>NC_084776.1:0-351942 GCF_028858725.1 Colius striatus
AACCCTAACCCTAACCCTAACCCTAACCCTAACCCTAACCCTAACCCTAACCCTAACCCTAACCCTAACCCTAACCCTAACCCTAACCCTAACCCTAACCCTAACCCTAACCCTAACCCTAACCCTAACCCTAACCCTAACCCTAACCCTAACCCTAACCCTAACCCTAACCCTAACCCTAACCCTAACCCTAACCCTAACCCTAACCCTAACCCTAACCCTAACCCTAACCCTAACCCTAACCCTAACCCTAACCCTAACCCTAACCCTAACCCTAACCCTAACCCTAACCCTAACCCTAACCCTAACCCTAACCCTAACCCTAACCCTAACCCTAACCCTAACCCTAACCCTAACCCTAACCCTAACCCTAACCCTAACCCTAACCCTAACCCTAACCCTAACCCTAACCCTAACCCTAACCCTAACCCTAACCCTAACCCTAACCCTAACCCTAACCCTAACCCTAACCCTAACCCTAACCCTAACCCTAACCCTAACCCTAACCCTAACCCTAACCCTAACCCTAACCCTAACCCTAACCCTAACCCTAACCCTAACCCTAACCCTAACCCTAACCCTAACCCTAACCCTAACCCTAACCCTAACCCTAACCCTAACCCTAACCCTAACCCTAACCCTAACCCTAACCCTAACCCTAACCCTAACCCTAACCCTAACCCTAACCCTAACCCTAACCCTAACCCTAACCCTAACCCTAACCCTAACCCTAACCCTAACCCTAACCCTAACCCTAACCCTAACCCTAACCCTAACCCTAACCCTAACCCTAACCCTAACCCTAACCCTAACCCTAACCCTAACCCTAACCCTAACCCTAACCCTAACCCTAACCCTAACCCTAACCCTAACCCTAACCCTAACCCTAACCCTAACCCTAACCCTAACCCTAACCCTAACCCTAACCCTAACCCTAACCCTAACCCTAACCCTAACCCTAACCCTAACCCTAACCCTAACCCTAACCCTAACCCTAACCCTAACCCTAACCCTAACCCTAACCCTAACCCTAACCCTAACCCTAACCCTAACCCTAACCCTAACCCTAACCCTAACCCTAACCCTAACCCTAACCCTAACCCTAACCCTAACCCTAACCCTAACCCTAACCCTAACCCTAACCCTAACCCTAACCCTAACCCTAACCCTAACCCTAACCCTAACCCTAACCCTAACCCTAACCCTAACCCTAACCCTAACCCTAACCCTAACCCTAACCCTAACCCTAACCCTAACCCTAACCCTAACCCTAACCCTAACCCTAACCCTAACCCTAACCCTAACCCTAACCCTAACCCTAACCCTAACCCTAACCCTAACCCTAACCCTAACCCTAACCCTAACCCTAACCCTAACCCTAACCCTAACCCTAACCCTAACCCTAACCCTAACCCTAACCCTAACCCTAACCCTAACCCTAACCCTAACCCTAACCCTAACCCTAACCCTAACCCTAACCCTAACCCTAACCCTAACCCTAACCCTAACCCTAACCCTAACCCTAACCCTAACCCTAACCCTAACCCTAACCCTAACCCTAACCCTAACCCTAACCCTAACCCTAACCCTAACCCTAACCCTAACCCTAACCCTAACCCTAACCCTAACCCTAACCCTAACCCTAACCCTAACCCTAACCCTAACCCTAACCCTAACCCTAACCCTAACCCTAACCCTAACCCTAACCCTAACCCTAACCCTAACCCTAACCCTAACCCTAACCCTAACCCTAACCCTAACCCTAACCCTAACCCTAACCCTAACCCTAACCCTAACCCTAACCCTAACCCTAACCCTAACCCTAACCCTAACCCTAACCCTAACCCTAACCCTAACCCTAACCCTAACCCTAACCCTAACCCTAACCCTAACCCTAACCCTAACCCTAACCCTAACCCTAACCCTAACCCTAACCCTAACCCTAACCCTAACCCTAACCCTAACCCTAACCCTAACCCTAACCCTAACCCTAACCCTAACCCTAACCCTAACCCTAACCCTAACCCTAACCCTAACCCTAACCCTAACCCTAACCCTAACCCTAACCCTAACCCTAACCCTAACCCTAACCCTAACCCTAACCCTAACCCTAACCCTAACCCTAACCCTAACCCTAACCCTAACCCTAACCCTAACCCTAACCCTAACCCTAACCCTAACCCTAACCCTAACCCTAACCCTAACCCTAACCCTAACCCTAACCCTAACCCTAACCCTAACCCTAACCCTAACCCTAACCCTAACCCTAACCCTAACCCTAACCCTAACCCTAACCCTAACCCTAACCCTAACCCTAACCCTAACCCTAACCCTAACCCTAACCCTAACCCTAACCCTAACCCTAACCCTAACCCTAACCCTAACCCTAACCCTAACCCTAACCCTAACCCTAACCCTAACCCTAACCCTAACCCTAACCCTAACCCTAACCCTAACCCTAACCCTAACCCTAACCCTAACCCTAACCCTAACCCTAACCCTAACCCTAACCCTAACCCTAACCCTAACCCTAACCCTAACCCTAACCCTAACCCTAACCCTAACCCTAACCCTAACCCTAACCCTAACCCTAACCCTAACCCTAACCCTAACCCTAACCCTAACCCTAACCCTAACCCTAACCCTAACCCTAACCCTAACCCTAACCCTAACCCTAACCCTAACCCTAACCCTAACCCTAACCCTAACCCTAACCCTAACCCTAACCCTAACCCTAACCCTAACCCTAACCCTAACCCTAACCCTAACCCTAACCCTAACCCTAACCCTAACCCTAACCCTAACCCTAACCCTAACCCTAACCCTAACCCTAACCCTAACCCTAACCCTAACCCTAACCCTAACCCTAACCCTAACCCTAACCCTAACCCTAACCCTAACCCTAACCCTAACCCTAACCCTAACCCTAACCCTAACCCTAACCCTAACCCTAACCCTAACCCTAACCCTAACCCTAACCCTAACCCTAACCCTAACCCTAACCCTAACCCTAACCCTAACCCTAACCCTAACCCTAACCCTAACCCTAACCCTAACCCTAACCCTAACCCTAACCCTAACCCTAACCCTAACCCTAACCCTAACCCTAACCCTAACCCTAACCCTAACCCTAACCCTAACCCTAACCCTAACCCTAACCCTAACCCTAACCCTAACCCTAACCCTAACCCTAACCCTAACCCTAACCCTAACCCTAACCCTAACCCTAACCCTAACCCTAACCCTAACCCTAACCCTAACCCTAACCCTAACCCTAACCCTAACCCTAACCCTAACCCTAACCCTAACCCTAACCCTAACCCTAACCCTAACCCTAACCCTAACCCTAACCCTAACCCTAACCCTAACCCTAACCCTAACCCTAACCCTAACCCTAACCCTAACCCTAACCCTAACCCTAACCCTAACCCTAACCCTAACCCTAACCCTAACCCTAACCCTAACCCTAACCCTAACCCTAACCCTAACCCTAACCCTAACCCTAACCCTAACCCTAACCCTAACCCTAACCCTAACCCTAACCCTAACCCTAACCCTAACCCTAACCCTAACCCTAACCCTAACCCTAACCCTAACCCTAACCCTAACCCTAACCCTAACCCTAACCCTAACCCTAACCCTAACCCTAACCCTAACCCTAACCCTAACCCTAACCCTAACCCTAACCCTAACCCTAACCCTAACCCTAACCCTAACCCTAACCCTAACCCTAACCCTAACCCTAACCCTAACCCTAACCCTAACCCTAACCCTAACCCTAACCCTAACCCTAACCCTAACCCTAACCCTAACCCTAACCCTAACCCTAACCCTAACCCTAACCCTAACCCTAACCCTAACCCTAACCCTAACCCTAACCCTAACCCTAACCCTAACCCTAACCCTAACCCTAACCCTAACCCTAACCCTAACCCTAACCCTAACCCTAACCCTAACCCTAACCCTAACCCTAACCCTAACCCTAACCCTAACCCTAACCCTAACCCTAACCCTAACCCTAACCCTAACCCTAACCCTAACCCTAACCCTAACCCTAACCCTAACCCTAACCCTAACCCTAACCCTAACCCTAACCCTAACCCTAACCCTAACCCTAACCCTAACCCTAACCCTAACCCTAACCCTAACCCTAACCCTAACCCTAACCCTAACCCTAACCCTAACCCTAACCCTAACCCTAACCCTAACCCTAACCCTAACCCTAACCCTAACCCTAACCCTAACCCTAACCCTAACCCTAACCCTAACCCTAACCCTAACCCTAACCCTAACCCTAACCCTAACCCTAACCCTAACCCTAACCCTAACCCTAACCCTAACCCTAACCCTAACCCTAACCCTAACCCTAACCCTAACCCTAACCCTAACCCTAACCCTAACCCTAACCCTAACCCTAACCCTAACCCTAACCCTAACCCTAACCCTAACCCTAACCCTAACCCTAACCCTAACCCTAACCCTAACCCTAACCCTAACCCTAACCCTAACCCTAACCCTAACCCTAACCCTAACCCTAACCCTAACCCTAACCCTAACCCTAACCCTAACCCTAACCCTAACCCTAACCCTAACCCTAACCCTAACCCTAACCCTAACCCTAACCCTAACCCTAACCCTAACCCTAACCCTAACCCTAACCCTAACCCTAACCCTAACCCTAACCCTAACCCTAACCCTAACCCTAACCCTAACCCTAACCCTAACCCTAACCCTAACCCTAACCCTAACCCTAACCCTAACCCTAACCCTAACCCTAACCCTAACCCTAACCCTAACCCTAACCCTAACCCTAACCCTAACCCTAACCCTAACCCTAACCCTAACCCTAACCCTAACCCTAACCCTAACCCTAACCCTAACCCTAACCCTAACCCTAACCCTAACCCTAACCCTAACCCTAACCCTAACCCTAACCCTAACCCTAACCCTAACCCTAACCCTAACCCTAACCCTAACCCTAACCCTAACCCTAACCCTAACCCTAACCCTAACCCTAACCCTAACCCTAACCCTAACCCTAACCCTAACCCTAACCCTAACCCTAACCCTAACCCTAACCCTAACCCTAACCCTAACCCTAACCCTAACCCTAACCCTAACCCTAACCCTAACCCTAACCCTAACCCTAACCCTAACCCTAACCCTAACCCTAACCCTAACCCTAACCCTAACCCTAACCCTAACCCTAACCCTAACCCTAACCCTAACCCTAACCCTAACCCTAACCCTAACCCTAACCCTAACCCTAACCCTAACCCTAACCCTAACCCTAACCCTAACCCTAACCCTAACCCTAACCCTAACCCTAACCCTAACCCTAACCCTAACCCTAACCCTAACCCTAACCCTAACCCTAACCCTAACCCTAACCCTAACCCTAACCCTAACCCTAACCCTAACCCTAACCCTAACCCTAACCCTAACCCTAACCCTAACCCTAACCCTAACCCTAACCCTAACCCTAACCCTAACCCTAACCCTAACCCTAACCCTAACCCTAACCCTAACCCTAACCCTAACCCTAACCCTAACCCTAACCCTAACCCTAACCCTAACCCTAACCCTAACCCTAACCCTAACCCTAACCCTAACCCTAACCCTAACCCTAACCCTAACCCTAACCCTAACCCTAACCCTAACCCTAACCCTAACCCTAACCCTAACCCTAACCCTAACCCTAACCCTAACCCTAACCCTAACCCTAACCCTAACCCTAACCCTAACCCTAACCCTAACCCTAACCCTAACCCTAACCCTAACCCTAACCCTAACCCTAACCCTAACCCTAACCCTAACCCTAACCCTAACCCTAACCCTAACCCTAACCCTAACCCTAACCCTAACCCTAACCCTAACCCTAACCCTAACCCTAACCCTAACCCTAACCCTAACCCTAACCCTAACCCTAACCCTAACCCTAACCCTAACCCTAACCCTAACCCTAACCCTAACCCTAACCCTAACCCTAACCCTAACCCTAACCCTAACCCTAACCCTAACCCTAACCCTAACCCTAACCCTAACCCTAACCCTAACCCTAACCCTAACCCTAACCCTAACCCTAACCCTAACCCTAACCCTAACCCTAACCCTAACCCTAACCCTAACCCTAACCCTAACCCTAACCCTAACCCTAACCCTAACCCTAACCCTAACCCTAACCCTAACCCTAACCCTAACCCTAACCCTAACCCTAACCCTAACCCTAACCCTAACCCTAACCCTAACCCTAACCCTAACCCTAACCCTAACCCTAACCCTAACCCTAACCCTAACCCTAACCCTAACCCTAACCCTAACCCTAACCCTAACCCTAACCCTAACCCTAACCCTAACCCTAACCCTAACCCTAACCCTAACCCTAACCCTAACCCTAACCCTAACCCTAACCCTAACCCTAACCCTAACCCTAACCCTAACCCTAACCCTAACCCTAACCCTAACCCTAACCCTAACCCTAACCCTAACCCTAACCCTAACCCTAACCCTAACCCTAACCCTAACCCTAACCCTAACCCTAACCCTAACCCTAACCCTAACCCTAACCCTAACCCTAACCCTAACCCTAACCCTAACCCTAACCCTAACCCTAACCCTAACCCTAACCCTAACCCTAACCCTAACCCTAACCCTAACCCTAACCCTAACCCTAACCCTAACCCTAACCCTAACCCTAACCCTAACCCTAACCCTAACCCTAACCCTAACCCTAACCCTAACCCTAACCCTAACCCTAACCCTAACCCTAACCCTAACCCTAACCCTAACCCTAACCCTAACCCTAACCCTAACCCTAACCCTAACCCTAACCCTAACCCTAACCCTAACCCTAACCCTAACCCTAACCCTAACCCTAACCCTAACCCTAACCCTAACCCTAACCCTAACCCTAACCCTAACCCTAACCCTAACCCTAACCCTAACCCTAACCCTAACCCTAACCCTAACCCTAACCCTAACCCTAACCCTAACCCTAACCCTAACCCTAACCCTAACCCTAACCCTAACCCTAACCCTAACCCTAACCCTAACCCTAACCCTAACCCTAACCCTAACCCTAACCCTAACCCTAACCCTAACCCTAACCCTAACCCTAACCCTAACCCTAACCCTAACCCTAACCCTAACCCTAACCCTAACCCTAACCCTAACCCTAACCCTAACCCTAACCCTAACCCTAACCCTAACCCTAACCCTAACCCTAACCCTAACCCTAACCCTAACCCTAACCCTAACCCTAACCCTAACCCTAACCCTAACCCTAACCCTAACCCTAACCCTAACCCTAACCCTAACCCTAACCCTAACCCTAACCCTAACCCTAACCCTAACCCTAACCCTAACCCTAACCCTAACCCTAACCCTAACCCTAACCCTAACCCTAACCCTAACCCTAACCCTAACCCCTAACCCTAACCCTAACCCTAACCCTAACCCTAACCCTAACCCTAACCCTAACCCTAACCCTAACCCTAACCCTAACCCCTAACCCCTAACCCTAACCCCAAAAGGGTCAAGGGGTCAAAAGGTCAAAGGTCGAGGTCAGGGGTCAAAAGGTCAAAGGTGAGGGGTCGAAAGGTCAAAGGTAAAGGTCAGGGGTCAAAAGGTCAAAGGTCAGGGGTCAAAAGGTCAAAGGTCGAGGTCAGGGGTCAAGAGGGCAAAAAAGGTCAAGGGTCAAAAGGTCAAAGGTTGGGGTCAAAAGGTCAAAGGTCAGGGGTCAAAAGGTCAAAGGTCGAGGTCAGGGGTCAAGAGGGCAAAAAAGGTCAAGGGTCAAAAGGTCAAAGGTTGGGGTCAAAAGGTCAAAGGTGAGGGGTCGAAAGGTCAAAGGTAGAGGTCAGGGGTCAAAAGGTCAAAGGTCGGGGTCAAGGGTCAAGAGGGCAAAAAAGGTCAAAGGTCGGGGTCAAGGGTCAAAAGGTCAAAAAAGGTCAAAGGTCGGGGTCAAGGGTTAAAAGGTCAAAGGTCGGGTCAAGGGTCAAAACGTCAAAGGTCGGGGTCAAGGGTCAAAAGGCCAAAGGTCGGGGTCAGGGGTCAAAAGGTCAAAGGTCGAGGTCAAGGGTCAAAAGGTCAAAAAAGGTCAAAGGTCGGGGTCAAGGGTCAAAAGGTCAAAGGTCGGGTCAAGGGTCAAAAGGTCAAAGGTCGGGGTCAAGGGTCAAAAGTCGGGTCAAGGGTCAAAAGGTCAAAGGTGGGGGTCAAGGGTCAAAAGGCCAAAGGTCGAGGTCAAGGGTCAAAAGGTCAAAGGTCGGGGTCAAGGGTCAAAAGTCGGGTCAAGGGTCAAAAGGTCAAAGGTCGGGGTCAAGGGTCAAAAGGCCAAAGGTCGGGGTCAGGGGTCAAAAGGTCAAAGGTCGAGGTCAAGGGTCAAAAGGTCAAAAAAGGTGAAAGGTCGAGGTCAGGGGTCAAAAGGTCAAAGGTCGGGGTCAAGGGTCAAAAGGTCAGGGTCAAAAGGTCAAAGGTCAGGGGTCAAAGGTTGCGGTCAGGGGTCAAGAGGTCAGGGGTTGGAGGCTAAGAGGTCAAAGGTTGGGGTCAAAGATCATGTGGGTTTACGGTCATGAGGTTGAAAGTTGGGGGTCAAAGTGTTGGGAGTGTGGTTGATGAGGGAGGTGGGGTTTGGGGTGTGGTTGTGGTTGGAGGAGGTGTGGTGTTGGGGTGAGGGGCTGTGGCTAGGTTGGGGGGTGTGGCTGGTGTTGGGGGTGGAGTTTGGGGTTGTGTTGCAGATGGGAGGGGGGGTGTGGTAGAATGTGGGGGGGGGTGGGGTTGCAGGTGTGGCCTGGTTGGGGGGAGGGGTTTGGCCATGTTTTGGGAGGGGGTTGTGGGTGTGGTGGTGTTGGCAGGTGGTGATGGGTGTGTGGTTGGTGGAGGGGGTGGAGTTTGGGGTGTGGGTGTGGCTGGGTGGAGCTGTTTTGTGTGTGGTGGATGGGGAGGTTGGGTGTGATGGTGTTGGGGGAGGTGTTTGTGGTTTGGGGGGTGGTATGGTTGGCCTTGGGTAGTGGCTTAGGGGTTGGTAATTGTTTATGTGGGTGGGTTAGTAATTGGGATCAGGTGTGGGGCTATACAGTATAGAAAAAGAAGAAAAATAATAAGTCTGGTGCAGCAGAAAATGGCCCAAAAAAATTCTCTGGGAGTAATTTTTTTTTTTTTTTTTTTTTTTTTTTTACTCCCAGAGAGGGGCCATTTTCTGCTGTTTTTAAATTAAGTGTAATTTTTAAATTTAAAAGCTCTGTTGAAATCAACAGAACAAAGTGAGAAACAGAAAAAAAAGAGAAGGGAAACAGAAAAAAAAGGAAGGGAAACAGAAAAAAAAGGAAGGGAAACAGAAAAAAAAGGAAGGGAAACAGAAAAAAAAGGAAGGGAAACAGAAAAAAAAGGAAGGGAAACAGAAAAAAAAGGAAGGGAAACAAAGAGAAACAGAAAACAGATTGAGACAGAAAGAGAGAGAAAAGAGACTAAGTCAGATAAACTGAGGAAAGAGTAAGAGACTGGGATGGAAAAAAAAGAGAAAAGAGATTAAGTGACACAGAAATATAGAAAATATACTAAGATAGAGAGGGAGAGAAAAGAGACTATAGTCAGACAGGGAGAGAGAGAAAGAGAAAAGACTAAGACAAACAGAAAAGGAAATAAGAGACCAGGACAGACAGAGTGACAGAAAGACAGAGACAAACACAAAACCACATTGGACGATACACAGACACAATAGGTCTCTCAGACACCACAAAAACACAGATGGCACATTGCAAAGGGGAACATTTCAAATAAGAGACTCAGACACCAATAAAAGACTCAGACGCCAATAAACACGGCACACGACAGAGCAAAACCACCTTTATTCCCGCTGCCCCGAGCCATCTTTATTGAAGCTTTTATTATAGCCAGTTCCTTTTACCAAGACCAATACAGAGGCTGCAAATGCAATACAGGGGGCACAAATCTCGTTACAGGGAGCGCAAATCCAGAACTACATCTACATTTTTAAAAGGTTACAGACAGTTTTCATGTATCTATCAACAGTCCATTGTAAAACTGCCTCCCTAGCAATTGGCAACACGTGCTGTCTTTATATTACCCTTGATGCTTCTTTCCTTCTTCAAAGACCATATCACCTGCAAATCCATCTCTGGGATGAAGATGCCCCATCGCCCCTGGACTCTGGAAGCTCTCCATTTCCATACTTCTGCAGGGAAACAAAAGTGGAGCGATATTACTACCTCAGAAGTGACAACATTCACAGCAAAAGCTTTTGGTTCCTAAAAATTGTGCCGACTCCCTTCAATATCTGCTCCTGCTCAATTCTACGTCTTGCTACCAACGCCCACAGCCATTTCCTCCAGATGGCCTCCCGAGTCGGCTTCCCTCTAAAAATACACCTGCCAGGAAAATGCTCCTCGGGAACGACGTTCCCGGAGGAGTGGAGAATCCATGGCCCTGCCTGACGAAAACCCCGGCCCCTGGTCGCTCCGAGCCCAAACTTTGGCGATGATCGTCGCCTCGCAGAGCGACCGGGACCGAGGAAAAAAAACCCCAGCCGGAGGGAAAAAAAAAAAACCCCCCGGCTGGGGATTTTTTATTCTATTAAAAATGTAGAAATTGAAAAACCTGAAAGAGAAACAATTTCAAATTGCAATTCAAACCCCATAACCCCCTCCCCTCCACCCCACCGAACCCTGCCTCCACTCCACCATCCTCCTGCCCACCCGCAACAATGGCACCTCAAAGCTACGTCGCTCCCCAGAAACATCCTTTGCGAGGGCCTCGAAGGGGGCCCTGCCTGCCAAAGCTTGGCTGCAAACATCACCTCAAGTGAGCCACAACTAAGACAACTACATACAGGGTAAGAGAAAACAAACCCCAACCAACAGCAGCCTCATTACTATAGGTTTCATCGTACACACCCTAAAGGCAAAAACAAGGCACAGTTCTGCCACACCAACACCTAAACATTCTACCGACTAGACCCTTCTCCCACAGCCTTGATGATAGACAGCTCCATCTGAGGCCAAAGTGTCACGCTTCAAAGTAATAACCAAGTGACATGCTGCTTCACATCAACCCCCGGAACCCTTGGCTTTCCTTCGATTCTGAGAAACTTGACACGAGCGATCTCCCCGGGAATCCCGACCGGCCCCTGACACTGACCTCGCTCTCTGCTTTACCCTACACGCTCGGGCAGAGTGGCTCCACCCCACACCCGTGGGCAAACACCGACACCACGTGAAAGAACACATAGACAACATAAAGACAACAGGGAATTCGGCTCAGAGACGCCCTGGCCACAGATGATGTTGACTGGAAAGACCTACAGGATGCTACATTGAAGGGAGAAGGCTCTATAGTGGCCTGCCTGAAGAGGGCAGATGTAACAGACCAGGCCTGCGCCAGAGGAACGCCCCAGACCTGAGATCCTGAGGACATGAGGAAGAAGTCTGGGTCTGTGCAAAGGGATGGCTGAAGAGCAGAGCCGCCGATGCAGCCAGAAGTGGTACCGCAGAACAATACGGTCAGGAATCTTCCAAGGTGCGAGATGGATCTACGCTTAAGGATGGCTACGCAAGAAGAGCTTGATTCACACTGCATCACTGCATACAGTGTTCAAGACCGTGAGGATGCTGCCTGAGATCCAGACCTTGCCGCCAAAGAGCAAAGAGCGATGAATGAGGAAGCCCGAGTAAGTGGACGTGGAGAACACAGACAACACAAGACAACACAGAGGCTGGAGTCACTCTGCCCGGTACATGCTGCCAAAAAAGAACTAACTGCCTCCCTTTCCTTAACTGGTGGGGACTGGCTATGGAACATTACTCTCCTCTACACGACCTTTGAAACACTTCACTGTGACTTGCAACCTTGTTCCCTCCTCCCTGCCCCAACACAGCATTGTCCCTGTATTTAACTAGCAAGCACAATAGAAACTTGAAAACACAGCAAAAAAAAAGTCGCTACTGAAGCCCAAGACCATACTCACTCCACAAAGCCCCAGGCACGCCCCAAAGCCAAAAGCCCCAGGCACGCCCCAAAGCCAAAAGCCCTGAAAGACCAGGCACTGCACAAAACCCCTGAAAGCCAAAACTCCAAAGGTCCAGGCACTACACAAAACCCCTCCCTGTAACTCCTACCTTGGTCCCCTCCTCCCAGCCCCAGCACAACATGATCCCCGTACTTAACTTGCAGAGAGCCACAGGTCCAATTCAAAAAATGCTATCGGGTGCTACTGCAATACCACACTCTGTCCACATGACAACAGCACTGACGGGCTCTGCTTGCCCCTTGTGTTGTTATTTGGAGAACAGCTTCTGTCTCTGGAAATAGAACAAAACAAGTCACCCAGATGCAAAACCAAGTCACTGAGCAAAACCCTCAAAAGCTCACCTGCTATACAAAGCCCCAACACCTCCCTCGGCAGCCAAAGCCCCAACTCCCACGTATCAAAAGCGAACTGACATACACTCAGTGCTCCTCCACCTGCCCTTGACTCTACATCCCCACGCAGAGCACCTCTACGATAAACACACACATATAAACACCAACACCACACAGAACACAGACAACACAACACAGAAGTGAGGAGACTCGGTCACACGATGCCGGGACTGGAGATGCCCTAAAGTAAAGACCTACGGGGCTGTGACAAAGAAGCGAGGCTCCACGGCAGCCACACAAAGAGGCTAAGGGAACAGCCCAGGATCAGGACTGGGATGATGGATGTGCAAGAAGCCTGACCGTGAGTCCCAGAGAATGTAGCAATGAAGGGAATGAGAACAAATCTCAGAACAGGGATGCCTACTGAGAAGAGCTGCTGATGCAGCCTGGAACGCTGCACTGTGGAAAACGACTGACAAAGAATTTCAAGATCTAAAGATGATCCACAGTTTAAGCTTCTTATGAAAGAAAAGTGGCACTGATGGGCACCGGAATGAGGAGGTTTGTTCTTTGAGACCTCAAGGAAAGTGGCCGAGTCATGTGCCGTGTGCCTCAAGTGCAAAAAAAGACTTTGGGACTCGAGGAAATCCTGAGATGTGAAGGACAGACAACACAACAACCCACACAGACACTGGAGCCACTCTGCCTGCCACACATTGCCCTTGTCCTGAGAAGTAACTTCCTTTCCTTGCCTAATGGGGACTCGCTACGGAACATTCCTCTACACAACCTTTGTAATTCCTCCCTGTGACTCCCGACCTTATCCCCTCCTCCCAGCCCCAACACAGAATTATCCTTAACTGCCAAAGCCCAAAGGCAAACTGACTGAGCCAAAGCCCAAAGTCACACTCACAAAATAGAACCCCAAAAGTCCAGTCCCTACACAAAAACCTTAAGTCAAAACCACACTCGCATAACAAACCCACTAAGTCAAAAACCACACTCGCTCAACAAAATACCACAGCCAAAACCCAAAAGGTCCATTCACCAAAGAGAACCCCAAAGCCAAAAGCCGACTCCCTCAACAAAACACCAAAGGAAAAACCACATTATTGTAACAAAACCCCTAAGCCAAAACCCAAAAAGTCCACTCAACTAAACACAATCCCAAAGCCCAAGGTCAAAACCACACTCACTACACAAAATCCCGGAAAGTCAAAACCACTGACAGCCCAGGCACTACACAAAACCCCTGACAGCCCAGGCACTACACAAAACCCCTGACAGCCCAGGCACTACACAAAACCCCTGACAGCCAAAACCGCTGACAGCCCAGACACTACACAAAACCCCTGACAGCCAAAACTCCAAAACCCATGAGCTACACAAAACCTCTGAAAGCCACAACTCCAAAGCCCAGTCACTACACAAAACCCCTGAAAGCCAAAACCCAAAAGCCCAGGCACTACACAAAACCCCTCCCTGTAACTCCTAACTTTATCCCCTCCCCCCGGCCCCAGTATGGCATTATCCCGGTACTTATCTTGTGCAGAGCCACAGGTCTGATTCCAAAAGCTGTGTCGGGTGCTGCTGCGATGCGCTGCTCCTGAGCTGCAGTACTGCACTGTGTCCACATGACGGCAGCACCGAGGCGCTTTGCTTGCCCCTCGTGTTGTTATTCTGAACACAGCTTCTGTCTCGGGAAATAGAACAGAACAAGTCACCCAGATGCAAAGCCCAGCCACACCCCAAAAAGGCCACACCCCAAAAAGGCCACTCACTCCACAAAACCCAAAAACCAAAAACCCCACTCGGTAAACAAAACCCCAAAGCCCATGTGCCAAAAGTAAAGTGACATACACTCAGTGCTCCTCCATCTGCTCTTGACTCTACACCCCCGGGCAGAGGGGCTCTAAGGTAAACACACACACAAACACCGACACCACATAGAACACAGACGACATGACACAGAAGTGAGAAGACTCGGCGACACGATGCCTGGACAGAGAATACCCTCAAGCACAGAGACCTACGGGGCTGTGACAAAGAAGCGAGGCTCCACGCCAGCCACGCAAAGAGGCTGAGGGAACAGCCCGGGATGAGAAGTAACTGTGAAGACTGGGATGATGGATGCGCAAGAAGCCTGATTGTGAGTCCTAGAGAATGCAGTGATGGAGAGAGTGAGACCAAATCTCAGAACAGGGATGCCTACTGAGAAGAGCTGCTGACACAGCCTGGAACATCGTACTGGAGAAAACAACTGACGGAGAACTTCAAGATGTGAAGCCGATCCACAGTTTAAGTTCCTTATGCAAGAAAAGCGGCACCTGACCGGCACTGAATCATGAGGTTTGTTCTTCGAGACCTCAGGGAAGGTGCTCAAGTCACGTGCTGTGGTCCTCAAGTGCAAAGAAGACTTTGAGATTCGAAGAAATCCTGAGATGGAAAGGACAGACAACACGACAACCCACACAGAAGCTGGAACCGCCCTGCCCGGCACATCCTGACTGCCTCTTAAAACCTAACCCTAACTATTTCCTTGCCTAAAGGAGGGGGTTCCCAAACAACCTCTCTCCACTGCTACCCTAAAAACCCCATCCTGCAATTCTCAACATCACCTCCCCCTCCTTGCCCCTCCCCGACCCTTTCGCTCAACTTAACTTGCGTGATGCTCTGAAGTCCATCTCTGTGGAAATTACGTCGCTCCCTGAGGCCTTTCTTCGGGTGCCACGTTCTTCCTGGGGGTAGGCAATCTGATCAAAAGAAATCCCACGAATGGGGCAAATGGTGAGCATTGCATCAGGCTACACCGATCTCCGCTCTGACAACCACTCCCTCCAAAGGCAGAGGTGTTCCGCTCACCCTGCTCCTTCCGGAGTCCCACACGGCTGTCGTCATCCCTTAGGCGCCAGAGATTCAAAGACAGAAAATAACTGTGGCGCTTCTTCGAATGCGCCGGCCCTCACACCCTCGTCGCTACCGGCCCGGCTCACTGCAAATGCTCCGAAGGCTGCCCTCATGGCCCCTGAAAAACAAGAAAAACAATTCACTGCCTTGCAGCAAGACAGCTTTAAACACCATCGGGGATCACACTTGCCTCACATTTTCAGCCTCCTCCTCAGTGTGTGGCTTCACCCTTCCAGGCATCTTATGGCACCTGTGAAAAGATACAAACAAGAAACTAAAACACATGATGAGATACTGAACAAACCCACAGGGATCCCCATCTCTGGCTCCTTTACCTTGGCCTCTAGCCCTCCACTGGGGTCATTCCATCCTGCTGCATCAGGCTGAGGGTCCTCCAGTGAGACACAAACGAGGAAATCTGGTAACTTCATCACCGATGGCCCCTAAAAACAGCTGCTTTAGCCCCCGATCTCTGCTGACCTGGCCGAGTCCTCTCCGATGCCCGTGTCCTGCCTCCCTCGTGCCTTCGAACCCTCAAAACAGAACGCAAAACACAGTATCATGCAGCGGTACATCTGCCCATCACACTCTTGTCTCTCACCTCACATCATCGCTAACCTTCTCTTGGCGATCTGGTCCGTCCTCAGGTCGCTATCTGGGATGCGGCTTGTGTCCCCTGCGTCTGCGAAGACAGATAGAAAACAAATCACCCAAGAGCCCAACCACAGACAAACAGTTCCAAAGCTCGACACTCTACAAAGCTGTTCAAAATTCAACTCCAGGCTGGCATTACAGCAAATCCCTAACGCTGGGCCTCACATCCCCCGGGCAGAGCGGCTCCGAGCCCAACGCCCACGTGCTGAGACCGACACTGCAGGGAACATGGACACTGACATACAAATAGGAGACGAGTCCCAGTGACAGAACGGCAAAATTGAAATGTCATTGAGCAAAAAGGCTCGTGGGGCTAAGATGCTGAAGCCAGGGGACCCTGGAGCAGCCCCACACACGGGCAAAGGTAATGGCCTGGGATGAGAAGTTCCTGTCCAGACAGATGATGGATGCATGAGAAGCCTGGCTTCAAGGCTGAGAAAGCCACAGATGAAGGGAACTAGACTCTGTCTGAAAAAGGATGACTCGAGAACGCAGCGGCTGATGTCATGGAACGGGACCGATAGAAAACTTCAAGATGTGAAACCGATCCATGGTTTCTGATGCCAGAAAAGCAGTGGCCGATCGCCACAGGAATGGTGAGAACGACGATGAGAGACGCCCGAGTCACGTGCCATGCTCCTTGAACACAAGGAGGATTTCAGGACCTGAAGAAGCTCTGAGACACAGAAAACAGACTACAGGACAACACACACAGAGGCTGCAGCCGCCCTGCCCGGCCTATGTTAGCTGTCTCCTAAAAGCTCACCCTAGCCCTTCCCTTTCCCAAAGCAGATGGTTCCCAAAGAGCCTCTCTCCTCTGCTCCCCTAGAACCCCCACCTTACGATGCCCGACATGGTCTGCCCCTCGTCTCCCCCTCCCCGATCCCGTCCCTCAACTTAACTCTCGTATAGTCTAAAGCCCATCTTCGCTAAAACCAGGGTCTGCCTGCGGGCGCCACGCTCCTCTTGGGCATCTGCAAAGATATAAAAAGAAACCCCACAAATGGGGCAAGTGGCGAGCATTGGAGGTGACAGATGTCAACCTCCGCTCTGACAGTCATCCCCGATAGCCCAGAGGTTTGCTTACCTGTTTGTTCCACAGTCCAATGCTGCTGCTGTCATACCTTAGGCGTCTGAGACTCAAAGAAAATAACTGTGGCGCTTCTTCAAAAGCACCGGCCCCGACACCCTCCTTGCAACCGGCCTGGCTCATCTCGAAAGCTCTGGAGGCTGTCCTCACGGCCCCTGAAAAACAAGGAAAATGCTTCACTGCTTTGCAGCAGGAGAGTTTTAAACACCAACGGGGATCACATCTGCCTCACCTTTTCAGCCTCCTCCTCAGTGTGTGGCTTCACCTCTCCGAGGCATCTTATAGCATCTGCAAGAAACACAAATAAGAAACTAAAACACATAACGAGATACTGAACCAACCCACAGGGATCCCCATCTCTGCCTCCTTTACCTTGGCCTCTAGCCCTCCACGTGGATCATTCCATCCTGCTGCGTCAGGCTCGGGGACCTCCTGCGAGATACAAATGAGGAAATCTTGTAACTTCATCACCAATGGCCCCTGAAAACAGCTGCTTTAGCCCTCACTCTCTGCTCACCTGGCCGAGTCCTCTCCAGTGCCAATTACCTGGCTGCCTCGTGCCTTCGAACCTTCAAAACAGAACACAAACACAGCATTATGTAGCAGTACATCTGCCCATCCCCATTTTCTTGCTCTCCCCACGCCATCGCCCACTTTCTCTCGGCGATCCGCTCGATCCCCAGGTCACTCTCTGGAGTACAGCTTTTTTCTCTGCGTCTGCGAAAACAGATAGAAAACAAATCACCTAAGAGCCCAACCACAGACAAACAGTTCCAAAGCTCGACACTCTACAAAGCTGTTCAGAACTCAACTCCAGGCTGGCATTACAGCAAATCCCTAATGCTGGGCCTCACACCCCCCGGGCAGAGCGGCTCCGAGCCCGACGCCCACGTGCTGACACTGACACTGCAGGGAACGTGGATGCTGACACAGAAATAGGAGACGAGTCCCGGTGACAGAACGCCGAAATGGAAATGCCATTGAGCAAAAAGGCCGGTGGGACTGCGACGGTAAAGTGAGGAGGCTCTAGGGCAGCCGCACGCAGAGGCAAAAGCAACGGCCGGGGATGACAAGTTCCTGTCCAGACAGATGATGAATGCACAAGAAGTGTGGCTTCGAGAGTGAAGAACGAGAAGATGAAGGGAACTAGACTGAAAAAGGATGATTCGGAAGCGCAGTGGCTGATGCTGTGGAACGGGACCAAAAGAAAACTTCAAGAGACAAAAATCAACCCGAAGTTTAAGCTTCTAATGCAAGAAAAGCAGCTCCATATCGGCACCAGAATGCTGAGAATCATCCTTTGAGACAGTAGCGATGATATCTGAGCCTTGAGCACAAAAAGGATTAGGGGACTCGAGAAAGTCCCGAGACACAGAAGACAAAATCTGGTATATGACACACAGAGGCTGGACCCACCTGGCCCGGTGTACACTGGCTGCCTGCTAAAAGTTGACCCTCTCCCCTTCCTTGCCCATAGGAGATGGCTCCCAAATGGCCACTCCCCTCTGCTCCCTTTAAACCCCAAACCTGCAATCCCCGACCCCATCTCCCCCTCCCTATACTTTGCTTTCACAGGGCCAAAGAGTCGATTCTGACCACGTCAGCTGACGTGTTCCTGCAGTCACCGGCTCCCTCTTTGACATCTAAAAAAAGACACAAACCGCAGACAGAACCCATTGGCCGCATCTCTGGCGCCGGTCCCTCCTACCGCACATCCTCTGGCAATGGCTGTGGCAGTCCATTCACCTCCTTCCACACCCAGACCCTGTGACCTCCCTTCCCTTGCTGCACTTGGGCCCCCACACTTGAAAAGCTTTTTTCCTCCTCTGATCTCTCAGGAAAAAAAACCCACTCCTGCCTGACACCCCTGTCCTTGGAAGTCACGGCCCGGAACTCTGTTATTCTGACTGGAGTCTGTGGGTGCTTCTCATCTTCCATCTTCCCCTGCACTCTGAGTCTTGCTCAGAAGGCACTAAATAAATGAATTTCTGACATCGATTCATCTCTGAGGAGTCTTCTGCAAGCTGCTGAAGAAGTTCTGAGTGTGACAGAGGGTTCTGGGCAATGTGAAAAAGACAAGAGCTGTTCTCCTGTATACTGACAGCTGCTCTACGTTCCCTGCTGGCTGCTTTCACAGAATCATGAGAAAGAAAGGTCGGAGAGACCTCAAAAAATCACGTAGTCCGGCTCCCTGACAGAGCGGGAACTCCTACAGTAGGTCACAAAAACGCAGACACGTGCATAGAAGATACATACCGTAATGCTGTTGAGATTATTTTACCTTCCGTCCCGCTAAAGAGATTGATATCAGCAACTTCCACATCTTAAAACAAAAGGGTTGAAAAGGATAAAGTATTGCATTCAGTCACGTCAGAATCTTCGAGAAAATGGGACACGCCTGAAAAAAAAGAGAAAGCATTTTGTTGAATTCTCTCAATACCTCCAAATGGGAAATGCAAAATTACTAACCTGAAAAACATCCATTGAACTGTACATTCTAATAGACGCTTGACTTCGAGCAGTCCTGAAGGTTGGCTCTCAGTCAGTCATCTTTGCTCATTTTAAGAGCAAAATGCATCTGCTCTGAATAGCCTAACCTCAGTTTGCATTCTAACTGAAAAAACTAGCAGATAATTTACTCTATAGCAGCCCAAGAGCCCAATGAGCTCTCTTGCCAGGGCCTGTGGCTCTTATACACCAGGTCCCTCCCACTGCTCTCAGTGCTGACACCTGGGAAAGGGGAGGGGAGACTGCAGGGAGTCATAAAAGCTTCCAGGTGAAGAAGGCCTAGGTTTCTAGTGTGTAGAATGCTGGATGGAAGAAGCTGTTCTGCCTGAAAATTATGATAGTATTTTTATAGCACCAATATGCCTCCACTGTCGGCGCTGTGACCGGGTAAGGACTGAAACTTAGCTGTCTAGGAGTAGCTGTCAAGGTAGAAAAGAAACAGCTGTTATACTAAACTGTAGGGAAGTAGGTTGTTTTGGTTTATTACAATTAAAAATTAACATAGAAAACTGAAGTGCTAGAGGCCACAAAAGAGGAAGGAAGCCTTACTGCACACCAGATTGCCATGATGTTCTTTCTGGGCTCTGTAGAGCCTGGTAGGATCTCTCTGCCTTTCATGGTGCCTTGTGGCTTTTTCTGAGAATACTGTGCTGCAAGCCTGATTTGGGCCACAAAGCCCCATCAGTTCCCCCAAACCTCAGTGAGGATGTTGAAAATTGAATGGAGACTGTGAGACACCAATTTGCACCACAGAAACTACAATAGGGGCAAGAAACAAATGAAATGGAGACATAAAAATCTCCACTGGAGATAGCACCGAGCTGTTACAAACATTTAAAAACAGATAGTAAAAAAAAGGGTTAGCATAAAAATTGCAAATCAACAAGACAGAGAAGTTCATGGGAAAACATAAAATAGAAGAACAGCAGAAAAATTAACAATGACATTCTAACAGAATTCTAAACTGCCCAGCCAAAGCAGCAATAGACTCTGCCCTGCAGCATGGACCTGTTCGGGCAGTGGCAGGGGCTGAGGGGGAGCTCGGGTTGGGATTTGTTTCCTTTTTCTTTTTTTTTTTTTTTTTTTTTTTAAATTTTTTGCTCCTTTTTTCCTACTTTGGTAGGAACTGTCCTTTTAGCGCGTGTTCTGGGGGGCTGACGAGCACTAGTGTTCCTTTGGAGGACTTCCGGCGCATGGAGTGCACCTGCTGGAAAACTGATAGTCGCTTCCGGGGTCTGGAGGACTTTCGCAACGTAAACCGTCACTTCCGGAGGACGGAGGGTCGCTTCCGGGTTCTGGGGGGGGTCTTTCGGCCCGTAGAGTGTGACTTCCGGAGGACTGACAGTCGCTTACACGCTCCGGAGGACTTCCGGACCCTAGAATGGTGGTTCGGAGGACTGAGCTATCTCTCTAAATTGTACTCAAATTCGCTCCTTTTAACCCTAAATTTACGCTCTGTCTGCTAGTGCGTATACAATTAAACCAAATGCCATTGCTAATAGAGCTGTAACCCTAATAATTTACGAAATATAGCTGAAAAGATCCCCGCCGCTGGTGTTACAGGCGCCGCTGCGCATGCGCAGCAGCAGTGCTGTCACGGGCGTCACTGCGCATGCGCGTGTCTCGGGTCGCAGGACCGCAGTTTGTCCACATGGCGGCGGTACCGAGCACCAGCTATTACCGGGCGCGGCCGTTCCGGCTCTTCGCCACGGGATGGCGCTACCGGCTACCGGCCATCGACAGGGGCTGCGGTACCGGCTTTTCGCCACGGAGCGAAGGCACCGGGTAAATTGTCAGGGTCGACGCTGCAGCGCGCGGCTGCGGAGCTGCACTAACGGGCCGTAAGGCGGGCACTCTGTCAAAGCCCTGGAGGTGGTGGGGCGGTGCATCTTCAGTTACATTACCCACAATAATTGTTAGAAGGCAAGGCAATTTTGGTAGAAAATAAGTCCCCCTGTGTTCCAGCTTGTCATGGGGTGTCAGAGGGGCCGGGGGCGGCTGGGCTTAGACTCTGATATCCACATCAATCTTGACAATCGATACTGCAGGACAACTATAATCCAGTGAACAGAACACGAGTAGTCAAAAGCCAAATTACAACTAACGTTAACATACCAAAGACAGTTCTGTATACTGCAGAACTCACCGGCTGATACTAGAGCTGCCAGAATGTTCTGAACTTAGCAGCCAGCTTATTGTAAAAGGGATTCAAATTCCTGTTGTATGGAACCAAGTATATTCCCAAATGCCAATACCAAATAAAGACTCGGTAACAACAGAGCTGTTATGAAGCAGGTATTCTTTAGTGCGGCGCCGGATGCTCGGAGGATCCTTCCGCCAAACGTGCGTGCGGAAAGACTGAACTATGCTTCTTTTATATGTCAAAACGTGAACGTTCGACACTTTTCAAGGGGTTATTTGCTATAAACGTGCCTATTTAAACATCTTTACAGTTCATCACTTCACAGGAATTGCGTCTATTTCACATTTTTGCAGTCGCTGCGGTGGTCACTTGCTTCCTCTAGGGGGTCCTTCTGATGGTCTTCCTCAGTTATCTGCTGGATAAACTCCTGGATTCTGCTCGCTTCGGCACAGGCACTCCTTTTGTTATCATCGCTCGGTTATCTTTCTCTTCCCCTTTCTGGTGGCTGTCTCTGCAAAAATGCCTCATGGTCCATCACTATTTACGACTTCTTAGATTAGGGAAGAAAGAGTTAGTTGGGAGAAGTATCTGAGGCTCAGTAGATGCATTTGTTTTTCACCTTGATTCTTCTACAGACTGACCATATGGTTGCCATGAAAGTCAGTAGTTTTAAACATTTGTTCACTTGGTAACGCTCATTTAGCAGCTTCAATATAAATAATGAAAAAAAATTAGGAGTGGCAAATGGAACAAAAGCAGGCACAGAAGGAACAAATAAAATCAGTGGATATTAGGCAAATAAAGGGAAAAGGTTACGAAATGGGGTCAGAAACTAAAATGGATCTAGAAAGAAAAAAAAACAAGGAAAGGCAAGGGAAAAGGAAAACAAATAGAGCAAAGACAGCAAATGGATACAGGGCAACAGACAAATTTAAAGGCAAAGATGACTAAGGAAATAATAAAACCATTGAAAATTAGAATCGGTGAACTACAATGGATACGCAGAACAGAAATCTAAGCAGCCCGGGTTCCGTTCTTTGGGAACAGAAGGCCGGGGCTTCAGCCCCGCAGCACTTCACCCTCTCGCCCAGACCCAACCGCAGCTGCTCACCCCGAGCCCGGCAGCTGGAAACGTGGCCCGAGGCACAAAGGAGATGGCGAATGGTTGTGCCTTTACGTCCGGCAGAAATGCCAGCGGTGAGTCTGCTCTGAGGCCCCGTGCCCTTTATATACAAAATAAATTGAGAGATTTGTCTATTCCAACACTTCGCACACTTGTCTATAGTTTAAGTAATTCTTTTCAACTCCCCCTGCATAACATGCTTTAGTTTCCGTGCTTTTAGTCTGTACCACCTGTGTTGCAGTGGAGCTATGTCCCAAAGAGGATAGAATGACAGAACAGAATTAGGCCCTGTGAGAATCCCTTCTCAAAAATGTCTCTGGTCACAAAGCAAATTGTTTACTGTAAGCTCCTGACAAGTTGGTCGGGGAGTTGAGTGCTGAATTACTTTATTTTCCCCACAACAATCAACAATAGAAAGTGGGAGAAGCAAAGAAAAGAATGAGAGGGAGACAAAGAGGGAAAAGGTACGATAGTCACCACCACGTCCTGTCCCAGTGCCACCCGCAGCTCTGGCCCCTCATTGTCCCTGTGCCCACACCGTGTCCCCCCACCATCCCTGTGCCAACACCATGTCCCTCACCATCCCTGTGCCCACACCATGTCCCACACCATCCCTGTGCCCACACCTTGTCCCACACCATCCCTGTGCCCACGCTGTGTCCCTCACCATCCCTGTGCCCACACCATGTCCCCACACCGTCCCTGTGCCCACACCATGTCCCACACCATCCCTGTGCCCACACCGTGTCCCCTCATTGTCCCTGTGCCGACACTGTGCCCTCACCATCCCTGTGCCCACCCTGTGTCCCCCCTACTATCCCTGTGCCCACACCATGTGCCCTCACCATCCCTTTGCCCATACCCTGTCCCACACCATCCCTGTGACCACACCATGTCCCCTCATTGTCCCTGGGCCCACACCGTGCCCTCACCATCCCTGTGACCACACCATGTCCCCTCATTGTCCCTGGGCCCACACCATGCCCTCATCATCCCTGTGCCCACACTGTGTCCCCCTACTATCCCTGTGCCCACACCATGTCCCCTCACCATCCCTGTGCCCACACCATGTCCCCTCATTGTCCCTGTGCCCACACCATGTCCCACACCATCCCTCTGCCCACACCATGTGCCCTCACCATCCCTGTGCCCACACTGTGTCCCCTCACCATCCCTGTGCCCACACACCATGTCCCCTCACCATCCCTGTGCCCACACCGTGTCCCCCCACTATCCCTATGACCACACCGTGTCCCCCCACCACCCCTGTGCCCACATCATGTCCCCTGATTGTCCCTGTGCCCACACTGTGTCCCAAACCATCCCTGTGCCCACACCGTGTCCCCCGAGCATCCCTGTGCCAACACCATGTCCCACACCATCCCTGTGCCCACACTGTGTCCCCTCACCATCCCTGTGCCCTCACAGTGTCCCACAACATCCTTATGCCCACACCGTGTCCCCTCATTGTCCCTGTGCCCACACCATGTCCCACACCATCCCTGTGCCCACTCCGTGTCCCACACCATCCCTATTCCCAGACTATGTCCTCTCATTGTCACTGTGCCCACACCATGTCCCACACCATCCCTCTGCCCCCACTGTAGCCCCCCACCATCCCTGTGCCCCCACACCATGTCCCCTCACCATCCCTGTGCCCACACCATGTCCCCTCACGATCCCTGTGCCCACACTGTGTCCCGTCACCATTCATGTGCCCACATCGTGTCCCACACTATCGTTGTGCCCACAGCGTGTCCCCTCACCATCCCTGTGCCCACACTGTGTCCCCCCACCATCCCTGTGCCCCCACACCATATCCCCTCACCATCCTTGTGCCCACACCGTGTCCCCTCATTGTCCCTGTGCCCACATCGTGTCCCACAAAATCCCTGTGCCCACACCGTGTCCCCCCATCATTCCTGTGCTCACACTGTGTCCCCTCACCATCCCTGTGCCCCCACCGTGTCCCCTCACCATCCCTGTGCCCACAGCGTGTCCCCTCATTGTCCCTGTGCCCACACCGTGCCCTCACCATCCCTGTGCCCACACCATGTCTCCTTATTATCCCTGTGCCCACACCGTGCCCTCACCATCCCTGTGCCCACACCATGCCCCTCACAATCCCTGTGCCCACACCATGTCTCCTCATTGTCCCTGTGCTCACACCGTGCCCTCACCATCCCTGTGCCCACACCATGCCCCTCACCATCCCTGTGCCCACACACCATGTCTCCTCATTGTCCCTGTGCTCACACCGTGCCCTCACCATCCCTGTGCCCACACTGTGTCCCCTCACAATCCCTGTGCCCACACCGTGTCCCGCCACCGTCCCTGTGCCCCCACACCAAGTCCCACACTATACCTGTACCCACACTGTGTCTCCTCACCATCCCTGTGCCCATACATTGTGTCCCCTCATTGTCCCTGTGCCCACACTGTGTCCCACACCATCCTTGTGCCCACACCATGTCCCACATCATCCCTGTGCCCAAACCATGTCCCCTCACCATCCCTATACCCACAGTTTCCCCTCATCATCCCTGTACCCCCACACCATGTCCCCTCACCATTCCTGTGCCCACACCGTGTCCCACACAATCCCTGTGCCCACTCCCCTCACCATCCCCTTCTCCCCTCACCATCCCCGTGTCCCCTAACCACCCCCGTGTCCCCTCACCATGCCCTTATCCCCTCACAACCCCCATGTCCTCTCACCATCCCCTTGTCCCCTCACCACCCCCGTTTCCCCTCACCAGCCCCATGTCCCCTCACCAACCCCTTTTCTCCTCACCACGCCCTTCTCCCCTCACCATCCCCATGTCCCCTCACCATCCCCGTGTCCCCTCCTCTCCCAGGTGTCCCCTCATCACCCCCGTGTCCCCTGACCATCCCCTTTTCCCCTCACCACCCCCGTATCCCCTCACCTGCCCAATGTCCCCTCACCACCCCATTGTCCCCTCACCCTCCCCTTCTCCACTCACCATCCCCCTTATCCCCTCACCATCCTGGTGTCCCCTCACGATCCCTGTGCCCACACTGTGCCCCTCACCATCCCCGTGTACCCTCTCCACCCCTGTGTCCCCTCACCATCCCCTTCTCCCCTCACCATCCCCGTGTCCCCTCACCATCCCCGTGTCCCCTCACCATCCCTGTGTCTGCTCAACAAGCCCTTCTCCCCTCACCACCCCCATGTCCCCTCACCACCCCGTGTCCCCTCACCACCCCCGTGTCCCCTCACGACTCCCCTGTCCCCTCAACCTCCCCTTCTCCCATCACCATCCCCGTCTCCCCTAACCATCCCCATGTCCCCTCAACATGCCCTTCTCCCTTGACCACCCCCGTGTCCCCTCACCACCCCCGTGTCCCTTCACCATCCCCTTCTCCCCTCACCACCCCCGTGTCCCCTCACCATCCCCTTCTCCCCTCACCACCCCCTTGTCCCCTAACCAGCCCCTTCTCACCTCACCCCCCCCGTGTCCCCTCACCCCCCCCGTGTCCGCTCATCCCCCCGGGTCCGCTCACCAGCCCCATGTCCCCTCAGCAACCTCTTCTCCCCTCACCGTCCCCTTCTCCCCTCACCGTCCCCGTGTCCCCTCACCGTCCCCGTGTCCCCTCACCAGCCCCTTCTCCCCTCACCATCCCTGTGCCCACACCGTGCCCCTCAGCATCCTCTTGTCCCCTCACCATCCCCTTGTCCCCTCACCCTCCCCTTCTCCCCTCACCCTCCCCGTCTCCCCTCACCCTCCCCGTCTCCCCTCACCACCCCCGTGTCCCCTCACCACCCCCGTGTCCCCTCACCATCCCCTTCTCCCCTCACCATCCCCTTCTCCCCTCACAACCCCCTTCTCCCCTCACCCCCGCCGTGTCCCCTCAACCCCCCCGTGTCCCCTCACCAACCCCTTTTCCCCTCACAACCCCAAGTCCTCTAACCCCCCCCGTGTCCCCTCACCCCCCCGTGTCCCCTCACCACCCCCGTGTCCCCTCACCCCCCTCTTGTCCCCTCACCTCCCCCATGTCCCCTCACACCCCCTGTGTACCCTCACCATCCCTGTGCCCACACTGTGCCCCTCACCATCCCTGTGCCCACACCGTGCCCCACACAATCCCTGTGCCCACACCGTTTCCGCTCATTGTCCCTGTGCCCACACCGTGCCCTCACCATCACTGTGCCCACAGCGAGTCCCACACCATCATTATGCCCACACCATGTTCCCTCACCATCCCTGTGCCCAAACTGTGTCCCCACATTGTCCCTGTGCCCACACCGTGCCCCCACCATCGCTGTGCCCACACCATGTCCCCTCACCATACCTGTGCCCACACCATGTCCCACACCATCCCTGTGCCCACACTGTGTTCCCTCACCATCCCTGTGCCCAAACTGTGTCCCCACACCGTCCCTTTGCTGACACCATGTCTCCTCACCGTCCCTGTGCCCACACCATGTCCCCTCATTGTCCCTGTGCCCACACCATGTCCCTTCACTATCCCTGTGCCCACACCATGTCTCACACCATCCCTGTGCCCACACTGTGACCCATACCATCCCTATACCCACACCGTGTCCCCTAATTGTCCCTGTGCCGACACCGAGACCCCACCATCGCTGTGCCCACACTGTGTCCCACACCATCCCTGTGCCTACACCATGTCCCCTCATTGTCCCTGTGCCCACACCATGTCCCACACCATCCTTGTGCCCACACAGTGTACCCTCACAATCCCTCTGCCCACACTGTGTCCCCCCACAATTCCTGTGCCCACACTGTGTGCCCTCACCGTCCCTGTGCCCACACCATTTCCCACACCATCCCTGTGCCAACTCCATGTCCCCTCAAAATCCCTGTGCCCACACCATGTCCCACACCATCCCTGTGCCCACTCCGTGTCCCCTCACCACCCGCTGTGTCCCCTCACCAGTCCCATGTCCCCTAGCCATCCCCATCTCCCCTAGCCATCCCCATCTCCCCTCACCATCCCTGTGCCCACACTGTACCCGTCACCATCCCCTTGTCCCCTCACCATACCGTTCTCCCCTCACCACCCCCTTGTCCCCTCACCACTCCCATGGCCCCTCACCTGCTCCATGTCCCCTCACCATGCCCTTGTCCCCTCACCCTCCCCTTCTCCACTCACCATCCCCATCTACCCTCACCATCCCCTTCTCCCCTCACCCCCCCCCCATGTCTCCTCACCATCCCCTTTTCACCTCACCACCCCCGTGTCCCCTCACCACCCCCGTGTCCCCTCACCATCCCCGTGTCCCCTCACCAACCCCTTTTCTCCTCACCACCCCCTTCTCCCCTCACCATCCCCATGTCCCCTCACCCCACACTTGTCCCCTCACCATCCCCGTGTCCCCTCACCCGCCCAATGTCCCCTCACCATGCCCTTGTCCCCTCACCCTCCCCTTCTCCACTCACCATCCCCCTTATCCCCTCACCATCCCCATTTCCCCTCACGATCCCTGTGCCCACACTGTGCCCCTCACCATCCCCTTGTCCCCTCTCCACCCCCGTGTCCCCTCACCACCCCCATGTCCCCTCACCACGCCCCGTGTCCCCTCACCACGCCCCGTGTCCCATCACCAGCCCCTTCTCCCCTCACCATCCTCATGTCCCCTCACCATCCCCTTCTCCCCTCACCATCCTCATGTCCCCTTACCATCCCCTTCTCCCCTTACCAGCCCCTTCTACCCTCACCCCACCCGTGTCCCCTCACAATCCCCGTGTCCCCTCAACATGCCCTTATCCCCTCACCACCCCCATGTCCTCTCACCATCCCCTTTTCCCCTCACCACCCCCGTTTCCCCTCACCAGCCCCATGTCCCCTCAACCCTCACTTGTCCCCTCACCATCCCCGTGTCCCCTCACCAGCCCCTTTTCCCCTCACAACCCCCGTGTCCCCTTACCACCCCCGTGTCCCCTCACCTGCCCAATGTCCCCTCACCTTCCCCTTCTCCCCTCACCACCCCCGTGTCCCCTCACCAGCCGCATGTCCCCTCACCCCCCCCGTGTACCATCACCATCCCTGTGCTCACACTGTGCCCCTCACCACCCCCTTCTCCCGTCACCATCCCCGTGTCCCCCCCCATCGTGTCCCTATCCCCCCGTCACCCCCCATCATGCCATGCCAATGCCCTCAGACAATCCTGAAGCTGCTGGTGACGGGCTCGGCGCCCTCTCGCACGCGGGTGCTGATGCCCATCCTGCAGTACCCGCTGTACTCGGCCACCATCGCCGAGCTGGGGGCCGTGCAGCTCGGCTACTACCTGGACGACGAACGGTGCTGGGCACTGGCGCTGAGTGAGCTGCGGCAGGCGCTGGCCGAGGGCCGCCGGCACTGCTGCCCACGGGTGCTGTGCATCATCAACCCTGGCAACCCCACCGGTACCCTGCGGCACCAAGGGCTGGGATGGCACCCCAGGAGTGGGATGGGACCCCAGGGGTGGGATGGGACCCCAGGGGTGGGATTGCATGGGACTGCATAGGACCCCAGGGTTGGGATGGGATGGGACCCCAGGGGTGGGGTGGGATGGGATGAGATGGGACTCCAGGGGTGGGATGAGTCCCCAGCGGTGGGATGGGATGGGACCCCAGGGTTGGGATTGGATGGGACTGGATGGGACCCCAGGGTTGGGATGGGACCCCAGGGGTGGGATGGGATGGGAAGAGATGGGACTCCAGGGGTGGGATGAGTCCCCAGGGTTGGGATGGGATGGGACCCCAGGGGTGGGATGAGTCCCCAGGGGTTGGATGGGATGGGACTCCAGGGGTGGGATGGGACCCTAGGGATGGGATGGGATGGGATGGGATGGTACTGGATGGGACACCAGGGTTGGGATGGGATGGGACCCCAGGGGTGGGACCTCAGGGGTGAGATGGGATAGGACTGGGATGGGACTCCAGGGATGCGATGAGACTGGGACAGGACCCCAGGGGTGGGATGCGACCCCAGGGGTGGGACCCCAGAGGTGGGATGGGACCCCAGGGATGGGAATTCAGGGCTGGGATGGGACCCCAGGGTTGGGATGGGAATGGATGGGACGGGTTGGGAACCCAGGGGTGGAATGGGATGGGACCCCAGAGTTGGGATGGGACCCCAGGGTTGGGATGGGACCCCAGGGTTCGGATGGGACGGGTCCCCAGTGGTGGGATGGGATTGGATGGGTTGGGAAGGGACCCCAGGGGTGGGATGAGTTCCCAGGGGTGGGATGGGATGGGACCCCAGGGTTGGGATGGTACCCTGAGGTTGGGATGGGACCCCAGGGATGGGACTTCAGGGGTGGGATGGGATGGGACCCCAGGGGTGGGATGGGATGGGACTGGATGGGACCCCAGGGGTGGGATGGGATGGGACCCCAGGGGTGGGATGAGTGTTCAGGGGTGGGAAGGGACCCCAGCGGTGGGATGGGACTGGATGGGACCCCGGGGGTGAGATGGGACCTTAGGGCTGGGATGGGAGTGGATGGGACCTCAGGGGTGGGACGGGACCCCAGGGGTGGGATGGACCCCAGGGGTGGGATGAGTCCTCAGGGGGTGATGGGATGGGACCCCAGGGGTGGGATGGGATGGGACCCCAGGGGTGGGATGGGTCCCCAGGCGTGGGATGGGTCCCCAGGGGTGGGATGAGTCCCCAGGGGTGGGATGGAATGGGACCCCAGGGGTGGGATGGGATGGGACTGGATTGGACCCCAGGGTTGGGATGGGTCCCCAGGGGTGGGATGGGATGGGATGGGATGGGACCCCAGGGGTGGGATGGGTACCCAGGGGTGGGATGGGACCCCAGGGGTGGGATGGGATGGGACCCCAGGGGTGGGATGGGATGGGATGAGATGGGACTCCAGGGGTGGGATGAGTCCCCAGGGGTGGGATGGAATGGGACCCCAGGAGTGGGATGGGACTGGATGGGTCCACAGGGGTGGGATGGGATGGGACCTCAGGGGTGGGATGGAATGGGATGGGATGGGACTGGATGGGACCCTAGGGTTGGGATGGGACCATAGGGGTGGGACCTCAAGGGTAGGATGGGATAGGACTGGGATGGAACTCCAGGGGTGGGATGAGACTGGGATGGGACCCCAAGGGTGGGATGGGACCCTGAGGTTGGAATGGGACCCCAGGGATGGGACTTCAGGGGTGGGATGGGACCCCATGGTTGGGATGGGACCCCAGGGGTGGGATGGGATGGGATGAGATGGGACTCCAGGGGTGGGATGAGTCCCCAGGGGTGGGATGGGATGGGACCCCAGGGGTGGGATGGGATCCCAGGGTTGGGATGGGACTGGATGGGACCCCAGGGTTGGGATGGGTCCCCAGGGGTGGGATGGGATGGGATGGGACCCCAGGGTTGGGATGGGATGGGACCCTAGGGGTGGGATGAGTCCCCAAAGGTGGGATGGGATGGGACCCCAGGGTTGGGATGGGATGGGTCCCTAGAGGAGGGATGGGATGGGATGGGTTGGGATGGGACCCCAGGGGTGGGATGAGTTCCCAGGGGTGGGATGGGAAGGGACCCCAGGGTTGGGATGGGAAGGGACCCCAGGGTTGGGATGGGACCCCAGGGATGGGATGGGACCCCAGGGATGGGACTTCAGGGGTGGGATGGGACTCCAGGGTTGGGATGGGATGGGACCCCAGGGGTGGGATGGGATGGGACCCCAGGGGTGGGATGAGTCTTCAGGGGTGGGATGGGAACCCAGGAGTGGGATGGGACTCCAGGGGTAGGATGGAATGGGATCCCAGGGGTGGGATGAGACCCCAGGGGTGGGATGAGACCCCAGGGGTGGGATGGGACCACAGGGGTGGGATGGGACTTTATGGGACACCAGGGTTGGATGGGTCCCCAGGGGTGGGATGGGATGGGATAGGACCCCAGGGGTGGGATGGGACGGGACCCCAGGGGTGGGATGAGTCCTCAGGGGGGGAAGGGATGGGACTCCAGTGGTGGGATGGGTCCCCAGGGGTGGGATGGGATGGGATGGGACTGGATAGGACCCCAGGGTTGGGATGGGATGGGACCCCAGGGGTGGGATGGGTCCCCAGGTGTGGGATGAGTCCCCAGGGGTGGGATGAGTCCCCAATGGTGTGATGGGATGGTACCCCAGGGGTGTGATGGGACCTCAGGGGTGGGATGGGACCCCAGGGGTGGGATGGGATGGGACTCCAGGGGTGGGATGGGATGGGACTGGATTGGACCCCAGGGGTGGGATGGGACCCCAGGGGTGGGATGGGATGGGATGGGAACTAAGGGGTGGGATGAGTCCCCAGGGGTGGGATGGGATGGGACCCCTGGGGTGGGATGGGATCCCAGGGTTGGGATGGGACCCCAGGGGTGGGATGGGATGGGTCCCTAGGGTTGGGATGGGATGGGACCTTAGGGGTGGGATGGGATGGGACCCCTGGGGTGGGATGGGATCCCAGGGTTGGGATGGGACCCCAGGGGTGGGATGGGATGGGTCCCTAGGGTTGGGATGGGATGGGACCTTAGGGGTGGGACGGGATGGGACCCCAGGGGTGGGATGGGATGGGACCCTAGGGTTGGGATGGGATGGGACCTTAAAGGTGGGACCTCAGGGGTCGGATGGGATGGGACTGGGTGGGACGAGAGTGGGATGGGACCCCAGGGGTGGGATGTGACCCCAGGGGTGGGACCCCAAGGGTGGGATGGGACCCTGAGGTTGGAATGGGACCCCAGGGATGGGACTTCAGGGGTGGAATGGGACCCCAGGGTTGGGATGGGACTGGATGGGACCCCAGGGTTGGGATGGGACCCTAGGGGTGGGATGAGTCCCCAGGAGTGGGATGGGATGGGACCCCAAGGGTGGGATGCGACCTCAGGGGTGGGATGGGATCCCAGGTTTGGGATGGGACTGGATGGGACCCCAGGGTTGGGATGGGATGGGACCCTAGAGGTGGGATGAGTCCCCAGGGGTGGGATGGGATGGGACCCCAAGTGTGGGATGGGACCCTAGGGGTGGGATGGGATGGGACTGGATGGGACCCCAGGGTTGGGATGGGTCCCCAAGGGTGGGATGGGACCCCAGGGGTGGGATGGGACTGGATGGGACCCCAGGGTTGGGATGGGATGATACCCCAGGGGTGGGATGGGATGGGACCCAGGGGTGGGATGGGATGTAATGGGATGGGATCCCAGGGGTGGGATGGGACCCCAGGGGTGGGATGGGATGGAATGGGATGGGACTCCAGGGGTGGGATGAGACTAGGATGGGACCCCAAGGGTGGGATGGGATGGGACTGGATGGGACCCCAGGGTTGCGATGGGATGGGACCCCAGGGGTGGGATGGGATGGGAACCTAGGGGTGGGATGAGTCCCCAGGGGTGGGATGGGACCGCAGGGGTGGGATGCGACCTCAGAGGTGGGATGAGACCCCAGGGTTGGGATGGGATGGGACCCCAGGGGTGGGATGGGACCCCAGGGGTGGGATGGGATGGGAATGGATGGGACCCCAGGGTTGGGATGGGATGGGACCCCAGGGGTGTGGTTGGATGGGATGGGAACCCAGGGGTGTGGTGGGATGGGATGGGAACCCAGGGGTGGGATGAGTCTTCAGGGTTGGGATGGGATGGGACCCCAGGGGTGGGATGGGACCTCAGGGGTGGTATGGGACCCCAGGGTTGGGATTGGATGCGACCCCAGGGCGGGGTGGGATGGGACCCCAAGGTTGGGATGGGATGGAATGGGACCCCAGGGGTGGGATGAGTCCCCAGGGGTGGGATGGGACTGGATGCGACCCCAGGGCTGGGATGGGTCCCTAGAGGTGGGATGGAATGGGATGGGATGGGACTGGATGGGACCCTAGGGTTGGGATGGGATAGGACCCCAGGGGTGGGACCTCAGGGGTGGGATGGGATAGGACTGGGATGGGACTGCAGGGGTGGGATGAGACTGGGATGGGACCCTCATTGTTCCTGTGCCCACATCATGTCCCCTCACCATCCCTGTGCCCACATTGTCTCCCCTTATTTTCCCTGTGCCCACACTGTGCCCCTCACCATCCCTGTTCCCACACTGTGTCTCACACCATCCCTGTGCCGACAGCGTGTCCCCTCATTGTCACTGTGCCCACACCGTGTCCCACACCATCCTTGTACCGACATCATGTCCCACACCATCGCTGTGCCCACACCTTGTCCCACACCATCCTTATGCCCACACCATGTCCGACACAATCCCTGTGCCCACACCGTGTCCCCTCATTGTCCCTGTGCCCACAGTGTGCCCTCACCATCCCTGTGCTCGCACCGTGTCCCACACCATCCTTGTGACAACATCGTGTCCCACGCCATCGCTGAGCCCATACCTTGTCCCACACCATCCTTATGCCCACACGATGTCCGACACCATCCCTGTGCCCACACCATGTCCCCTCATTGTCCCTGTGCCCACACTGTGCCCTCACCATCCCTGTGCCCACACTATGTCCCCTCACCATCCCTGTACCCACACCATGTCCCACACCATCCCTATGACCACACTGTGCCCCTCCCAATCCCTGTGCCCACACTGTGTCCCCCCACCATCCCTGAGCCCCGACACCATGTCCCCTCACCATCCCTGTACCCACACCGTGTCCCCTCATTGTCCCTGTGCCCACACCGTGTCCCCCCACCTTACCTATGCCCACACTGTGTCCCCTCACTATCAATGTGCCCACACCATGACCCATAACATCCCTGTGCCGACACCATGTCCCTCACCATCCCTGTGCCCACACTGTGCCCCCACACCGTCCCTGTGCCCACACAATATCCCCTCATTGTCCATGTACAGTGTCCCACACCATCCCTGTGCCCACACCGTGCTCCACACCATCCCTGTGCCCATACCACGTCCCCTCACCATCCCCGTGTCCCCTCACCATCCCCTTCTCCGCTCACCATCCCCTTCTCCGCTCACCATCCCCGTGTCCCCTCACCAACCCCATGTCCCGCACCTGCCCCGCGCCCCGTCACCACCCCCTTGTCCCCTCAACCTTCCCTTCTCCGCTCACCACCCGCTGTGTCCCCTCACCAATCCCATGTCCCCTCGCCATCCCCATCTCCCCTCACCATCCCCATCTCCCCTCGCCATCTCCCCTCACCATCCCTGTGCCCACACTGTACCCGTCACCATCCCCTTGTCCCCTCACCATCCCCGTGTCCATTCACCATACCGTTCTCCCCTCACCACTCCCTTATCCCCTCACCATCCCAGTGTCCCCTCACCACTCCCGTGGCCCCTCACCTGCCCCATGTCCCCTCACCACCCCCTTTTCCCCTCAACCTCCCCTTCTCCCCTCACCATCCCCGTCTCCCCTCACCATCCCCTTGTCCCCTCACCCCACCCGTGTCCCCTCACCAGACCCGTGACCCCTCACGACCCTCGTATCCCCTCACCTGCCCAATGTCCCCTCACCAACCCCTTGTACCCTGACCCGCCCGTGTCCCCTCACCATCCCCTTTTCCCCTCACCACCCCCGTGTCCCCTCACCTGCCCAATGTCCCCTCACCCCCCCCGTGTCCCCTCACCAGCCCCTTCTCCCCTCACTATCCCCTTCTCCCCTCACCACCCCCGTGTCCCCTCACCCCACCCGTGTCCCCTCACCAGCCGCATGTCCCCTCACCCCCCCCGTGTACCATCACCATCCCTGTGCTCACACTGTGCCCCTCACCACCCCCTTCTCCCGTCACCATCCCCGTGTCCCCCCCCATCGTGTCCGCAGCCCCCCGTCACCCCCCCATCATGCCATGCCAATGCCCTCAGACAATCCTGAAGCTGCTGGTGACGGGCTGGGCGCCCTCTCGCACGCGGGTGCTGATGCCCATCCTGAAGTACCCACTGTACTCGGCCACCATCGCCGAGCTGGGGGCCGTGCAGCTCGGCTACTACCTGGACGACGAACGGTGCTGGGCACTGGCGCTGAGTGAGCTGCGGCGGGTGCTGGCCGAGGGCCACCGGCACTGCTGCCCACGGGTGCTGTGCATCATCAACCCTGGCAACCCCACCGGTACCCTACGGCACCAAGGGCTGGGACGGGACCCCAGGGGTGGGATGGGACCCCAGGGGTGGGATGGGATGGGACCCCAGGGGTTGGGATGGGTCCCCAGGGGTTGAGATGGGATGGGACCCCAGGGGTGGGATGGGACCCCAGGGGTGGGAAGGGATGGGACCCCAAGGGTGGGAAGGGATGGGACCCCAGGGGTGGGATGGGATGGGATGGGACCCCAGGGGTGGGATGGGATGGGATGGGACCCCAGGGGTGGGATGGGATGGGACTGGATGGGAGCCAAGGGTTGGGATGGGATGGGACCCCAGGGGTGGGATGGGATGGGATGAGATGGGACTCCAGGGGTGGGATGAGTCCCCAAGTGTGGGATGGGACCCCAGGGGTGAGATGGGACCCGAGGGGTGGGATGGGATGGGACCCCAGGGGTGGGATGGGACTGGATGGGTCCCCAGGGATGGGATGGGACCCCAGGGGTGGGATGGGATGGGACTGGATGGGAACCCAGGGTTGAGATGGGATGGGACCCCAGGGGTCGGATGAGTCCCCAAGGGTCGGATGGGATGGGACCACAGGGGTGGGATGGGATGGGACACCAGGGGTGTGATGGGATAGGATGGTACTGGATGGTACACCAGGGTTGGGATGGGATGGGACCCCAGGGTTGGGACCCCAGGGGTGGGATGGGACCCTGAGGTTGGGATGGGACCCCAGGGATGGGACTTCAGGGGTTGGATGGGACCCCAGGGTTGGGATGGGACTGGATGGGACGGGATGGGAAACCAGGGTTGGGATGGGATGGGTCCCCAGGGGTGGGATGGGATGGGATGGGTTGGGATGGGACCCTAGGGGTGGGATGAGTTCCCAGGGGTGGGATGGGATGGGACCCCAGGGTTGGGATGGGACCTCAGGGGTTGGATGGGACTCCAGGGCTCGGATGGGATGGAACCACAGGGCTGGGATGGGATGGAACCACAGTGGAGGGATGAGTCCCCAGGGGTGGGATGGGACCCCAGGGGTGGGATGGGACTGGAAGGGACCCCAGGGTTGGGATGGGACCACAGGGGAGGGATGGGATGGGATGGGACCCCAGGGGTGGGATGAGTCCCTAGGGGTGGGATGCGAGGCGATGGGATGGGACCCCAGGGGTGGGATGGGACTGGATGGGACCCCAGGGTTGGGATGGGACCCCATGGGTGGGATGAGATGGGATGTGATGATACCTCAGGGGTGGGACTGGATGGGACCCCAGAGGTGGGATGGGACTGGATGGGACTCCAGGGGTGTGATGGGATGGAATGGGATGGGACCGCAGGGGTGGGATGAGTCCCCAGGGGTGGGATGGGACGTCAGGGGTGGGATGGGACCCCAGGGGTGGGATGGAATGGGATTGGATGGGACTGGATGGGACCCCATGGTTGGGATGGGACCCCAGGGTTGGGATGGGACCCCAGGGGTGGAAACCCAGAGGCGGGATGGGACCCTGAGGTTGGGATGGGACCCCAGAGATGGGACTCCAGTGTTGGGATGGGATGGGACCCCAGGGGTGGGATGGGACCCCAGGGGTGGGATGGGACCCCAGGGGTGGGATGGGATGGGACCCCAGGGGTGGGATGGGATGGGAACCCAGTGTTGGGATGGGATGGGACCCTAGGGGTGGGATGGGATGGGACCCCAGGGGTGGGATGAGTCCCCAGGGGTGGGATGGGATGGGACCCCAGGGGTGGGACGGGATGGGACCCCAGCGGTGGGATGGGATGGGACCCCAGCGGTGGGATGGGAGGGGACCCAAGGGGTGGGATGGATGGGATGGGATCCCACGGGTGGGATGGGACCTGAGGGATGGGATGGGACCCCAGGGGTGGGATGGGATGGGACCCTAGGGGTGGGATGGGATGGGACCCCAGGGTTGGGATGGGACCTCAGGGGTGGAACTTCAGGGGTGGGATAGGACTCCAGGGTTGGGATGGGACCCCAGGGGTGGAACTTCAGGGGTGGGATGGGACTCCAGGGTTGGGATTGGACCCCAGGGGTGGGATGGGACCCCAGGGCTGGGATGGGATGGGACCCAAGGGTTGGGATGGGACCCCAGGGGTGGGATGGGACCCCAGGGGTGGGATGGGATGGGACTGGATGGGACCCCAGGGTTGGGATGGGGCCCCAGGGGTGGGATGGGATGGGACCCCAGGGGTGGGATGGGACCCCAGGGGTGGGACCTCAGGAGTGGGATGGGATAGGACTGGGATGGGAATCCAGGGGTGGGATGAGACTGGGATGGGACCCCAGGGGTGGGATGGGACCCCAGGGGTGGGATGGGATGGGATGGGATGGGACCCCAGGGGTGGGATGGCATGGGACTGGATGGGACCCCAGGGTTGGGATGTGATGGGACCCCAGGGGTGGGATGAGTCCCCAGGGCTGGGATGGGACCCCAGGGCTGGGATGGGACCCCAGGGCTGGGATGGGATGGGACACCACGGGTGGGATGGGATGGGATTGGATGGGACTGGATGGGACCCCAGGGTTGGGATGGGACCCCAGAGGTGGGATGAGTCCCCAGGGGTGGGATGGGACCCCAGGGGTGGGATGGGACTGGAAGGGACCCCAGGGTTGGGATGGGACCACAGGGGAGGGATGGGATGGGATGGGATGGGATGGGACCCCAGAGGTGGGATGAGTCCCTAGGGGTGGGATGCGAGGGGATGGGATGGGACCCCAGGGGTGGGATGGGACTGGATGGGACCCCAGGGTTGGGATGGGACCCCATGGGTGGGATGAAATGGGATGTGATGATACCTCAGGGGTGGGACTGGATGGGACCCCAGGGGTGGGATGGGACTGGATGGGACTCCAGGGGTGGGATGGGATGGAATGGGATGGGACCGCAGGGGTGGGATGAGTCCCCAGGGGTGGGATGGGACGTCAGGGGTGGGATAGGACCCCAGGGGTGGGATGGAATGGGATTGGATGGGACTGGATGGGACCCCATGGTTGGGATGGGACCCCAGGGGTGGAACCCCAGAGGTGGGATGGGACCCTGAGGTTGGGATGGGACCCCAGAGATGGGACTCCAGTGTTGGGATGGGATGGAACCCCAGGGGTGGGATGGGACGGAACCCCAGGGGTGGGATGGGACCCCAGGGGTGGGATGGGATGGGATGGGACCCCAGGGGTGGGATGGGATGGGATGGGACCCCAGGGGTGGGATGGGATGGGACTGGCTGGGACCCAAGTGTTGGGATGGGATGGGACCCCAGGGGTGGGATGGGATGGGACCCTAGGGGTGGGATGGGATGGGACCCCAGTGTTGGGATGGGATGGGACCCCAGGGGTGGGATGAGTCCCCAGGGGTGGGATGGGATGGGACCCCAGGGGTGGGACGGGATGGGACCCCAGCGGTGGGATGGGAGGGGATGGAATGGGACCCCAGGGGTGGGATGGGATGGGACCCAAGGGGTGGGATGGGATGGGACCCAAGGGGTGGGATGGGACCTCAGGGGTGGAACTTCAGGGGTGGGATGGGACTCCAGGGTTGGGATGGGACCTCAGGGGTGGAACTTCAGGGGTGGGATGGGACTCCAGGGTTGGGATGGGACCCCAGGGGTGGGATGGGACCCCAGGGGTGGGATGGGATGGGACCCCAGCGGTGGGATGGGAGGGGATGGAATGGGACCCCAGGGGTGGGATGGGATGGGACCCCAGGGGTGGGATGGGATGGGACTGGCTGGGACCCCAGGGGTGGGATGGGATGGGACCCTAGGGGTGGGATGGGATGGGACCCCAGGGTTGGGATGGGACCTCAGGGGTGGAACTTCAGGCGTGGGATGGGACTCCAGGGTTGGGATGGGACCTCAGGGGTGGAACTTCAGGGATGGGATTGGACTCCAGGGTTGGGATGGGACCCCAGGGGTGGGATGGGACCCCAGGGGTGGGATGGGACCCCAGGGGTGGGATGGGATGGGACTGGATGGGACCCCAGGGTTGGGATGGGGCCCCAGGTGTGGGATGGGATGGGACCCCAGGGGTGGGACCTCAGGAGTGGGATGGGATAGGACTGGGATGGGACCCCAGGGGTGGGATGGCATGGGACTGGATGGGACCCCAGGGTTGGGATGTGATGGGACCCCAGGGGTGGGATGAGTCCCCAGGGGTGGGATGGGACCCCAGGGGTGGGATGGGATGGGACACCACGGGTGGGATGGGATGGGATTGGATGGGACTGGATGGGACCCCAGGGTTGGGATGGGACCCCAGAGGTGGGATGAGTCCCCAGGGGTGGGATGGGACCCCAGGGGTGGGATGGGACCTCAGGAGTGGGATGGGATGGGACCCCAGGGGTGGGATGGGACCCCAGGGCTGGGATGGGATGGGACCCCAGGGCTGGGATGGGAGGGGATGGAATGGGACCCCAGGGCTGGGATGGGACCCCAGGGCTGGGATGGGATGGGACACCACGGGTGGGATGGGATGGGATTGGATGGGACTGGATGGGACCCCAGGATTGGGATGGGACCCCAGAGGTGGGATGAGTCCCCAGGGGTGGGATGGGACCTCAGGGGTGGGATGGGACCTCAGGGGTGGGATGGGACCTCAGGGGTGGGATGGGATGGGACCCCAGGGGTGGGATGGGACCCCAGGGGTGGGATTGGATGGTAGTGGATGGGACCCAGGGTTGGAATGGGATGGGACCCCAGGGGTGGGATGGGTCTCTAGGGGTGGGATGGGATGGGACCCCAGTGTTGGGATGGGACTCCAGGGGTGAGATGGGATGGGACCCAGGGGTGAGATGGGACCCCAGGGGTGGGATGAGTCTTCAGGGATGGGATGGGATGGGACCCCAGGGGTGGGATGGGACCCCATGGGTGGGACCTCAGGTGTGGGATGGGATAGGACTGGGATGGGAATCCAGGGGTGGGATGAGACTGGGATGGGACCCCAGGGGTGGGATGCGACCCTGAGGTTGGGATGGGACCCCAGGGATAGGACTTCAGGGGTGGGATGGGTCTCCAGGGTTGGGATGGGATGGCACCCCAGGGGTGGGATGGGTCTCCAGGGGTGGGATGGGATGGCACCCCAGGGGTGGGATGGGTCTCCAGGGTTGGGATGGGACCCCAGGGGTGGGATGAGTCCACAGGGATGGGATGGGATGGGATTGGATGGGACTGGATGGGACCCCAGGGGTGGGATGGGACCCCAGGGGTGGGATGGGATGGATGGGATGAGATCCCAGGGGTGGGATGGGACATCAGGGATGGGATGGGACCCCAGGGGTGGGATGGGATGGGACTGGCTGGGACCCCAGGGTTGGGATGGGATGGGACCCCAGGGGTGGAATGGAATGGGATGGGACGGGACTGGATGGGACCCCAGGGTTGGGATGGGATGGGTCCCCAGGGGTGGGACCTCAGGGGTGGGATGGGATAGGACTGGGATGGGACTCCAGGGGTGGGATAAGACTGGGATGGGACCCCAGGGGTGGATGCGACCCCAGGGGTGGGACCACAGGGGTGGGATGGGACCCTCAGTATGGGATGGGACCCCAGGGGTGGGATGGGACCCCAGGGGTGGGATGGGACCCCAGGGGTGGGATCGGATGGGACTGGGATGGGACCTCAGGGATGGGATGGGACTCCAGGGGTGGGATCTCAGGGATGGGATGGTATCCTGGGACTGGGATGGGACCCTGGGGATGGGATGGGACTGGGAAGGGATCAGACTCCAGGGATAGGACCCTGGGAATAAGATGGGACTCTGAAATTGGGATGGGACTCTGGGGTGGGATGGGACTGGGAAAGGACTGGACTCCAGGGATAGGACCCTGGGAGAGTGATGGGACATCAGGGTTGGTCTGGGACCCCAGGGCTGATCTGGAGACCCCTGATCTGAGCCCCCAAATTTGGAGCTGAGACCTTGAGTTTGAAGCTGGGATCCCTGGGCTGAGACTCCTCCTGAACCAGGACCCCAAAACTGTTTTTGTGGCACCATCACTGCTCTGGGACCTCAGGGCTGGGACCCCTGGACTGGGACCTTAAGTTTGAAGTTTGAGACCCCACGACTGGGACATAGGGCTGGACTGGGAGCCCCCAATACCCTTCTGGTACCAGGGCTGTGAGCTCCCAATGCCCTCCCAGTCCCATTCTGAGACCCCCAGTGCTTTACTGGTCCTACTAGGACCTCCAAAACATACCCAAGAACTGGGTTGAGACCCTCCAAAAGCCATAGGAAGTGGGACTGAGTCCCCTCAAATCCATTAGGAGTGGGGTGAAGGCCCCAAAACCCATCAGGAGCAGGGGCTAAGCCCCCCCAAACCCATCAGGAGTGGGGATGACTCTCCTCCCAAATCTATAGGGAGGCAGGTTGGGTCCCCCAAACCTATCAGGAGAGGGGGTCTAAGCCCCCCCATACCCATGGGAAACTAGACTGAGTCCCCTAAAACCCATCAGGAGTGGGGCTGAGCCCATACCCCAAACCCATAGGGAGCAAGACTGGGCCCCCAAACCTATCAGGAAAAGGGATTGAGCCCCCCAAAACCCATCAGGAGCAGGACTGGGCCCCCCAAACCCATGGTGGGAGTGGGACTGGACCCCCCCACTTCGCTATGCCAACCTCCCCCCTTCTCCCCCCTCCCAGGGCAGGTCCAGAGCCGTCAGTGCATTGAGGCCGTCATCAAATTCGCCTTCGAGGAGAGGCTCTTCCTCATGGCTGACGCGGTGAGTGGGACCCTCAGACTCGGGGGGTATGTGAGGTGGACCCCAACATCTAGGTAACCCCACCAGTTTCCCCCCTCCTCCAGGTGTACCAGGACAACGTGTATGCTGAGGGTTCGGCCTTCCACTCCTTCAGGAAGGTGCTGACAGAGATGGGGCCGCCCTACCTGGACTCGGTGGAACTCGCCTCCTTCCACTCCATCTCCAAAGGCTTCACGGGCGAGTGAGTGACCTCCCACGGCCACCCCCACCCCGAGGTGGCCACCACAGGTCCTGGGGAGCCACAGAGTGGGGATGAGGATGGTGGAACCCCATGGGCCTCAAGGGTGGTGATGGAAAGAGGCTGGAGGTCCCGTGGGGTTGGGATGGTGATGCCGTGGTCCTCTGGAGCCTATGGGATGGGGATGGTGATGCCATGGTCCTCTGGAGCCTGTGGGGTGGGGATGGTGATGCCATGGTCCTGTGGAGCCCACGGGGTGCGGATGGTGATGCCATGGTTCTGTGGAGCCCACAGGGTGGGGATGGTGATGCCATGGTCCTGTGGAGCCCACGGGGTGCGGATGGTGATGCCATGGTCCTCTGGAGCCTATGGGATGGGGATGGTGATGCACAAAGAGCCCCCGTGGGGATGTTTATTAGGGTGGTTCTGACGACAGGGAGCCTCCAGGGGCATCTGATGTCAGAGGGTCCTGGTGCCAGGGGGGAAACTCCTCACCTTGTCCCCCTTAAAAGCCCCTCATGGCTCGGGGTGGACAGTGTAGACCTCGACCTCACAGAGAGTGAACTGCTCCTCCCGGACCAGGATGGTGACGGTGACGTAGCGGCCGCGGAGGCCGTGGCAGCAGATGGTGCTGAGCGACCCAGGACTGGCATCTGTGATGATGCCACAGCTGCAGGGAGCAAACCACAGAATCATTTGGGTTAGAAAAGCCCTTTGAGCTGCTGGAGCCCAGCCCTGAGCCCTCACCCTGCCACGGCTACCACTGACCCACAGCCCTCAGCACCTCAGCTCCAGGGCTTCGGGGTCCCTCCAGGGCTGGGCACTCCCCCAGCTCCCGGGCAGCCTGGCACAGGGGCTGACACCCCTCTCAGGGAAACAGGTCTGCCTCAGCTCCAGCCTCAACCTCCCCTGGGGCACCCTGAACCCCTTTCCTCTTGGCCCGTCACTCACTAGCTGGGAGCAGAGACCGACCTCCAGCTCACTGCAGCTTCCTGGTAGAGATTTCACCACCAAAACCCCAATATTCTATCTTTTTGTCCAAACACCACCACAAAAACACTACTTTTTTTTCCCTCAAATCACCTCCCCAATTTTCCCCTCAGAACTCCACCAAAATCCCACTTTTTCCCCCTTAAAACTCCACCAAACCCCAACATTTCCCTTCAAAACTCACAAAAAGCTCACTTTTCCCCTCAAAACTACACCAAAGCCCAACTTTTTTGTCAGAACCCCACCAAAGCACCACTTTTCCCCTCAACACTCCACAAAAACCCATCTTCCCCTCAGAACCCCATCAAAAACCCACTTTTGCCCTCAAATATCCACCAACCCCCCACTTTTTCACTCCAAACTCCACTAAAACCACACTTGTCATCTGAAAACACCAACAAAACTCCACTTTTCCCCTCAAAGCTCCCCCAAAATCCCACTGGTGCCTCAGAACCCCACCAATCTGCATCTTTTCCAACTCAGCAGAACTCCAACGCCCCTCTTTTCTCCTTAAAACTCTACAAAAAACCCTTTTTCTCCTCAGAATCCCACAAAAAACCCACTTTTGCCCTCAAAAATCCACCAAATCTCCACTTTTTCACTCCAAGGTCCACTAAAACCACACTTTTCCCCTCAACACTCCACCAAAACTCCACTTTTCATCTGAAAACTCCACCAAAACTGCATTTTTCATCTTAAAACCCCACCAAAACCCCACTTTTCCCCTTAAAACTCCACAAAAACTCATTTTCCTTTCAGTGGACCACCAAACCCTCTCTTTTTTCCCTCAGAACCACAAGACACCCCGCTTTTGCCCCAAATATCCACCAAACCCACACTTTACCACTCCAAAGTCCACAAAATCCCACATTTGCCCTTAAAAATACACCAAACCCACACTTTTAATCTAAAAACCCCACCAAAACTCCACTTTTCCCCTCAAAGCTCCTCCAAAATCCCACTTGTTCCTCTTAAGTCCACCAAATCCCCACTTTTCTTCTCAAACCTCCGCTTTTCCACTTAAAACTCCACAAAAAAAATCCATTTTCCCCCTCAGAATCCCATCAAAAATCCACTTTCGCCCTCAAAAACCCATTGAACCTCCAATTTTCACTCCAAGCTCCACCAAAACCCCACTTTTTCCCTCAACACTCCACCAAAACTTCACTTTCCCCCTCAAAGCTCCTCCTAATTCCCACTTGTTCCTCAGAAGTCCACAAATCCCCCACTTGTGCCCTCAAAACTCTGCCAAAACCCAGTTTTCCTCTCAAGACTACACCACAATCCCACTTTCTCCCCACAACACCATCAAAACCCAATTCTTTCCTCTCAGAATCTCACCAAAACCCCACTTTTGCCCTCAACACTCCACCAGAACCTTACTTTTCCCCTTAAAACCCCAGAAAAACTCATTTTCACCTCAGATCCACACCAAAACCCTACTTTTACTCTCAAAAATTCATCAAATCCCCACTTTTTCACTCCAAACTCCACTAAAACCCCTGTTCTTCTCAACACTCCACAAAACCCCCACTTTTTCACTCCAAACTCCAGTAAAACCCACTGTTCTTCTCAACACTCCACAAAAAAACCCACTTTTCATCTGAAAACTCCACCAAAACTCCACTTTTCCCCTCAGAACCCCATCAAAAACCCACTTTCGCCCTCAAAACCCCACTGAACCTCCACCTTTCCACTCCAGACTCCACCAAACCCCCACTTTTCCCCTCAGAACCCCACCAATCTCCACTGTTCCCCCTCACCAGACAACCAATCCCACTCTTTTCTTCTTAAAACTCCACCAAAACCCATTTTTCCCCTCAGAACCACACCAAAAGCCTTTACCCTCAAAAATTCACCAAATCGCCACTTTTTCACTCCAAACTCCACTAAAACCCCTTTTCCCCTCAACACTCCACCAAAACCCCACTTTTCCCCTCAGAACCCCATCAAAAACCCACTTTCGCTCTGAAAACCCACTGAACCTCCACCTTTCCACTCCAGACTCCACCAAACCCCCACTTTTCCCCTCAGAACCCCACAAATCTCCACTTTTCCCCCTCACCAGACAACCAACCCCACTCTTTTCTCCTTAAAGCTCTACAAAAACCTTTATTCCCCTCAGAACCCCACAAAAAAACACTTTTCCCCTCAACACTCCACCAAACCCCCACTTTTCCCCTCAGAACCCCACCAATCTCCACCTTTCCCCCTCAGCAGACAACCAACCCCACTCTTTTCTCCTTAAAGCTCTACAAAAACCTTTATTCCCCTCAGAACCCCACAAAATCCCCACTTTTCCCCTCAACACTCCACCAAACCCCCACTTTTCCCCTCCAAGCTCCTCAAATTCCCACTTGTTCCTCAGAAATTCACAAAACCCCTCACTTTTCCTCTCAAAACTCCACTTTTCCCCTCAGAACCCCATTAAAAACCTACTTTGCCCTCAAAAACCCACTGAATCTCCACCTTTCCACTCCAGACTCCACCAAATCCCCACTTTTCCCCTCAGAACCCCACCAATCTCCACTGTTCCCCCTCAGCAGACCACCAACCCCACTCTTTTCTCCTTAAAGCTCTACAAAAACCTTTATTCCCCTCAGAACCACACCAAAAAAACACTTTTCCCCTCAACACTCCACCAAACCCCCACTTTCCCCCTCAAAACTGCACCAAACCCCCACTTTTCCCCTCAAAACTCCAGTAAAACCCCCTGTTCTTCTCAACACTCCACCAAAACCCCACTTTTCCCCTCCAAGCTCCTCCAAATTCCCACTTGTTCCTCAGAAATTCACAAACCCCCCACTTTTCCTCTCAAAACTCCACTTTTCCCCTCAGAACCCCATCAAAACCCCACTTTCGCCCTCAAAACCCCACCGAACCTCCACTTTTCCACTGCAGACTCCGCCAAGCCCGCGCTTTTCCCCTCAGAACCCCGCCAGTCTCCAGTTCCCCCTCAGCAGACCGCGCCCCCACTATTCCCCCCCCCCCCCCCCCAACCTGCAGAGACGCCAGTGCAGGGCTGCCAACGCGCTGAGCCTCAGATCGAACTTCCCGCTGCCGCCGCCCTTCAGCCAATAAGAAGGGAGGAAGCGATGACAGACACGGCGCAGCCAATGGGCGGGCGAGGATGGCAGGCGGCACCTAGTAACGACGCCGGGCCCGCCTTCCGTGGTGAAACTCTCGCTCTGATTGGCGGAGGGGCGGTGCCGGGGTGCAGTGCGCATGCCTGGAAGCGCGGCCGTGAAGGATCCGGCGGGAGCGGAAGGTGAGCTGAGGGGGGGCCCGGGGATTGGGGGGGTGAGGGCAGCTGAGGGGGACCCCGGGGATTGGGGGGGCGTGAGGGCAGCTGAGGGGGACCCCGGGGATTGGGGGGGCGTGAGGGCAGCTGAGGGGTCCCCGGGGACTGGGGGCGTGAGGGCAGCTGAGGGGGACCCCGGGGATTGAGCGGGCGTGAGGGTAGCTGAGGGGTCCTCGGGGATTGGGGGGGGCGTGAGGGCAGCTGAGGGGGACCCCGGGGATTGGGGGCGTGAGGGCAGCTGAGGGGGACCCCGGGGATTGGGGGGCGTGAGGGCAGCTGAGGAGTCCCCGGGGATTGGGGGGACGTGAGGGTAGCTGAGGGGTCCTCGGGGATTGGGGGGGTGAGGGCAGCTGAAGGGTCACCGGGGATTGGGGGGGGTGAGGGCAGCTGAGGGGTCACCGGGGATTGGGGGGCGTGAGGGCAGCTGAGGGGGACCCCGGGGATTGGGGGGGGTGAGGGCAGCTGAGGGGTCACCGGGGATTCGGGGGCGTGAGGGCAGCTGAGGGGTCCCCGGGGACTGGGGGGCGTGAGGGTAGCTGAGGGGGACCCCGGGGATTGGGGGGGGTGAGGGCAGCTGAGGGGGACCCCGGGGATTGTGGGGGTGAGGGCAGCTGAGGGGTCCCCGGGGATTGGGGGCGTGAGGGTAGCTGAGGGGGACCCCGGGGATTGGGGGGGGTGAGGGCAGCTGAGGGGTCACCGGGGATTGGGGGCGTGAGGGCAGCTGAGGGGTCCCCGGGGACTGGGGGGCGTGAGGGCAGCTGAGGGGGACCCCGGGGATTGGGGGGCGTGAGGGCAGCTGAGGGGGACCCCGGGGATTGGGGGGCGTGAGGGCAGCTGAGGAGTCCCCGGGGACTGGGGGGCGTGAGGGCAGCTGAGGGGGACCCCGGGGATTGGGGGGGGTGAGGGCAGCTGAGGAGTCCCCGGGGACTGGGGGGCGTGAGGGCAGCTGAGGGGGACCCCGGGGATTGGGGGGTGTGAGGGCAGCTGAGGAGTCCCCGGGGATTGGGGGGATGTGAGGGTAGCTGAGGGGTCACCGGGGATTCGGGGGCGTGAGGGCAGCTGAGGGGTCCCCGGGGACTGGGGGGCGTGAGGGTAGCTGAGGGGGACCCCGGGGATTGGGGGGGGTGAGGGCAGCTGAGGGGGACCCCGGGGATTGTGGGGGTGAGGGCAGCTGAGGGGTCCCCGGGGATTGGGGACGTGAGGGTAGCTGAGGGGGACCCCGGGGATTGGGGGGGGTGAGGGCAGCTGAGGGGTCACCGGGGATTGGGGGCGTGAGGGCAGCTGAGGGGTCCCCGGGGACTGGGGGGCGTGAGGGCAGCTGAGGGGGACCCCGGGGATTGGGGGGCGTGAGGGCAGCTGAGGGGGACCCCGGGGATTGGGGGGCGTGAGGGCAGCTGAGGAGTCCCCGGGGACTGGGGGGCGTGAGGGCAGCTGAGGGGGACCCCGGGGATTGGGGGGGGTGAGGGCAGCTGAGGAGTCCCCGGGGACTGGGGGGCGTGAGGGCAGCTGAGGGGGACCCCGGGGATTGGGGGGTGTGAGGGCAGCTGAGGAGTCCCCGGGGATTGGGGGGACGTGAGGGTAGCTGAGGGGTCCTCGGGGATTGGGGGGGTGAGGGCAGCTGAGGGGTCACCGGGGATTGGGGGGCGTGAGGGCAGCTGAGGGGGACCCCGGGGATTGGGGGGGGTGAGGGCAGCTGAGGGGTCACCGGGGATTGGGGGGCGTGAGGGCAGCTGAGGGGTCCCCGGGGACTGGGGGGCGTGAGGGCAGCTGAGGGGGACCCCGGGGATCGAGGGGGGGTGAGGGCAGCTGAGGGGGGTCGAGGGGTGTGAGGGCAGCACAGGGGGGCCCAGGGAGGGAAGGGGGGTGTTGGAGATCCTGCTGTAGGGTTCCTTTATGGGGTGCTGGGGGTACCCCTCATTAAGAGGGGTGGGTCATGGGTCCTGCCCTGGGGTTCCCTATTGATGGGGAGCTGGGTTAGGAGTGCTATAGGGTGCCGTATTAATGGGGGATAGGGTTAGGAGTGCTATGGGATGTCCTATTGAGAGAGGGCTGGGTTAGGGGTACCCTATTGATGAGGTGCAGATCTAGGGGTGCTGTGGGGTGCCCTATTGATGGGGGCTGGATTAGAGGTGCTATAGGATGCCCTATAGATAGAGGGCTGGGTTAGGGGTGCTCTAAGATGCCCTATTGATGGGGGCTGGCTTAGGGGTGCCCTATTGCTACGCGCCTATTGCTGCGCGCCGCCCTCCGCTCGCCCTGCGCCCCCCTGCGCCTGCTCTGCCGCGACTTCCACGCCGAGGAGCTCTCCGTCTCCACCGTCGTCTCCCTGCTGGACTCCCTGGAGCCTGCCGCCGTCCGCAGAGTTGTTTTACGCTTCAACAACCTGGGGCTGGCGGGGCTGTGCGCAGTGCTGCCTCACCTCAGCCGCTTCCCCGCGCTGCGCAGCCTCAAGCTGCCCTACAGCAACGTGGACGTGCGCCGCACGGCCCCCGGCACGGACGCCGGCATCCGCTGCTTGGCCGCTCACCTCCGGGCCCTGCCTGCCCTCAAGGAACTCGATTTGTACTCCTCCAGGCTTTCTGGGAGACTCAGGCAGCTCCTGGGGTAAGCTGCCCGCTGGGGGAGGGACCCCAAAACCTTCACACGCTGCAGCGGGAGCTGTGCCGGCTGCTGGCGAGCGCGGGTAGAGCAGACGCCGTGTGGGCGACCAGCCTCCAGCGCTACGGAGCCATCGACTAGTTCAGCTTGTAGCATCCCCCCCCCAGGGAAGCTTCACCTCGGGGCGCTGTGCCGGGCTCTGGGCTGTGCCACTCGGTTATGGTGAGTTCATTAAAGCCAACCCCACCTTGCCCGATTAACCCAAGTCCTCCTGGGATGCTTGGCAGGAGGAAGTGGCAGAGCTCAGCGGAGGGGATGGAGCTCTTCTGCTTTTAATGGACCAAGGAGAGAGCTGGCTGCTGTTCTGGCACACAGGGCACTGACCAGAGAATCATTACAGATGGAAAAGCCCTTTGAGCTGCTGGAGTCCAACCCTGACCCCACAGTGCCACAGCCACCACTGAGCCACGGCCCTCAAGCACCTCAGCCCCACGGCTCTGGGACCCCTCCAGGGCTGGGCACTCCCCCAGCTCCCTGGGCAGCCTGGCACAGGGGCTGACACCCCTCTCAGGGAAACAGTTCTGCCTCAGCTCCAGCCTCAACCTCCCCTGGGGCACCCTGAGCCCCTTTCCTCTTGGCCTGTAGCTTTTAACTTGGCAGCAGAGACCGACCCTCTCAGCCACAGCCAGGGAGTCAGAGTGATCAGATCTCCTCTGAGCCTCGTTCTCTGCAGACTGAACCTTTGCCTCAGGTACCCTCATTTAGCCCAGAGCTTCCCAGTGCATCTTCTCCTCTCCCTGCAGCCCCTCAGTGTCCCTGTGGCAGTGAGTGAGGGGGCCCAGCACTGAGCACAGCCCTGGAGCTGCAGCCCCTCAGTGTCCCTGTGGCAGTGAGTGAGGGGCCCAGCACTGACACAGCCCTGGAGCTGCAGCCTCCCCAGGGCCCAGCACAGGGGACAATCCCTGCCCTGGGGCTGCTGCCACCCCACTGCTGAGCCCAGCCAGGCTGCCACTGGCCTTCTTGCCCCCTTGGGCACTCTGCTGGCTCCTTGCCCTCGGGCAACCTCAGCCCATGGCCACATCCCTCTGAAGAACCTCCCTTCCCTCTACACACCAGCCAACATCACCACAGTGGCACCCACAGTGTGGCAGCAACACTGTCAGCGTGGCAGCACCCATGGGGACACCCACACTGTGGCAGTAGCACTGTGTGTCACCCACCACAGCTGCACCAACCTCACCATAGCAGCACCAACCTCTCCACAGCTGCACCCACACCACTGCAGTGGCACCCATCACCTCTAGGCTCATTTCAATTGCCAGAGACCTTTAATAGCACAGTGGGGGGACCCACACACAACACCCACATCCCTGACACCGGCACAGGTGCTGTGGCACCACAGCACCAGCCACACGGTGTGGCTGAGCACCAGCTCTGCCTCCTCCTCCTCCTCGCCCGGGGCCATGCAATGCCCCTTCCCACCCCCTCCAAGCCTCACCCCCGCCCCGCGGCCCCGCCGCTCTCCGCCTCCCCCGCCCCTTCCCCTCCCCGCAGCAGCTCCACCAGCTCCCCCGTGAGCCGATACCTCTTCCCCTCCCACCAAAAGTGAGTCGGGGGCTGCTCCGGCCCCTGCTCGTACTCCAAGCGGGACCCCCACTCCAGAGCCAGCGCCGAGCGCACCGGCCCCGCGCCCCCCGCCCGGCCCGGCGCCGGGTGGTACAAGCGCCCGTTCTCCGGCAGCATCACCAGCGCCTCGGGCCGGAGCGGCACGGCCAGCCGCTCCCCGCCGCCGCAGAACGACAGCACGGCGCGGCGGGAGGAGGAGGAGGCTGAGGAGGAGGCGTCCGGGGGCAGGAGGCGGGTGAAGACGATGGGTCTGTGCTCGCAGCGCAGGAGGTTGCGCTCCGCGCCGCAGCGGGACACGAACGGGAATTCGCGCTCGTAGCGGCCGCTGCGGTTCGGCTCCAGCCGCGTGAAGAAGAACGTGAGGAAGGTCACATCTGCCGGGATGGACCCTCATTAACCCGCGCCTCTCCTTAATTAACAGCCCCCCCTTTTAATTAAGCCGCATCGCCGCTCGTGGTTAGCCCGCTGGGAACGGCCTCTGCGGGGCTGCGAAGGGAGGGTGAGGAAGAAGAGGAGGAGGAAGGCAACGTCTGCTGGGATAAACCATCATTAACCCCTTCCCACAATTAACCTCCAGCGCTCCTAATTAACCTAACCCTCCTAATTAACCTCCAGCCCCCCCTAACTAACCCTCAGTCCCCCCATGATTAACCCACTTGGAACTGCTGCAGTGCTGCTAAGGGAGGGTGAGGAAGAAGAAGATGAGGAAGGCAACGTCTGCTGGGATAAACCATCATTAACCCCTTCCCACAATTAACTCCGTGTGCTCCTAATTAACCTCCAACCCTCCTAATTAACCTCCAACCCTCAGTCCTCTCATGATTAAACCTGCTCAGAACAACCACTGCTAAGGGAGTGAGGAAGAGGAAGGTGATACCTGCCAGGATGAACCCTAAGTAACCCCACTAATTAACCCCTAAACCTCCTAATTAACTTCCACCCTCCTAATTAACCCCCAACTCTCCATAATTAACCCCAACCCTCCTAACTAACCCCCAATTCTCCATAATGAACCCTCCCATAGAGGCTGCCAGGGTTCAGCTCCAGGTGAGTGAGGAAGGCAACGTTAATTAATCTCACACCCTCGTTAATTAACCCTCCCCTAATTAACACCGGAGAAAGGGGGGTGTTCCTTAATGGGAAAGCGATTTGAAGGGGCTGAGGGAGGTTTGGGGGGGAGGGGAGTAGGGATCAGTGTTACCAAGTGCCTGGGAGCAATTAAGGGCAGGAAGTGGTTAATTAAGGTGGTGATTAATATGCAAATTAGGTTGAGAGGAGGATGTTTTGGCACCTACGAAGGCGATGAAGGGGATGAGAGTATCTTCTCCCCACCCCACAGCCCCCCCCAATACAGATGAGACCCCAAATAAAGATGAGTCTCTAATTAAAGACCATAATTAAGGCTAAAACGCTACTGAATGGTGATGGGGAGGAGGGATTTTGGGGTGATTTGGTTTTTTGGAGGGGTTCTGAGGAGATTTGGGGGGGTTGGGGGGATTTTGATTGTTTTTGGAGAGAGTTGGAGGGGATTTGGGGTTTTTTGGGGGGGATTTGGGGGCTTTGGGGATTTTTGGGGGATTTATTTTGGGGGGACTGGAGAGGATTTGGGGGTTTCTGTGGGGCTTTTGTGTTTTTTGGGGTGATTTGAGGGGATTTGGAGACTTTGGGGATTGTTTGGGGGGATATTTTGGGGGGTTTGGGTGGATTTTGACATTTTTGGGGGGGTTGGAGAGAATTTGGGGGCTTTTTGGTGGGGATTTGGGAGGTTTTGGGATGCTCTGGGGGGATTTGAGGGGGATTGTTGGGATTTGGGGGCTTTTGAGGTCGGGGGGAGTTGGGGTTTGGTTTTTTGGGGGGATTTGGGAGGCTTATTTGTGGGGGTTTTAGGGTGGGATTTGGGTCTTTGGAAGGGGTCAGAGAGGATCTGGGGGATAATTTTGCGGGGATTTTGGTTTTGGGGGGCATTTTGAGGCATCATTTTTGAGGGGGAGGATTTGGGGGGGTTTTGGGGGGATCCCAGTACCTTTGAAGCAAGTGATGAAGTTCTTCACTTTGGTGTCATCCAGGAAAAGCTGCAGAAAAAAAGGGGAAAAGCCTCAAAATCCCAAAGCAGGTGCAAGGGCCAAATGGGATCTGGCTGGGATCCATCCAGGGGCCATCCAGGCTCTGCCCTGGGTCCATTTACAGTCTTTTTATGGGGGTTTTGTCCAGGATCCATTTTGTCTCTGGGCTGGGATCCATCCAGGTTGTGTCCTGGGTCCATTTAGGGTCTTCTTGCAGGGGTTTTGTCCAGGATCTGTTTTGTCTCTGGGCTGGGATCCATCCAGGCTGTATCCTGGGTCTATTCAGAGCCTTTTGGGGAGGGGGAGGTTGCCTGGGATCCATTTGGGATCCATCCAGCCTCTGCTCTGGGTCCATTTAGGTCTTTTTGGGGGAGACTGTCCGGTATCTGTTTGGGTTCTGTGCTGGGATCTGGTTGGGATCCATCCGGCATCCATCCAGCCTCTATCCTGGGTCCGTTGAGGTCTTTTTTTTTGGGGGATTCTGCCCAGGATCCATTGGGGATCCTCTCGGATCCTTACAGACACCCCTTTAACCCTATAGACACCCACATATATCCCTAGAGACATCCCCATAACCATATAGGCACCCACATATATCCCTATAGACACCCCCATAACCCTACTGACACACACACACGTATCCCTATAGACACACACATGACCATACAGACACCCCCATAAGTCTGTAGGCACCCACATATATCCCTATAGGCATCCCCGAAGCCTATAGACACCATATATATCTCCCCATAGCCTTCTCATAGCCCCTATAGCCCCCTATAGCCTCCTCATAGCCCCCCATAGCCTTCTCATAGTCCCTATAGCCCCTTCATAGCCCCCCATAGCCTTCTCATAGTCCCTATAGCCCCTTCATAGCCCCCCATAGCCTTCTCATAGTCCCTGTAGCCCCTTCATAGCCCCCCATAGCCTCCTCAGAGCCCCTATAGCCCCCTATAGCCCCCATAGCATCCTCATAGCCCCTTCATAGCCTATATAGCCCCCTTATAGCCCATATAGCCCCCCATAGCCCATATAGCCCCTTCATATCCCCTATAACCCCTTCATAGCCCCTATAGCCCCCCATAGCCTCCTCATATCCCCCTCATAGCCCCCCCATAGCCCCTTCATAGCCCCCCATAGCCTCCTCATAGCCCCCATAGTATCTTGGTAGCCCCCCATAGCCTCAGCATAGCCCCTACAGCCCCCCATAGCCCCCTTATAGCCCATATAGCCCCCCATAGCCCATATAGCCCCCCGCAGCCCCCCACTGATGGGCTCCAGAGGGAACGAGCAGCACCGGCCAGACGCTTTTTATTCACACGCCGTGGGGGGAGGGGCGGGGGGTGGTGCCTCTGGACCCCTCCCCCCAATCTGGATTCCCCACGCCCCCGGCCCACGCGCGGGGAGGGTCCCACAGCCGCGGGGGTGGGGGGGCTCGGGGAGATGCTCGGAGTCGGCTTCATAATAAATAAAAGGCTGAAACGGAAAAAAAGGGGAAAAAAGGGGAAAAAGAGAGAGGGGAAATACAAAAGCTGAGGGGGAGAAGGGTTAAATGGGAACAGAGGAAGTGGGGACCCCTCCCGGCCCTGGGGGACCCCCCACCCCCACACACCGGTGTCACCCCCCACTCTCCCCCTGTGCATCCTCCCCCCCACGCCTGGCAGTGAGCAGAGCTGGGAGGTAGCGCTGGGGGTCCCCCCACCCCGGGACCCCCCTCACCCTGTGACATCCACCTCGGGGACCCCCTGCGCCTTGGGGACCCCCCCCCACCTCGGTGACCCACCTTGAGGACCTCCCCTCCCCCTGGGGACACCCATCTTGGGGATCCCCTCTCACCCTGGGGACCCTCCCTCCCTACTTTGGGGACACCCCCACCTTAGTGACACCCACCTTGGAGACCCCCCCCCCACACCGTGCCCTCACCATCCCTGTGCCCACATCGTGTCCCACCTCATCCTTGTGCCCACACCGTGTACCCTCATTGTCCCTGTGCCCACATGGTGTCCCAAACCATCCCTGTGCCCACACTCTGCCCCGCAACATCCTTTTGCCCACACCGTGTCCCCTCACCATCCCTATGCCCACATTGTGTCCCACACCATCGCTGTGCCCACACCTTGTCCCACACCATCCTTATGCCCACACCATGTCCCCTCATTGTCCCTGTGCCCACACCATGCCCTCACCATCCCTGTGCCCGCACCGTGTCCCACACCATCCTTGTGCCCATAGCGTGTCCCCTCATTGTCCCTATGCCCACACTATGTTCCCTAATCATCGCTGTGCCCACACCATGTCCCCTCACCATCCCTGTGCCCACACCGTGTCCCCTCATTGTCCCTGTGCCCACAGCGTGTCCCCCCACCTTACCTATGCCCACACTGTGTCGCCTCACCATCCATGTGCCCACACCTTGTCCCACACCATCCCTGTGCCCACACTGTGTCCACTCATCATCCCTGTGCCCACACCATGTCCCCTCATTGTCCCTCTGCCCACACCGTGCCCTCACCATCCCTGTGCCCACATCGTGCCCTCACCATCCCTGTGCCCACACCGTGTCCCACACCATCCTTGTGCCCACACCGTGTCCCCTCATTGTCCCTGTGCCCACACTATGTCGCCTCATCATCCCTATGCCCACACTATGCCCCTCACCATCCCCGTGTCCCCTCACCACCCCCATGTACGCTCACGATCCCCATATCTCCTCACCATCCCAGTGTCCCGTCACGATCCCCTTCTCCTCTCACCACCCCCGTGTCCCCTCACCACCCCCGTGTCCCCTCACCACCCCCGTCTCCTCTCACCATACCCGTGTCCCCTCACCATCCCCTTCTCCTCTCACCATCCCCGTGTCCCCACACCATCCCCGTGTCCCCTCACCATCCCCTTCTCCCCTCACCATCCCCTTCTCCTCTCACCATCCTCTTCTCCCCTCACCCCCCCCCGTCCCCTCACCAGCCCCATGTCCCCTAACCATCCCGTTCTCCCCTCACCATCCCCTTATCCTCTCACCATACCAGTGTCGCCTCACCATCCCCTTCTACCCCCACCACCCCCGTGTCCCCTCACAATCCCATTCTCCCCTCAACATCCCCGTGTCCCCTCACCACCCCCGTGTCCCCTTACCATCCCTTTCTCCCCTCACCATCCCCTTCTCCCCTCACCATACCCGTGTCCCCTCACCCCCCCCCCATCCCCTCACCATCCACTTCTCCCCTCACCGTCCCCCTGTCCCCTCACCACACCCTTGTCCCCTTACCATCCCGTTCTCCCCTCACTGACCCTTCTACCCTCACCGTCCCCTTCTCCTGTCACCACCACTGTGTCCCCTCATCATCCCCTTCTCCCCTCACCATCCCCTTCTCCCCTCACCATCCCCTTCTCCCGTCACCACCACTGTGTCCCCTCATCATCCCCTTCTCCCCTCACCATCCCCTTCTTCCGTCACCACCACTGTGTCCCCTCACCATCCCCTTCTTCCGTCACCACCACCGTGTCCCCTCACCATCCCCTTCTCCGCTCACAATCCCTTTGCCCACACTGGGCTCCACACCATGCCTGTACCCACACCGTGTCCCCTTACCATCCCTGTGCTCCCACCATTGTGTCCTCTCACCATCCCCTTCTCCCCGAACCATCCCCGTGTCCCTTCACGAACCCCTTGTTCCCTCACCAACCTCTTGTCCCCTCACAATCCCCTTCTCCCCTCACAATCCCCATGTCCCCTCGCCAGCCCCATGTCCCATCACCATCCCCTTCTCCACTTACCATCCCTGTGTCCCCTCACCATCCCCTTCTTACCTCACCACGCCCGTGTCCCCTCACCATACCCGTGTCCCCTCACCGTCCCCTTCTCCCCTCACCATCCCCTTCTCCCCTCCCCACCCCATTCTCCCCTCACCACCCCCGTGTCCCCTCAACATTCCCATGTCCCCTCACCACCCCCTTCTCCCCTCACCACCCCCTTGTCCCCCCACCATCCCCATGTCCCCTCACCATCCTCTTCTGCTCACAGCATTCCCTTCTCCCCTCACCATTGCCGTGTACCCTCACCATCCCCTTCTCCTCTCACCACCCCCTTCTCCCCTTACCATCCCCTTCTCCACTCACCACCCCCGTGTCCCCTCACCACCCCCGTGTGCCCTCACGACCCCCAGGTCCCCTCTCCACCCCCTTCTCCCCTCACCATCCCCGTGTCCCCTTTCCGTCTCCTTCTCCCCTCACCATCGCCGTGTCCTCTCACCGTCGCCATGTCCTCTCACCATCGCCGTGCCCCCTCACCGTCCCCGTGTCCCCTCACCTCCCCCGTGTCCCCTCACTGCCCCCGTGTCCCCTGATCCCCCCATGTATCCCCTCAGAAACCCCTTCTCCCATCACCATCCCCTTCTCCCCTCACGCTCCCCGTCTCCCCTCACCTTCCCCTTCTCCCCTCACCATCCCCTTCTCCCCTCACAACCCCCGTGTCCCCTCACCCTCCCCATGTCTCCTCACCACCCCCTTCTCCCATCACCACCCCTTCTGCCCTCACCACCCCCTTCTCCCCTAACCACCCCCGTATCCAATCACCCTCCCCATGTCCCCTCAGCCCCCCCGTGTCCCCTCACCAGCCCCATGTCCTCTCAGCAACTCCTTCTCCCCTCACCACTACCGTGTCCCCTCACCACCCCCATGTCCCCTCACCGCCCCCGTATCCCTTCACCCCCGCCGTGTCCTCTCAGAAACCTCTTCTCCTCTCACCACCCCCGTCTCCCCTCACCACCCCCGTGTCCCCTAACAACCCCTGTGTCCACTCACCGTCCCCGTGTCCCCACACCACCCCTTCTCCCCTCACAACCCCTGTGTCCCCTAACAACCCCCGTGTCCCCTAACCACCCCCTTCTCACCTCACCATCCCAATGTCACCTCACCCTCGCTGTGTCACCTCACCATGGCCTTCTCCCCTCACCACCCTCGTGTCCCCTCACACCCCCGTGTCCACTCACTGTCCCCGTGTCCCTACAGCACCCCCATGTCCCCTCACCACCCCCATGTCCCCTCAGAAACCCCTTCTCCCCTCACCACCCCCTTTTCCCCTCACCACCCCCGTGTCCCCTCACCACCCCCGTGTCCCCTCAGAAACCTCTTCTCCCCTCACAACCCCCGTATCTCCTCACCCTCCCCGTGTCTCCTCACCTTCCCCTTCTCCCCTTACCATCCCCTTCTCCCCAAACCATCCCTTTCTCTCGTCACCACCCCCGTGTCCCCTCAACACCCCCTTCTCCCCTCACGACCCCTGTGTCCCCTCACGACCCCCAGGTCACCTCACAATCCCCTTCTCCCCTCTCCACCGCCGTGTCCCCTCACCCCCCCCATGTCCCCTCACCATCCCGTTCTCCCCTCACCATACTCGTGTCCCCACACCACCCCCGTCTCCCCTCACAACCCCCGTGTCCCCTCACCAGCCCCGTGTCCCCTCACTAGCCCCATGTCCCCTCAGAAATCCTTTCTCCCCTCACCACCCCCATGTCCTCTCACCACCCCCGTGTCCTCTCACCACCCCCGTGTCCCCTCACTCCCCCGTGTCCCCTCAGCAAACCCTTCTCCCCTCACCTCCCCCGTGTCCCCTCACCCCCCCGTGTCCCCTGACCCCCCCGTGTCCTCTCAGCAACCCCTTCTCCCCTCACGAACCCCGTGTCCCCTCACCCCCCCGTGTCCTCTCAGCAACCCCTTCTCCCATCACCACCCCCTTCTCCCCCCACCACCCCCACTCTCCTCACCACCCCCGTGTCCCCTTTCCGTCCCCTTCTCCCCTCACCATCACCGTGTCCTCTCACCGTTGCCATGTCCTCTCACCGTTGCCGTGTCCTCTCAACGTCACCGTGCCCCCTCACCGTCCCCGTGTCCCCTCACCTCCCCCATGTCCCCTCACCGTCCCCGTGTCCCCTGACCCCCCCATGTATCCCCTCAGAAACCCCTTCTCCCATCACCACCCCCTTCTCCCCTCACCCTCCCCGTGTCCCCTCACCTTCCCCTTCTCCCCTCAACATCCGCTTCTCCCCTCACCACCCCCGTATCCAATCACCCTCCCCGTGTCCCCTCAGCCCCCCCGTGTCCCCTCACCAGCCCCATGTCCCCTCACCAGCCCCATCTCCCCTCAGAAAGCCTTTCTCCCCTCACCACCCCCGTCTCCCCTCACCACCCCCGTGTCCCCTCTCACCCCTCCCGTGTCCCCTCACCACCCCCTTCTCCCCCCACCACCCCCTTCTCCCATCACCACCCCCTTCTCCCCCCACCACCCCCTTCTCCCCTCACCACCCCCACTCTCCTCACCACCCCCTTCTCCCCTCACCACACCCGGGTCCCCTAACCCCCCCGTGCCCCCTCACCACCCCCGTGTCCCCTCATCATCCCCGTGTCCCCTTTCCGTCCCCTTCTCCCCTCACCATCGCCGTGTCCTCTCACCGTCGCCATGTCCTCTCACCGTCGCCGTGCCCATTCACCTCCCCCATGTCCCCTCACCGCCCCCGTGTCCCCTGACCCCCCCATGTATCCCCTCAGAAACCCCTTCTCCCATCACCACCCCCTTCTCCCCTCACCATCCCCTTTCCTCGTCACCACCCCCGTGTCCCCTCAACACACCTGTGTCCCCTCACCACCCCCGTGTCCCCTCACCATCCCCTTCTCCCCTCACAACCCCAGTGCCCCCTCACAAGCCCCATGTCCCCTCACCCCCCCCGTGTCCCCTCAGAAACCCCGTCTCCCCTAACCACCCCCTTTTCCCCTCACCACCCCCGTGTCTCCTCACGACCCTCGTGTCCCCTCACCCGCCCCGTGTCCCCTCACCCCCCCCGTGTCCCCTCACCAACCCCTTGTCGCCTCACCTTCCCCTTCTCCCCTCACCATCCCATTCTCTCCTCACCACCCTCGTCTCCCCTCAGAACCCCCGTGTCACCTAACAACCCCCGTGTCCCCTCACACACCCCGTATCCCCACACCCGCCCCGTGTCCCCTCACCAGCCCAATGTCCCCTCAGCAACTCCTTCTCCCCTCACCAACCCCTTCTCCCCTCACGACCCCCGTGTCCCCTCATGACCCCCGGGTTGCCTCACCATCCCCTTCTCCCCTCACCACCCCCGTGTCCCCTCACCCCCCCCGTGTCCCCACACCACCCCCTTCTCCCCTCACCACCCCCGTCTCCCCTCACAACCCCCGTGTCTCCTCACCCCCCCCGTGTCCCCTCACGCGCCTCGTGTCCCCTCACCACCTCTTTCTCCCCTCACAACCCCCGTGTCCCCTCACCACCCTTCTCTCCCCTCATCATCCCCGTGTCCCCTCACCGTCCCTTTCTCCCCTCACCGTCACCGTGCCCCCTCTCTGTCCCCTTGTACCCTCACCGTCCCCGTGTCCCCTCACCAGACCCATGTCCCATCACCAGCGCCGTGTCCCCTCACCACCCCCGTGTCCCCTCACCACCCCCGTGTCCCCTCAGCAACCCCTTCTCCCATCACCATCCCCTTCTCCCCTCACCACCCCCTTCTCCCCCCACCACCCCCGTGTCCCCTCACCCCCCCCGTGTCCCCTCACCCCCTTCTCCCCTCACCATCCCAATGTCACCTCACCCAACCCGTGTCACCTCATCATCCCCATGTCCCCTCACCGTCCCTTTCTCCCCTCACCATCGCCGTGTCCTCTCACCGTCACCGTGCCCCCTCACCGTCCCCGTGTCCCCTGACCCCCCCATGTATCCCCTCAGAAACCCCTTCTCCCATCACCACCCCCTTCTCCCCTTACCATCCCCGTGTCCCCTTTCCGTCCCCTTCTCCCCTCACCATCGACGTGTCCTCTCACCGTCACCGTGCCCCCTCACCGTCCCCGTGTCCCCTCACCTCCCCCATGTCCCCTCACCGTCCCCGTGTCCCCTGACCCCCCCATGTATCCCATCAGAAACCCCTTCTCCCATCACCACCCCCTTCTCCCCTCACCATCCCCTTTCCTCGTCACCACCCCCGTGTCCCCTCAACACACCCGTGTCCCCTCACCACCCCCGTGTCCCCTCACCATCCCCTTCTCTCCTCACCATCCTGGTGTCCCCTCACCATCCCCGTGTCCCCTCACCATCCCCGTGTCCCCTCACAACCCCAGTGCCCCCTCACCAGCCCCATGTCCCCTCACTCCCCCCCCGTGTCCCCTCAGAAACCCCGTCTCCCCTAACCACCCCCTTCTCCCCTCACCACCCCCGTGTCCCCTCACGACCCTCGTGTCACCTCACCCGCCCCGTGTCCTCTCACCACCCCCGTGTCCCCTCACCCCCCCGTGTCCTCTCAGCAACCCCTTCTCCCCTCACCAACCCCGTGTCCCCTCACCCCCCCGTGTCCTCTCAGCAACCCCTTCTCCCATCACCACCCCCTTCTCCCCCCACCACCCCCACTCTCCTCACCACCCCCGTGTCCCCTTTCCGTCCCCTTCTCCCCTCACCATCGCCGTGTCCTCTCGCCGTTGCCATGTCCTCTCACCGTCACCGTGCCCCCTCACCGTCCCCGTGTCCCCTCACCTCCCCCATGTCCCCTCACCGTCCCCGTGTCCCCTGACCCCCCCATGTATCCCCTCAGAAACCCCTTCTCCCATCACCACCCCCTTCTCCCCTCACCCTCCCCGTGTCCCCTCACCTTCCCCTTCTCCCCTCAACATCCGCTTCTCCCCTCACCACCCCCGTATCCCATCACCCTCCCCGTGTCCCCTCAGCCCCCCCGTGTCCCCTCACCAGCCCCGTGTCCCCTCACCAGCCCCTCAGAAAGCCTTTCTCCCCTCACCACCCCCGTCTCCCCTCACCACCCCCGTGTCCCCTCTCACCCCTCCCGTGTCCCCTCACCACGCCCGTGTCCCCTCACCACCCCCTTCTCCCCTCACCACCCCCTTCTCCCCCCACCACTCCCTTCTCCCCCCACCACCCCCTTCTCCCCTCACCATCCCCTTCTTCCCTCACCAGCCCCGTGTCCCCTCACCACCCCTTTCTCCCCTCACCATCCCCGTGTCCCCTCACCGCCCCCTTCTCCCCTCACCATCCCAATGTCACCTCACCCCCCCCCGTGTCCCCTCATCATCCCCATGTCCCCACACCGTCCCTTTCTCCCCTCACCGTCACCGTGCCCCCTCTCTGTCCCCTTGTACCCTCACCGTCCCCGTGTCCCCTCACCAGACCCATGTCCCATCACCAGCGCCGTGTCCCCTCACCCCCCCGTGTCCCCTCAGCAACCCCTTCTCCCATCACCATCCCCTTCTCCCCTCACCACCCCCTTCTCCCCCCACCACCCCCGTGTCCCCTCACACCCCCGTGTCCCCTCACCCCCCCCGTGTCCCCACTACCCCCTTCTCCCCTCACCATCCCAATGTCACCTCACCCAACCCGTGTCCCCTCATCATCCCCATGTCCCCTCACCGTCCCTTTCTCCCCTCACTGTCCCCGTGTCCTTTCACCGTCACCGTGCCCCCTCTCTGTCCCCTTGTACCCTCACCAGCCCCGTGTCCCCTCACCAGCCCCATGTCCCCTCACCACCCCCGTGTCCCCTCACCACCCCCTTGTCCCCTCAGCAACCCCTTCTCCCATCACCACCCCCTTCTCCCCCCACCACCACCACTCTCCTCACCACCCCCTTCTCCCCTCACCACACCCGGGTCCCATAACCCCCCCGTGTCCCCTCACCACCCCCGTGTCCCCTTTCCGTCCCCTTCTCCCCTCACCATAGCCGTGTCCTCTCACCATCGCCGTGTCGTCTCACCGTTGCCATGTCCTCTCACCGTCGCCGTGCCCCCTCACCGTCCCCGTGTCCCCTCACCCTCCCCGTGTCCCCTCACCACCCCCCATGTCCCCTCACCCCCCCCGTGTCCCCTCCCCAGTCCCATGTCCCCTCAGAAACCCTTTCTCCCCTCACCACCCCCGTGTCCCCTCACCACCCCCTTCTCTCCTCACCACCCCCGTGTCCCCTTTCCGTCCCCTTTTCCCCTCACAATCTCCATGTCCTCTCACGGTCGTCGTGTCCTCTCACCGTCGCCGTGCCCCCTCACCGTCCCCGTGTACCATCACCACCCCCCATGTCCCCTCACCCCCCCCGTGTCCCCTGACCAGTCCCATATCCCCTCAGAAACCCTTTCTCCCCTCACCACCCCCGTGTCCCCTCACCACCCCCGTGTCCCCTCACCATCCCCATCTCCCCTCACCATCCCAATGTCACCTCACCCCCCCCGTGTCCCCTAACCACCCCCGTGTCCCCTTTCCGTCCCCTTCTCCCCTCACCATCGCCGTGTCCTCTCACCGTCGCCGTGTCCTCTCACCGTCACCGTGCCCCCTCACCGTCCCCGTGTCCCCTCACCTCCCCCATGTCCCCTCACCGTCCCCGTGTCCCCTGACCCCCCCATGTATCCCCTCAGAAACCCCTTCTCCCATCACCACCCCCTTCTCCCCTCACCATCCCCGTGTCCCCTTTCCGTCCCCTTCTCCCCTCACCATCGCCGTGTCCTCTCACTGTCGCCATGTCCTCTCACCGTCACCGTGCCCCCTCACCGTCCCCGTGTCCCCTCACCTCCCCCATGTCCCCTCACCGTCCCTGTGTCCCCTGACCCCCCCATGTATCCCCTCAGAAACCCCTTCTCCCATCACCACCCCCTTCTCCCCTCACCCTCCCCGTGTCCCCTCACCTTCCCCTTCTCCCCTCAACATCCGCTTCTCCCCTCACCACCCCCGTATCCAATCACCCTCCCCGTGTCCCCTCACCAGCCCCATGTCCCCTCACCAGCCCCATCTCCCCTCAGAAAGCCTTTCTCCCCTCACCACCCCCGTCTCCCCTCACCACCCCCGTGTCCCCTCTCACCCCTCCCGTGTCCCCTCACCACGCCCGTGTCCCCTCACCACGCCCGTGTCCCCTCTCACCCCTCCCGTGTCCCCTCACCACGCCCGTGTCCCCTCACCACCCCCGTGTCCCCTCTCACCCCTCCCGTGTCCCCTCACCACGCCCGTGTCCCCTCACCACCCGCTTCTCCCCCCACCACCCCCTTCTCCCATCACCACCCCCTTCTCCCCCCACCACCCCCTTCTCCCCCCACCACCCCCTTCTCCCCTCACCACCCCCACTCTCCTCACCACCCCCTTCTCCCCTCACCACACCCGGGTCCCCTAACCCCCCTGTGCCCCCTCACCACCCCCGTGTCCCCTCATCATCCCCGTGTCCCCTTTCCGTCCCCTTCTCCCCTCACCATCGCCATGTCCTCTCACCGTCGCCATGTCCTCTCACCGTCGCCGTGCCCATTCACCTCCCCCATGTCCCCTCACCGCCCCCGTGTCCCCTGACCCCCCCATGTATCCCCTCAGAAACCCCTTCTCCCATCACCACCCCCTTCTCCCCTCACCATCCCCTTTCCTCGTCACCACCCCCGTGTCCCGTCAACACACCTGTGTCCCCTCACCACCCCCGTGTCCCCTCACCATCCCCTTCTCCCCTCACAACCCCAGTGCCCCCTCACAAGCCCCATGTCCCCTCACCCCCCCCGTGTCCCCTCAGAAACCCCGTCTCCCCTAACCACCCCCTTCTCCCCTCACCACCCCCGTGTCTCCTCACGACCCTCGTGTCCCCTCACCCGCCCCGTGTCCCCTCACCCCCCCGTGTCCCCTCACCAACCCCTTGTCGCCTCACCTTCCCCTTCTCCCCTCACCATCCCATTCTCTCCTCACCACCCTCGTCTCCCCTCAGAACCCCCGTGTCACCTAACAACCCCCGTGTCCCCTCACACGCCCCGTATCCCCACACCCGCCCCGTGTCCCCTCACCAGCCCAATGTCCCCTCAGCAACTCCTTCTCCCCTCACCACCCCCTTCTCCCCTCACGACCCCCGTGTCCCCTCATGACCCCCGGGTTGCCTCACCATCCCCTTCTCCCCTCACCACCCCCGTCTCCCCTCACAACCCCCGTCTCCCCTCACAACCCCCGTGTCCCCTCACCCCCCCCCGTGTCCCCTCACGCGCCTCGTGTCCCCTCACCACCCCTTTCTCCCCTCACAACCCCCGTGTCCCCTCACCACCCTTGTCTCCCCTCACCATCCCAATTTCCCCTCACCCCCCCCGTGTCCCCTCACCAGCCCCGTTTCCCCTCACCACCCCCATGTCCCCTCACCATCCCCTTCTCCCCTCACCATCCCCTTCTTCCCTCACCAGCCCCGTGTCCCCTCACCCCCCCCGTGTCCCCTCACCCCCCCCGTGTCCCCACTACCCCCTTCTCCCCTCACCATCCCAATGTCACCTCACCCAACCCGTGTCCCCTCATCATCCCCATGTCCCCTCACCGTCCCTTTCTCCCCTCACCGTCTCCGTGTCCTTTCACCGTCACCGTGCCCCCTCTCTGTCCCCTTGTACCCTCACCAGCCCCGTGTCCCCTCACCAGCCCCATGTCCCCTCACCACCCCCGTGTCCCCTCACCAGCCCCGTGTCCCCTCACCAGCCCCGTGTCCCCTCACCACCCCCTTGTCCCCTCAGCAACCCCTTCTCCCATCACCACCCCCTTCTCCCCCCACCACCACCACTCTCCTCACCACCCCCTTCTCCCCTCACCACACCCGGGTCCCATAACCCCCCCGTGTCCCCTCACCACCCCCGTGTCCCCTTTCCGTCCCCTTCTCCCCTCACCATCGCCGTGTCCTCTCACCGTCCCCGTGTCCCCTCACCGTCCCCGTGTCCCCTCACCACCCCCCATGTCCCCTCATCCCCCCCGTGTCCCCTCACCAGTCCCATGTCCCCTCAGAAACCCTTTCTCCCCTCACCACCCCCGTGTCCCCTCACCACCCCCGTGTCCCCTCACCACCCCCTTGTCCCCTTTCCCCCTCACCATCTCCATGTCCTCTCACCGTCGTCGTGTCCTCTCACCGTCGCCGTGTCCCCTTACCGTCCCCGTGTACCATCACCACCCCCCATGTCCCCTCACCCCCCCCGTGTCCCCTCACCAGTCCCATGTCCCCTCAGAAACCCTTTCTCCCCTCACTGTCCCCGTGTCCCCTCACCATCCCCATCTCCCCTCACCGTCCCCGTGTCCCCTCACCACCCCCTTCTCCCCTCACCATCCCAATGTCACCTCACCCCCCCCGTGTCCCCTCACCAGCCCCGTTTCCCCTCACCACCCCCATGTCCCCTCACCATCCCCTTCTCCCCTCACCATCCCCTTCTCCCCTCACCAACCCCGTGTCCCCTCACCACCCCCTTCTCCCATCACCACCCCCTTCTCCCCCCACCACCCCCTTCTCCCCCTACCACCCCCTTCTCTCCTCACCACCCCCGTGTCCCCTCACCATCCCCATGTCCCCTCACCATCCCCTTCTCCCTTCACCAGCCCCGTGTCCCCTCACCAGCCCCGTTTCCCCTCACCGCCCCCTTCTCCCCTCACCATACCAATGTCACCTCACCCCCCCCGTGTCCCCTCATCATGCCCGTGTCCCCTCACCGTCCCTTTCTCCCTTCACCGTCCCTGTGTCCTCTCACCGTCACCGTGCCCCCTCTCTGTTTCCTTGTACCCTCACCATCCCCATGTCCCCTCACCAGACCCATGTCCCATCACCAGCCCCATGTCCCCTCACCATCCCCGTGTCCCCTCATCAGCCCCGTGTCCCCTCACCACCCCCCATGTCCCCTCACCACCCCCGTGTCCCCTCATCACCCCCTTCTCCCATCACCACCCCCTTCTCCCCCCACCACCCCCACTCTCCTCACCACCCCCTTCTCCCCTCACCCCCCCTGTGTCCCCACTACCCCCTTCTCCCCCCACCACCTCCACTCTCTTCACCCCCCACGTGTCCCCTCACCCCCCCCGTGTCCCCACTACCCCCTTCTCCCCTCACCATCCCAGTGTCACCTCACCCAACCCGTGTCCCCTTATCATCCCCGTGTCCCCTCACTGTCCCTTTCCCCCCTCACCGTCCCCGTGTCCTCTCATCGTCACCGTGCCCCCTCTCTGTCCCCTTGTACCCTCACCGTCCCCGTGTCCTCTTACCAGACCCATGTCCCATCACCAGCCCCTTCTCCCCTCACCACCCCCGTATCCCCTCACCAGCCCCGTGTCCCCTCACCACCCCCGTATCCCCTCACCAGCCCCGTGTCCCCTCACCACCCCCGTGTCCCCTCACCACCCCCTTCTACCTCACCCCCCCCCGTGTCCCCTCAGCATCCCCTTCTCCCCTCACCATCCGCTTCCGCCATCACCACCCCCTTCTCCCCTCACCACCCCCGTCTCCCCTCACCACCCCCGTGTCCCCTCACCATCCCCTTCTCCCCTCACCATCCCCGTGTCCCCTCAACACACCCTTCTCCCCCCACCACCCCCTTCTCCCCCCACCACACCCACTCTCCTCACCACCCCCTTCTCCCCTCACCCCCCCGTGTCCCCTCACCACCCCCGTTTCCCCTCACCGCCCCCTTCTCCCCTCACCATCCCAATGTCACCTCACCCAACCCGTGTCCCCTCATCATCCCCATGTTCCCTCACCGTCCCCGTGTCCTTTCACCGTCACCGTGCCCCCTCTCTGTCCCCTTGTACCCTCACCGTCCCCGTGTCCCCTCACCAGCCCCATGTCCCATCACCAGCCCATTCTCTCCTCACCACCCCCGTGTTCCCTCACCAGCCCCGTGTCCCCTCACCACCCCCGTGTCCCCTCAGCAACCCCTTCTCCCATCACCACCCCCACTCTCCTCACCACCCCCTTCTCCCCTCACCACACCCGGGTCCCCTAACCCCCCCGTGTCCCCTCACCACCCCCTTTTCCCCTCACCATCTCCATGTCCTCTCACTGTCGTCGTGTCCTCTCACCGTCCCCGTGTCCCATCACCACCCCCCATGTCCCCTCAGAAACCCTTTCTCCCCTCACCATCCCCGTGTCCCCTCACCACCCCCGTGTCCCCTCACCACCCCCTTCTACCTCACCCCCCCTGTGTCCCCTCAGCATCCCCTTCTCCCCTCACCATCCCCTTCTTCCCTCACCACCCCCGTGTCCCCTCACTAGCCCCATGTCCCCTCAGAAACCCCTTCTCCCCTCACCACCCCCTTCTCCCCCAACCACCTCCTTCTCTCCTCAGCCCCCCCAACCCTAACCCTCACCCCCCCGTGTCCCCTCACCCCCCCCCATGTCCCCTCATCATCCCCTTCTCCCCTCACCGTCGCCGTGTCCTCTCACCGTTGCCGTGCCCCCTCACCATCCCCATGTCCCCTCACCCCCCCCCGTATCCCTTCACCATCCCCTTCTCCCCTCACCACCCCCGTGTCCCCTCACCATCACCTTCTCCCCTCACCATCCCCGTGTCCCCTCACCAGCCCCTTCTCCCCTCACCAGCTCTGTGTCCCCTCACCATCCTCTTCTCCCCTCACCACACCTGTTTCCCCTCAACAGCCCGGTGCCCACACCATGCCCCACACCATCCCTATGCCCACACTGTGCCCCACACCATCCCTGTGCCCACACCGTGTCCCCTCACCATCCCTGTGCCCTCACCATTGTGTGCCCTCACCATCCCCTTCTCCCCTCACCATCCCCGTGTCCCCTCACCATCCCCTTCTCCCCTCACCATCCCCTTCTCCCGTCACCATCCCCTTCTCCCCTCACCATCCCCATGTCCCCCCCCATCGTGTCCCTATCCCCCCGTCGCCCCCCATCATGCCATGCCTGTGCCCTCAGACCATCCTGAAGCTGCTGGTGATGGGCTCGGCACCCTCTCGCACGCGGGTGCTGATCCCCATCCCGCAGTACCCGCTGTACTCGGCCACCATCGCCGAGCTGGGGGCCGTGCAGGTCGGCTACTACCTGGAGGAGGAACGGTGCTGCGCAGTGGCGCTCAGCGAGCTGCGGCGGGCACTGGCCGAGGTCCGCCGGCACTGCTGCCCACGGGTGCTGTGCATCATCAACTCCGGCAGCCCCACCGGTACCCGGCCACACCACGGGCTGAGACGGGACCCCAGGAGTGGGATGGATCCCCAGGGGTGGGATGGGATGGGACTCCAGGGGGGGGGTGGGACCCCAGGGGTGGGATGGGATGGGACCCCAGGGGTGGGATGGGACTGGATGGGACCCCAGGGGTGGGATGGGATGGCACGGGACCCCAGGGGTGGGATGGGATGGCACGGGACCCCAGTGGTGGGATGAGTCCCCAGAGGTGGGATGGGATGGGACTCCAGGGGTGGGATGGGACCCCAGGGGTGGGATGGGACTGGATCGGATCCCAGGGTTGGGATGGGATGGGACCCCAGGGGTGGGATGGGATGGCATGGGACCCCAGTGGTGGGATGAGTCCCCAGAGGTGGGATGGGATGGGACCCCAGGGGTGGGATGGGATGGGACAGGATGGGATGGGAACCCAGGGGTGGGATGAGTCCCCAGGGGTGGGATGGGATGGGACCCCAGGGCTGGGATGGGACCCCAGGGATGGGATGGGATTGAATGGGATGGGATGGGACTGGATGGGACCCCAGGGCTGGGATGGGACCCCAGGGGTGGGACCTCAGGGGTTGGATGGGATAGGACTGGGATGGGACTCCAGTGGTGGGATGACACTGGGATGGGACCCCAGGGGTGGGATGGGACCCTGAGGTTGGGATGGGACCCCAGGGATGGGACGCCAGGGGTGGGATGGAATGGAATGGGATGGGACCCCAGGGGTGGGATCGAATGGGATTGGATGGTACTGGATGGGACCCCAGGGTTCGGATGTAATGGGACCCCAGGAGTGGAACCTCAGATGTGGGATGGGATAGGACTGGGATGGGACTCCAGGGGTGGGATGAGACTGGGATGGGACCCCAGGGGTGGGATGCGACCCCAGGGGTGGGAACCAGGGGTGGGATGGGACCCTGAGGTTCGGATGGGACCCCAGGGATGGGAATTCAGGGGTGGGATGGGACCCCAGGGTTGGGATGGGATGGGACCCCAGGGGTGGGATGAGTCCCCAGGGGTGGGATGGGACCCCAGGGGTGGGATGGGACTGGATGGGACCCCAGGGGTGGGATGGGACCCCAGGGGTGGGATGGGATGGGATGGAACTGGATGGGACCACAGGGTTGGGACTGGATGGGACCCCAGGGGTGGAACTGAATGGGACCGCAGGGGTGGGATGGGATGGGACCCCAGGGGTGAGATGGGATGGGACCCCAGGGGTGGGATGAGTCCCCAGGGGTGAGGTGGGATGGGACCCCAGGGGTGGGATGGGACCCAAGGGGTGGGATGGGATGGGACCCAAGGGGTGGGATGGGATGGGATGGGATGGAATGGGACCCCAGGGGTGGGATGAGTCCCCAGGGGTGGGATGGGACCCAAGAGGTGGGACGGGATGGGACCCCAGGTGTGGGATGGGATGGGCTGGGATGGGATGGGATGGGATGGGACCCCAGGGGTGGGCTGAGTCCCCAGGGGTGGGATGGGATGGGATGGGACCCCAGGGGTGGGATGGGATGTGACCCCAGGGGTGGGATGGGATGGAATGGCATGGATTGGGACTGGATGAGACCCCAGGGCTGGGATGGGATGGAACCCCAGGGGTGGCATGGGATAGGACTGGGATGGGACTCCAAGGGTGCGATGACACTGGGATGGGACCCCAGGGGTGGGATGCGACTGCAGGGGTGGGACCCCAGGGGTGGGATGGGACCCTGAGGTTGGGATGGGACCCCAGGGCTGGGACTTGAGGGGTGGGATGGGACTCCAGGGTTGGGATGGGACTGGATGGGATCCCAGGGGTGGGATGGGATGGGACCCCAGGGATGGGGTGGGATGGGACCCCAGGGATGGGGTGGGATGGGACCCCAGGGATGGGGTGGGATGGGACTGGATAGGACCCCAGGGGTGGGATGGGATGGGACCCAAGGGGTGGGACAAGTCCTCAGTGGTGTAATAGGATGGGACCCCAGGGGTGGGATGGGACCTCAGGGGTGGGGTGGGATGGAATGGGATGGGACCCAAGGGGTGGGATGGGACCCCAGGGGTGGGATGGGATGGGGCCCCAGGGGTGGGATGGGACCCCAGGGTTGGGATAGGACCCCAGGATTGGAATGTGATGGGATGGGACTGGATTGGACCCCAGGGTTGGGATGGGATGGGAACCCAGGCGTGGGATGGGATGGGATGGGATGGAATGGGATGGGATGGGATGGGATGGGATGGAATGGGATGGGATGGAATGGGATGGGATGGGATGGGATGGGATGGGATGGGATGGGATGGGATGGGACCCCAGGGGTGGGGTGAGTCCCCAGGGGTGGGATGGGACCCAAGGGGTGGGATGGGATGGGATCCCAGGGGTGGGATGGGACTGGATGGGACCCCAGGGCTGGGATGGGATGGGACCCCAGAGAATGGGACCCCAGGGGTGGGATGGGATAGGACTGGGATGGGACTCCAGGGGTGGGATGACACTGGGATGGGACCCCAGGGGTGGGACTTCAGGGGTGGGATGGGACCCCAGGGGTGGGATGGGACTGGATGGGACCCCAGGAGTGGGATGGGACCCCAGGGGTGGGATGGGACGCGATGGTACCCCAGGAGTGGGATGGGACCCCAGGGGTGGGATGGGATGGGATTGGATGGGACCCCAGGGTTGGGACGGGATGAGACGCCAAGGGTGGGACCTCAGGACTGGGATGGGTCCCATCGAGTCCCATCCCACCCCTGGGGTCCCATCCCACCCCTGGGGTCGCATCCCATCCCACCCCTGGGGACTCACCCCACCCCTGGGGTCCCATCCCACCCCTGGGGTCCCATCCCACCCCTGGACACTCATCCCACCCCTGGGGTCCCATCCAGTCCCATCCCACCCCTGGGGTCCCATCCAGTCCCATCCCATCCCAAACCTGGGGTCCCATGCCACCCCTGGGGTCCCATCCAGTGCCATCCCACCCCTGGGGTCCCATCCCACCCCTAGGGTCCCATCCAGGGATGGGATGCGACCCCAGGGGTGGGACCCCAGGGGTGGGATGGGACCCTGAGGTTTGGATGGGACCCCAAGGATGGGAGTTCAGGGGTGGCATGGGACCCCAGGGGTGGGATGGCACTGGATGGGACCCCAGGGGTGGGATGGGATGGAACCCCAGGGGTGGGATGGGACCCCAGGGATGGGGTGGGATGGGACCCCACATTTGGGATGGGATGGGACTGGTTAGGACCCAAGGGGTGGGATGGGATGGGACCCAAGGGATGGGATGAGTCTCAAGGGGTGGGATGGGACCCCAGGGGTGGGATGGGTCCCCAGGGGTGGAATGGGATGCGACCCCAGGGATGGGATGGGACTCGATGGGACCCCAGGGTTAGGATGGGATAGGACCCCAGGGGTGGGATCTCAGGGGTGGGATGGGATAGGACTGGGATGGGACCCCAGGGATGGGACCCCAGGGATGGGACCCCAGGGGTGGGATGGGATGGGACCCCAGGGGTGGCGATGGGACCCCAGGGGTGGGATGGGACCCCAGGGGTGGGATGGGACCCCAGGGGTGGGACGGGATGGGACCCCAGGGGTGGGATGGGACTGGATGGGACCCCAGGGGTTAGGTGGAATGGGACTGGATGGGACCCCAGGGGTAGGGTGGGATGGGACCCCAGGGGTGGGACGGGATAGGAGTGGGATGGGACTCCAGGGTTGGGATGAGACTGGGATGGGACCCCAGGGGTGGGATGGGACCCTGAGGTTTGGATGGGACACTGAGGTTTGGATGGGACCCCAGGGATGGAACTTCAGGGGTGGGATGGGATGGGACCCCAGGGGTGGGATGGGACCCAAGGGGTGGGATGGGATGGGACTGGATGGGACCCCAGGGGTGGGATGCGACACCAGGGGTGGGAACCAGGGGTTGGATGGGACATTGAGGTTGGGATGGGACCCCAGGGATGGGAATTCAGGGGTGGGATGGGACCCAAGGGATGGGATGGGATGGGACCCCAGGGGTGGGATGGCATGGTTCCCCAGGGGTGGGATGGGATGGGACTGGATGGGACCCCAGGGTTGGGATGGGGCCCCAGGGGTGGGATGGGATGGGACCCCAGGGGTGGGATGGGACCCCAGGGGTGGGACCTCAGGAGTGGGATGGGATAGGACTGGGATGGGAATCCAGGGGTGGGATGAGACTGGGATGGGACCCCAGGGGTGGGATGGGACCCCAGGGGTGGGATGGGATGGGACTGGATGGGACCCCAGGGTTGGGATGGGGCCCCAGGGGTGGGATGGGATGGGACCCCAGGGGTGGGATGGGACCCCAGGGGTGGGACCTCAGGAGTGGGATGGGATAGGACTGGGATGGGAATCCAGGGGTGGGATGAGACTGGGATGGGACCCCAGGGGTGGGATGGGACCCCAGGGGTGGGATGGGATGGGATGGGATGGGACCCCAGGGGTGGGATGGCATGGGACTGGATGGGACCCCAGGGTTGGGATGTGATGGGACCCCAGGGGTGGGATGAGTCCCCAGGGGTGGGATGGGACCCCAGGGCTGGGATGGGACCCCAGGGCTGGGATGGGATGGGACACCACGGGTGGGATGGGATGGGATTGGATGGGACTGGATGGGACCCCAGGGTTGGGATGGGACCCCAGAGGTGGGATGAGTCCCCAGGGGTGGGATGGGACCCCAGGGGTGGGATGGGCCTGGAAGGGACCCCAGGGTTGGGATGGGACCACAGGGGAGGGATGGGATGGGATGGGATGGGATGGGATGGGATGGGATGGGATGGGACCCCAGGGGTGGGATGAGTCCCTAGGGGTGGGATGCGAGGGGATGGGATGGGACCCCAGGGGTGGGATGGGACTGGATGAAACCCCAGGGTTGGGATGGGACCCCATGGGTGGGATGAGATGGGATGTGATGATACCTCAGGGGTGGGACTGGATGGGACCCCAGGGGTGTGATGGGACTGGATGGGACTCCAGGGGTGGGATGGGATGGAATGGGATGGGACCGCAGGGGTGGGATGAGTCCCCAGGGGTGGGATGGGACGTCAGGGGTGGGATGGGACCCCAGGGGTGGGATGGAATGGGATTGGATGGGATTGGATGGGACCCCATGGTTGGGATGGGACCCCAGGGGTGGAACCCCAGAGGTGGGATGGGACCCTGAGGTTGGGATGGGACCCCAGAGATGGGACTCCAGTGTTGGGATGGGATGGGACCCCAGGGTTGGGATGGGACCCCAGGGGTAGGATGGGACCCCAGGGGTGGGATGGGATGGGACCCCAGAGTTGGAATGGGATGGGACCCCAGAGTTGGAATGGGATGGGACCCCAGGGGTGGGATGGGATGGGACTGGCTGGGACCCAAGGGTTGGGATGGGATGGGACCCCAGGGGTGGGATGGGATGGGACCCTAGGGGTGGGATGGGATGGGACCCCAGTGTTGGGATGGGATGGGACCCCAGGGGTGGGATGAGTCCCCAGGGGTGGGATGGGATGGGACCCCAGGGGTGGGATGGGATGGGACCCCAGGGGTGGGACGGGATGGGACCCCAGCGGTGGGATGGGAGGGGATGGAATGGGACCCCAGGGGTGGGATGGGAGGGGACCCAAGGGGTGGGATGGGATGGATGGGATGGGATGCCACGGGTGGGATGGGACCTGAGGGATGGGATGGGATGGGACCCCAGGGTTGGGATGGGACCTCAGGGGTGGAACTTCAGGGGTGGGATGGGACTCCAGGGTTGGGATGGGACCTCAGGGGTGGAACTTCAGGGGTGGGATGGGACCCTGAGGTTGGGATGGGACCCCAGGGGTGGGATGGGACCCCAGGGCTGGAATGGGATGGGAACCCAGCGGTGGGATGGGAGGGGATGGAATGGGACCCCAGGGGTGGGATGGGATGGGACCCCAGGGGTGGGATGGGATGGGACTGGCTGGGACCCCAGGGGTGGGATGGGATGGGACCCTAGGGGTGGGATGGGATGGGACCCCAGGGTTGGGATGGGACCTCAGGGGTGGGATGGGATGGGACCCCAGCGGTGGGATGGGACCCCAGGGTTGGGATGGGACCCCAGGGGTGGAACCCCAGAGGTGGGATGGGACCCTGAGGTTGGGATGGGACCCCAGAGATGGGACTCCAGTGTTGGGATGGGATGGGACCCCAGGGTTGGGATGGGACCCCAGGGGTGGGATGGGACCCCAGGGGTGGGATGGGATGGGACCCCAGGGGTGGGATGGGATGGGACTGGCTGGGACCCAAGGGTTGGGATGGGATGGGACCCCAGGGGTGGGATGGGATGGGACCCTAGGGGTGGGATGGGATGGGACCCCAGTGTTGGGATGGGATGGGACCCCAGGGGTGGGATGAGTCCCCAGGGGTGGGATGAGTCCCCAGGGGTGGGATGGGATGGGACCCCAGGGGTGGGATGGAATGGGACCCCAGGGGTGGGATGGGAGGGGACCCAAGGGGTGGGATGGGATGGATGGGATGGGATGCCACGGGTGGGATGGGACCTGAGGGATGGGATGGGACCCCAGGGTTGGGATGGGACCTCAGGGGTGGAACTTCAGGGGTGGGATGGGACTCCAGGGTTGGGATGGGACCTCAGGGGTGGAACTTCAGGGGTGGGATGGGACCCTGAGGTTGGGATGGGACCCCAGGGGTGGGATGGGACCCCAGGGCTGGGATGGGACCCCAGGGCTGGGATGGGAGGGGATGGAATGGGACCCCAGGGCTGGGGTGGGACCCCAGGGCTGGGATGGGATGGGACACCACGGGTGGGATGGGATGGGATTGGATGGGACTGGATGGGACCCCAGGGTTGGGATGGGACCCCAGAGGTGGGATGAGTCCCCAGGGGTGGGATGGGACCCCAGGGGTGGGATGGGACCTCAGGGGTGGGATGGGACCTCAGGAGTGGGATGGGATGGGACCCCAGGGGTGGGATGGGACCCCAGGGGTGGGATTGGATGGTAGTGGATGGGACCCAGGGTTGGAATGGGATGGGACCCCAGGGGTGGGATGGGTCCCTAGGGGTGGGATGGGATGGGACCCCAGGGGTGGGATGGGACTCCAGGGGTGAGATGGGATGGGACCCAGGGGTGGGATGGGACCCCAGGGGTGGGATGAGTCTTCAGGGATGGGATGGGATGGGACCCCAGGGGTGGGATGGGACCCCATGGGTGGGACCTCAGGAGTGGGATGGGATAGGACTGGGATGGGAATCCAGGGGTGGGATGAGACTGGGATGGGACCCCAGGGGTGGGATGCGACCCTGAGGTTGGGATGGGACCCCAGGGATAGGACTTCAGGGGTGGGATGGGTCTCCAGGGTTGGGATGGGATGGCACCCCAGGGGTGGGATGGGATGGCACCCCAGGGGTGGGATGGGTCTCCAGGGTTGGGATGGGACCCCAGGGGTGGGATGAGTCCACAGGGATGGGATGGGATGGGATTGGATGGGACTGGATGGGACCCCAGGGGTGGGATGGGACCCCAGGGGTGGGATGGGATGGGTGGGATGGGATCCCAGGGATGGGATGGGACCCCAGGGGTGGGATGGCATGGGACTGGATGGGACCCCAGGGTTGGGATGTGATGGGACCCCAGGGGTGGGATGAGTCCCCAGGGGTGGGATGGGACCCCAGGGCTGGGATGGGACCCCAGGGCTGGGATGGGATGGGACACCACGGGTGGGATGGGATGGGATTGGATGGGACTGGATGGGACCCCAGGGTTGGGATGGGACCCCAGAGGTGGGATGAGTCCCCAGGGGTGGGATGGGACCCCAGGGGTGGGATGGGACTGGAAGGGACCCCAGGGTTGGGATGGGACCACAGGGGAGGGATGGGATGGGATGGGATGGGATGGGACCCCAGGGGTGGGATGAGTCCCTAGGGGTGGGATGCGAGGGGATGGGATGGGACCCCAGGGGTGGGATGGGACTGGATGAAACCCCAGGGTTGGGATGGGACCCCATGGGTGGGATGAGATGGGATGTGATGATACCTCAGGGGTGGGACTGGATGGGACCCCAGGGGTGTGATGGGACTGGATGGGACTCCAGGGGTGGGATGGGATGGAATGGGATGGGACCGCAGGGGTGGGATGAGTCCCCAGGGGTGGGATGGGACGTCAGGGGTGGGATGGGACCCCAGGGGTGGGATGGAATGGGATTGGATGGGATTGGATGGGACCCCATGGTTGGGATGGGACCCCAGGGGTGGAACCCCAGAGGTGGGATGGGACCCTGAGGTTGGGATGGGACCCCAGAGATGGGACTCCAGTGTTGGGATGGGATGGGACCCCAGGGTTGGGATGGGACCCCAGGGGTAGGATGGGACCCCAGGGGTGGGATGGGATGGGACCCCAGAGTTGGAATGGGATGGGACCCCAGAGTTGGAATGGGATGGGACCCCAGGGGTGGAATGGGATGGGACCCCAGGGGTGGGATGGGATGGGACTGGCTGGGACCCAAGGGTTGGGATGGGATGGGACCCCAGGGGTGGGATGGGATGGGACCCTAGGGGTGGGATGGGATGGGACCCCAGTGTTGGGATGGGATGGGACCCCAGGGGTGGGATGAGTCCCCAGGGGTGGGATGGGATGGGACCCCAGGGGTGGGATGGGATGGGACCCCAGGGGTGGGACGGGATGGGACCCCAGCGGTGGGATGGGAGGGGATGGAATGGGACCCCAGGGGTGGGATGGGAGGGGACCCAAGGGGTGGGATGGGATGGATGGGATGGGATGCCACGGGTGGGATGGGACCTGAGGGATGGGATGGGATGGGACCCCAGGGTTGGGATGGGACCTCAGGGGTGGAACTTCAGGGGTGGGATGGGACTCCAGGGTTGGGATGGGACCTCAGGGGTGGAACTTCAGGGGTGGGATGGGACCCTGAGGTTGGGATGGGACCCCAGGGGTGGGATGGGACCCCAGGGCTGGAATGGGATGGGACCCCAGCGGTGGGATGGGAGGGGATGGAATGGGACCCCAGGGGTGGGATGGGATGGGACCCCAGGGGTGGGATGGGATGGGACTGGCTGGGACCCCAGGGGTGGGATGGGATGGGACCCTAGGGGTGGGATGGGATGGGACCCCAGGGTTGGGATGGGACCTCAGGGGTGGGATGGGATGGGACCCCAGCGGTGGGATGGGACCCCAGGGTTGGGATGGGACCCCAGGGGTGGAACCCCAGAGGTGGGATGGGACCCTGAGGTTGGGATGGGACCCCAGAGATGGGACTCCAGTGTTGGGATGGGATGGGACCCCAGGGGTGGGATGGGACCCCAGGGGTGGGATGGGACCCCAGGGGTGGGATGGGATGGGACCCCAGGGGTGGGATGGGATGGGACTGGCTGGGACCCAAGGGTTGGGATGGGATGGGACCCCAGGGGTGGGATGGGATGGGACCCCAGTGTTGGGATGGGATGGGACCCCAGGGGTGGGATGAGTCCCCAGGGGTGGGATGAGTCCCCAGGGGTGGGATGGGATGGGACCCCAGTGTTGGGATGGGATGGGACCCCAGGGGTGGGATGAGTCCCCAGGGGTGGGATGGGATGAGTCCCCAGGGGTGGGATGGGATGGGACCCCAGGGGTGGGACGGGATGGGACCCCAGCGGTGGGATGGGAGGGGATGGAATGGGACCCCAGGGGTGGGATGGGAGGGGACCCCAGGGGTGGGATGGGATGGATGGGATGGGATGCCACGGGTGGGATGGGACCTGAGGGATGGGATGGGATGGGACCCCAGGGTTGGGATGGGACCTCAGGGGTGGAACTTCAGGGGTGGGATGGGACTCCAGGGTTGGGATGGGACCTCAGGGGTGGAACTTCAGGGGTGGGATGGGACCCTGAGGTTGGGATGGGACCCCAGGGGTGGGATGGGACCCCAGGGCTGGAATGGGATGGGACCCCAGCGGTGGGATGGGAGGGGATGGAATGGGACCCCAGGGGTGGGATGGGATGGGACCCCAGGGGTGGGATGGGATGGGACTGGCTGGGACCCCAGGGGTGGGATGGGATGGGACCCTAGGGGTGGGATGGGATGGGACCCCAGGGTTGGGATGGGACCTCAGGGGTGGGATGGGATGGGACCCCAGCGGTGGGATGGGACCCCAGGGTTGGGATGGGACCCCAGGGGTGGAACCCCAGAGGTGGGATGGGACCCTGAGGTTGGGATGGGACCCCAGAGATGGGACTCCAGTGTTGGGATGGGATGGGACCCCAGGGTTGGGATGGGACCCCAGGGGTGGGATGGGACCCCAGGGGTGGGATGGGACCCCAGGGGTGGGATGGGATGGGACTGGCTGGGACCCAAGGGTTGGGATGGGATGGGACCCCAGGGGTGGGATGGGATGGGACCCCAGGGGTGGGATGGGATGGGACCCTAGGGGTGGGATGGGATGGGACCCCAGTGTTGGGATGGGATGGGACCCCAGGGGTGGGATGAGTCCCCAGGGGTGGGATGAGTCCCCAGGGGTGGGATGGGATGGGACCCCAGGGGTGGGATGGAATGGGACCCCAGGGGTGGGATGGGAGGGGACCCAAGGGGTGGGATGGGATGGATGGGATGGGATGCCACGGGTGGGATGGGACCTGAGGGATGGGATGGGACCCCAGGGTTGGGATGGGACCTCAGGGGTGGAACTTCAGGGGTGGGATGGGACTCCAGGGTTGGGATGGGACCTCAGGGGTGGAACTTCAGGGGTGGGATGGGACCCTGAGGTTGGGATGGGACCCCAGGGGTGGGATGGGACCCCAGGGCTGGGATGGGATGGGACCCCAGGGCTGGGATGGGAGGGGATGGAATGGGACCCCAGGGCTGGGGTGGGACCCCAGGGCTGGGATGGGATGGGACACCACGGGTGGGATGGGATGGGATTGGATGGGACTGGATGGGACCCCAGGGTTGGGATGGGACCCCAGAGGTGGGATGAGTCCCCAGGGGTGGGATGGGACCTCAGGGGTGGGATGGGACCTCAGGAGTGGGATGGGATGGGACCCCAGGGGTGGGATGGGACCCCAGGGGTGGGATTGGATGGTAGTGGATGGGACCCAGGGTTGGAATGGGATGGGACCCCAGGGGTGGGATGGGTCCCTAGGGGTGGGATGGGATGGGACCCCAGGGGTGGGATGGGACTCCAGGGGTGAGATGGGATGGGACCCAGGGGTGGGATGGGACCCCAGGGGTGGGATGAGTCTTCAGGGATGGGATGGGATGGGACCCCAGGGGTGGGATGGGACCCCATGGGTGGGACCTCAGGAGTGGGATGGGATAGGACTGGGATGGGAATCCAGGGGTGGGATGAGACTGGGATGGGACCCCAGGGGTGGGATGCGACCCTGAGGTTGGGATGGGACCCCAGGGATAGGACTTCAGGGGTGGGATGGGTCTCCAGGGTTGGGATGGGATGGCACCCCAGGGGTGGGATGGGATGGCACCCCAGGGGTGGGATGGGTCTCCAGGGTTGGGATGGGACCCCAGGGGTGGGATGAGTCCACAGGGATGGGATGGGATGGGATTGGATGGGACTGGATGGGACCCCAGGGGTGGGATGGGACCCCAGGGGTGGGATGGGACCCCAGGGGTGGGATGGGATGGGTGGGATGGGATCCCAGGGATGGGATGGGACCCCAGGGGTGGGATTTGACCCCAGGGGTGGGATGGGATGGGACTGGCTGGGACCCCAGGGTTGGGATGGGATGGGACCCCAGGGGTGGAATGGAATGGGATTGGATGGGACTGGATGGGACCCCAGGGTTGGGATGGGATGGGTCCCCAGGGGTGGGACCTCAGGGGTGGGATGGGATAGGACTGGGATGGGACTCCAGGGGTGGGATAAGACTGGGATGGGACCCCAGGGGTGGATGCGACCCCAGGGGTGGGACCACAGGGGTGGGATGGGACCCTCAGTATGGGATGGGACCCCAGGGGTGGGATGGGACCCCAGGGGTGGGATCGGATGGGACTGGGATGGGACCTCAGGGATGGGATGGGACTCCAGGGGTGGGATCTCAGGGATGGGATGGTATCCTGGGACTGGGATGGGACCCTGGGGATGGGATGGGACTGGGAAGGGATCAGACTCCAGGGATAGGACCCTGGGAATAAGATGGGACTCTGAAATTGGGATGGGACTCTGGGGTGGGATGGGACTGGGAAAGGACTGGACTCCAGGGATAGGACCCTGGGAGAGTGATGGGACATCAGGGTTGGTCTGGGACCCCAGGGCTGATCTGGAGACCCCTGATCTGAGCCCCCAAATTTGGAGCTGAGACCTTGAGTTTGAAGCTGGGATCCCTGGGCTGAGACTCCTCCTGAACCAGGACCCCAAAACTGTTTTTGTGGCACCATCACTGCTCTGGGACCTCAGGGCTGGGACCCCTGGACTGGGACCTTAAGTTTGAAGTTTGAGACCCCACGACTGGGACATAGGGCTGGACTGGGAGCCCCCAATACCCTTCTGGTACCAGGGCTGTGAGCTCCCAATGCCCTCCCAGTCCCATTCTGAGACCCCCAGTGCTTTACTGGTCCTACTAGGACCTCCAAAACATACCCAAGAACTGGGTTGAGACCCTCCAAAAGCCATAGGAAGTGGGACTGAGTCCCCTCAAATCCATTAGGAGTGGGGTGAAGGCCCCAAAACCCATCAGGAGCAGGGGCTAAGCCCCCCCAAACCCATCAGGAGTGGGGATGACTCTCCTCCCAAATCTATAGGGAGGCAGGTTGGGTCCCCCAAACCTATCAGGAGAGGGGGTCTAAGCCCCCCCATACCCATGGGAAACTAGACTGAGTCCCCTAAAACCCATCAGGAGTGGGGCTGAGCCCATACCCCAAACCCATAGGGAGCAAGACTGGGCCCCCAAACCTATCAGGAAAAGGGATTGAGCCCCCCAAAACCCATCAGGAGCAGGACTGGGCCCCCCAAACCCATGGTGGGAGTGGGACTGGACCCCCCCACTTCGCTATGCCAACCTCCCCCCTTCTCCCCCCTCCCAGGGCAGGTCCAGAGCCGTCAGTGCATTGAGGCCGTCATCAAATTCGCCTTCGAGGAGAGGCTCTTCCTCATGGCTGACGCGGTGAGTGGGACCCTCAGACTCGGGGGGTATGTGAGGTGGACCCCAACATCTAGGTAACCCCACCAGTTTCCCCCCTCCTCCAGGTGTACCAGGACAACGTGTATGCTGAGGGTTCGGCCTTCCACTCCTTCAGGAAGGTGCTGACAGAGATGGGGCCGCCCTACCTGGACTCGGTGGAACTCGCCTCCTTCCACTCCATCTCCAAAGGCTTCACGGGCGAGTGAGTGACCTCCCACGGCCACCCCCACCCCGAGGTGGCCACCACAGGTCCTGGGGAGCCACAGAGTGGGGATGAGGATGGTGGAACCCCATGGGCCTCAAGGGTGGTGATGGAAAGAGGCTGGAGGTCCCGTGGGGTTGGGATGGTGATGCCGTGGTCCTCTGGAGCCTATGGGATGGGGATGGTGATGCCATGGTCCTCTGGAGCCTGTGGGGTGGGGATGGTGATGCCATGGTCCTGTGGAGCCCACGGGGTGCGGATGGTGATGCCATGGTTCTGTGGAGCCCACAGGGTGGGGATGGTGATGCCATGGTCCTGTGGAGCCCACGGGGTGCGGATGGTGATGCCATGGTCCTCTGGAGCCTATGGGATGGGGATGGTGATGCACAAAGAGCCCCCGTGGGGATGTTTATTAGGGTGGTTCTGACGACAGGGAGCCTCCAGGGGCATCTGATGTCAGAGGGTCCTGGTGCCAGGGGGGAAACTCCTCACCTTGTCCCCCTTAAAAGCCCCTCATGGCTCGGGGTGGACAGTGTAGACCTCGACCTCACAGAGAGTGAACTGCTCCTCCCGGACCAGGATGGTGACGGTGACGTAGCGGCCGCGGAGGCCGTGGCAGCAGATGGTGCTGAGCGACCCAGGACTGGCATCTGTGATGATGCCACAGCTGCAGGGAGCAAACCACAGAATCATTTGGGTTAGAAAAGCCCTTTGAGCTGCTGGAGCCCAGCCCTGAGCCCTCACCCTGCCACGGCTACCACTGACCCACAGCCCTCAGCACCTCAGCTCCAGGGCTTCGGGGTCCCTCCAGGGCTGGGCACTCCCCCAGCTCCCGGGCAGCCTGGCACAGGGGCTGACACCCCTCTCAGGGAAACAGGTCTGCCTCAGCTCCAGCCTCAACCTCCCCTGGGGCACCCTGAACCCCTTTCCTCTTGGCCCGTCACTCACTAGCTGGGAGCAGAGACCGACCTCCAGCTCACTGCAGCTTCCTGGTAGAGATTTCACCACCAAAACCCCAATATTCTATCTTTTTGTCCAAACACCACCACAAAAACACTACTTTTTTTTCCCTCAAATCACCTCCCCAATTTTCCCCTCAGAACTCCACCAAAATCCCACTTTTTCCCCCTTAAAACTCCACCAAACCCCAACATTTCCCTTCAAAACTCACAAAAAGCTCACTTTTCCCCTCAAAACTACACCAAAGCCCAACTTTTTTGTCAGAACCCCACCAAAGCACCACTTTTCCCCTCAACACTCCACAAAAACCCATCTTCCCCTCAGAACCCCATCAAAAACCCACTTTTGCCCTCAAATATCCACCAACCCCCCACTTTTTCACTCCAAACTCCACTAAAACCACACTTGTCATCTGAAAACACCAACAAAACTCCACTTTTCCCCTCAAAGCTCCCCCAAAATCCCACTGGTGCCTCAGAACCCCACCAATCTGCATCTTTTCCAACTCAGCAGAACTCCAACGCCCCTCTTTTCTCCTTAAAACTCTACAAAAAACCCTTTTTCTCCTCAGAATCCCACAAAAAACCCACTTTTGCCCTCAAAAATCCACCAAATCTCCACTTTTTCACTCCAAGGTCCACTAAAACCACACTTTTCCCCTCAACACTCCACCAAAACTCCACTTTTCATCTGAAAACTCCACCAAAACTGCATTTTTCATCTTAAAACCCCACCAAAACCCCACTTTTCCCCTTAAAACTCCACAAAAACTCATTTTCCTTTCAGTGGACCACCAAACCCTCTCTTTTTTCCCTCAGAACCACAAGACACCCCGCTTTTGCCCCAAATATCCACCAAACCCACACTTTACCACTCCAAAGTCCACAAAATCCCACATTTGCCCTTAAAAATACACCAAACCCACACTTTTAATCTAAAAACCCCACCAAAACTCCACTTTTCCCCTCAAAGCTCCTCCAAAATCCCACTTGTTCCTCTTAAGTCCACCAAATCCCCACTTTTCTTCTCAAACCTCCGCTTTTCCACTTAAAACTCCACAAAAAAAATCCATTTTCCCCCTCAGAATCCCATCAAAAATCCACTTTCGCCCTCAAAAACCCATTGAACCTCCAATTTTCACTCCAAGCTCCACCAAAACCCCACTTTTTCCCTCAACACTCCACCAAAACTTCACTTTCCCCCTCAAAGCTCCTCCTAATTCCCACTTGTTCCTCAGAAGTCCACAAATCCCCCACTTTTGCCCTCAAAACTCTGCCAAAACCCAGTTTTCCTCTCAAGACTACACCACAATCCCACTTTCTCCCCACAACACCATCAAAACCCAATTCTTTCCTCTCAGAATCTCACCAAAACCCCACTTTTGCCCTCAACACTCCACCAGAACCTTACTTTTCCCCTTAAAACCCCAGAAAAACTCATTTTCACCTCAGATCCACACCAAAACCCTACTTTTACTCTCAAAAATTCATCAAATCCCCACTTTTTCACTCCAAACTCCACTAAAACCCCTGTTCTTCTCAACACTCCACAAAACCCCCACTTTTTCACTCCAAACTCCAGTAAAACCCACTGTTCTTCTCAACACTCCACAAAAAAACCCACTTTTCATCTGAAAACTCCACCAAAACTCCACTTTTCCCCTCAGAACCCCATCAAAAACCCACTTTCGCCCTCAAAACCCCACTGAACCTCCACCTTTCCACTCCAGACTCCACCAAACCCCCACTTTTCCCCTCAGAACCCCACCAATCTCCACTGTTCCCCCTCACCAGACAACCAATCCCACTCTTTTCTTCTTAAAACTCCACCAAAACCCATTTTTCCCCTCAGAACCACACCAAAAGCCTTTACCCTCAAAAATTCACCAAATCGCCACTTTTTCACTCCAAACTCCACTAAAACCCCTTTTCCCCTCAACACTCCACCAAAACCCCACTTTTCCCCTCAGAACCCCATCAAAAACCCACTTTCGCTCTGAAAACCCACTGAACCTCCACCTTTCCACTCCAGACTCCACCAAACCCCCACTTTTCCCCTCAGAACCCCACAAATCTCCACTTTTCCCCCTCACCAGACAACCAACCCCACTCTTTTCTCCTTAAAGCTCTACAAAAACCTTTATTCCCCTCAGAACCCCACAAAAAAACACTTTTCCCCTCAACACTCCACCAAACCCCCACTTTTCCCCTCAGAACCCCACCAATCTCCACCTTTCCCCCTCAGCAGACAACCAACCCCACTCTTTTCTCCTTAAAGCTCTACAAAAACCTTTATTCCCCTCAGAACCCCACAAAATCCCCACTTTTCCCCTCAACACTCCACCAAACCCCCACTTTTCCCCTCCAAGCTCCTCAAATTCCCACTTGTTCCTCAGAAATTCACAAAACCCCTCACTTTTCCTCTCAAAACTCCACTTTTCCCCTCAGAACCCCATTAAAAACCTACTTTGCCCTCAAAAACCCACTGAATCTCCACCTTTCCACTCCAGACTCCACCAAATCCCCACTTTTCCCCTCAGAACCCCACCAATCTCCACTGTTCCCCCTCAGCAGACCACCAACCCCACTCTTTTCTCCTTAAAGCTCTACAAAAACCTTTATTCCCCTCAGAACCACACCAAAAAAACACTTTTCCCCTCAACACTCCACCAAACCCCCACTTTCCCCCTCAAAACTGCACCAAACCCCCACTTTTCCCCTCAAAACTCCAGTAAAACCCCCTGTTCTTCTCAACACTCCACCAAAACCCCACTTTTCCCCTCCAAGCTCCTCCAAATTCCCACTTGTTCCTCAGAAATTCACAAACCCCCCACTTTTCCTCTCAAAACTCCACTTTTCCCCTCAGAACCCCATCAAAACCCCACTTTCGCCCTCAAAACCCCACCGAACCTCCACTTTTCCACTGCAGACTCCGCCAAGCCCGCGCTTTTCCCCTCAGAACCCCGCCAGTCTCCAGTTCCCCCTCAGCAGACCGCGCCCCCACTATTCCCCCCCCCCCCCCCCCCCAACCTGCAGAGACGCCAGTGCAGGGCTGCCAACGCGCTGAGCCTCAGATCGAACTTCCCGCTGCCGCCGCCCTTCAGCCAATAAGAAGGGAGGAAGCGATGACAGACACGGCGCAGCCAATGGGCGGGCGAGGATGGCAGGCGGCACCTAGTAACGACGCCGGGCCCGCCTTCCGTGGTGAAACTCTCGCTCTGATTGGCGGAGGGGCGGTGCCGGGGTGTAGTGCGCATGCCTGGAAGCGCGGCCGTGAAGGATCCGGCGGGAGCGGAAGGTGAGCTGAGGGGGGGCCCGGGGATTGGGGGGGTGAGGGCAGCTGAGGGGGACCCCGGGGATTGGGGGGGCGTGAGGGCAGCTGAGGGGGACCCCGGGGATTGGGGGGGCGTGAGGGCAGCTGAGGGGTCCCCGGGGACTGGGGGCGTGAGGGCAGCTGAGGGGGACCCCGGGGATTGAGCGGGCGTGAGGGTAGCTGAGGGGTCCTCGGGGATTGGGGGGGGCGTGAGGGCAGCTGAGGGGGACCCCGGGGATTGGGGGCGTGAGGGCAGCTGAGGGGGACCCCGGGGATTGGGGGGCGTGAGGGCAGCTGAGGAGTCCCCGGGGATTGGGGGGACGTGAGGGTAGCTGAGGGGTCCTCGGGGATTGGGGGGGTGAGGGCAGCTGAAGGGTCACCGGGGATTGGGGGGGGTGAGGGCAGCTGAGGGGTCACCGGGGATTGGGGGGCGTGAGGGCAGCTGAGGGGGACCCCGGGGATTGGGGGGGGTGAGGGCAGCTGAGGGGTCACCGGGGATTCGGGGGCGTGAGGGCAGCTGAGGGGTCCCCGGGGACTGGGGGGCGTGAGGGTAGCTGAGGGGGACCCCGGGGATTGGGGGGGGTGAGGGCAGCTGAGGGGGACCCCGGGGATTGTGGGGGTGAGGGCAGCTGAGGGGTCCCCGGGGATTGGGGGCGTGAGGGTAGCTGAGGGGGACCCCGGGGATTGGGGGGGGTGAGGGCAGCTGAGGGGTCACCGGGGATTGGGGGCGTGAGGGCAGCTGAGGGGTCCCCGGGGACTGGGGGGCGTGAGGGCAGCTGAGGGGGACCCCGGGGATTGGGGGGCGTGAGGGCAGCTGAGGGGGACCCCGGGGATTGGGGGGCGTGAGGGCAGCTGAGGAGTCCCCGGGGACTGGGGGGCGTGAGGGCAGCTGAGGGGGACCCCGGGGATTGGGGGGGGTGAGGGCAGCTGAGGAGTCCCCGGGGACTGGGGGGCGTGAGGGCAGCTGAGGGGGACCCTGGGGATTGGGGGGTGTGAGGGCAGCTGAGGAGTCCCCGGGGATTGGGGGGATGTGAGGGTAGCTGAGGGGTCACCGGGGATTCGGGGGCGTGAGGGCAGCTGAGGGGTCCCCGGGGACTGGGGGGCGTGAGGGTAGCTGAGGGGGACCCCGGGGATTGGGGGGGGTGAGGGCAGCTGAGGGGTCACCGGGGATTGGGGGCGTGAGGGCAGCTGAGGGGTCCCCGGGGACTGGGGGGCGTGAGGGCAGCTGAGGGGGACCCCGGGGATTGGGGGGCGTGAGGGCAGCTGAGGGGGACCCCGGGGATTGGGGGGCGTGAGGGCAGCTGAGGAGTCCCCGGGGACTGGGGGGCGTGAGGGCAGCTGAGGGGGACCCCGGGGATTGGGGGGGGTGAGGGCAGCTGAGGAGTCCCCGGGGACTGGGGGGCGTGAGGGCAGCTGAGGGGGACCCCGGGGATTGGGGGGTGTGAGGGCAGCTGAGGAGTCCCCGGGGATTGGGGGGACGTGAGGGTAGCTGAGGGGTCCTCGGGGATTGGGGGGGTGAGGGCAGCTGAGGGGTCACCGGGGATTGGGGGGCGTGAGGGCAGCTGAGGGGGACCCCGGGGATTGGGGGGGGGTGAGGGCAGCTGAGGGGTCACCGGGGATTGGGGGGCGTGAGGGCAGCTGAGGGGTCCCCGGGGACTGGGGGGCGTGAGGGCAGCTGAGGGGGACCCCGGGGATCGAGGGGGGGTGAGGGCAGCTGAGGGGGGTCGAGGGGTGTGAGGGCAGCACAGGGGGGCCCAGGGAGGGAAGGGGGGTGTTGGAGATCCTGCTGTAGGGTTCCTTTATGGGGTGCTGGGGGTACCCCTCATTAAGAGGGGTGGGTCATGGGTCCTGCCCTGGGGTTCCCTATTGATGGGGAGCTGGGTTAGGAGTGCTATAGGGTGCCGTATTAATGGGGGATAGGGTTAGGAGTGCTATGGGATGTCCTATTGAGAGAGGGCTGGGTTAGGGGTACCCTATTGATGAGGTGCAGATCTAGGGGTGCTGTGGGGTGCCCTATTGATGGGGGCTGGATTAGAGGTGCTATAGGATGCCCTATAGATAGAGGGCTGGGTTAGGGGTGCTCTAAGATGCCCTATTGATGGGGGCTGGCTTAGGGGTGCCCTATTGCTACGCGCCTATTGCTGCGCGCCGCCCTCCGCTCGCCCTGCGCCCCCCTGCGCCTGCTCTGCCGCGACTTCCACGCCGAGGAGCTCTCCGTCTCCACCGTCGTCTCCCTGCTGGACTCCCTGGAGCCTGCCGCCGTCCGCAGAGTTGTTTTACGCTTCAACAACCTGGGGCTGGCGGGGCTGTGCGCAGTGCTGCCTCACCTCAGCCGCTTCCCCGCGCTGCGCAGCCTCAAGCTGCCCTACAGCAACGTGGACGTGCGCCGCACGGCCCCCGGCACGGACGCCGGCATCCGCTGCTTGGCCGCTCACCTCCGGGCCCTGCCTGCCCTCAAGGAACTCGATTTGTACTCCTCCAGGCTTTCTGGGAGACTCAGGCAGCTCCTGGGGTAAGCTGCCCGCTGGGGGAGGGACCCCAAAACCTTCACACGCTGCAGCGGGAGCTGTGCCGGCTGCTGGCGAGCGCGGGTAGAGCAGACGCCGTGTGGGCGACCAGCCTCCAGCGCTACGGAGCCATCGACTAGTTCAGCTTGTAGCATCCCCCCCCCAGGGAAGCTTCACCTCGGGGCGCTGTGCCGGGCTCTGGGCTGTGCCACTCGGTTATGGTGAGTTCATTAAAGCCAACCCCACCTTGCCCGATTAACCCAAGTCCTCCTGGGATGCTTGGCAGGAGGAAGTGGCAGAGCTCAGCGGAGGGGATGGAGCTCTTCTGCTTTTAATGGACCAAGGAGAGAGCTGGCTGCTGTTCTGGCACACAGGGCACTGACCAGAGAATCATTACAGATGGAAAAGCCCTTTGAGCTGCTGGAGTCCAACCCTGACCCCACAGTGCCACAGCCACCACTGAGCCACGGCCCTCAAGCACCTCAGCCCCACGGCTCTGGGACCCCTCCAGGGCTGGGCACTCCCCCAGCTCCCTGGGCAGCCTGGCACAGGGGCTGACACCCCTCTCAGGGAAACAGTTCTGCCTCAGCTCCAGCCTCAACCTCCCCTGGGGCACCCTGAGCCCCTTTCCTCTTGGCCTGTAGCTTTTAACTTGGCAGCAGAGACCGACCCTCTCAGCCACAGCCAGGGAGTCAGAGTGATCAGATCTCCTCTGAGCCTCGTTCTCTGCAGACTGAACCTTTGCCTCAGGTACCCTCATTTAGCCCAGAGCTTCCCAGTGCATCTTCTCCTCTCCCTGCAGCCCCTCAGTGTCCCTGTGGCAGTGAGTGAGGGGGCCCAGCACTGAGCACAGCCCTGGAGCTGCAGCCCCTCAGTGTCCCTGTGGCAGTGAGTGAGGGGCCCAGCACTGACACAGCCCTGGAGCTGCAGCCTCCCCAGGGCCCAGCACAGGGGACAATCCCTGCCCTGGGGCTGCTGCCACCCCACTGCTGAGCCCAGCCAGGCTGCCACTGGCCTTCTTGCCCCCTTGGGCACTCTGCTGGCTCCTTGCCCTCGGGCAACCTCAGCCCATGGCCACATCCCTCTGAAGAACCTCCCTTCCCTCTACACACCAGCCAACGTCACCACAGTGGCACCCACAGTGTGGCAGCAACACTGTCAGCGTGGCAGCACCCATGGGGACACCCACACTGTGGCAGTAGCACTGTGTGTCACCCACCACAGCTGCACCAACCTCACCATAGCAGCACCAACCTCTCCACAGCTGCACCCACACCACTGCAGTGGCACCCATCACCTCTAGGCTCATTTCAATTGCCAGAGACCTTTAATAGCACAGTGGGGGGACCCACACACAACACCCACATCCCTGACACCGGCACAGGTGCTGTGGCACCACAGCACCAGCCACACGGTGTGGCTGAGCACCAGCTCTGCCTCCTCCTCCTCCTCGCCCGGGGCCATGCAATGCCCCTTCCCACCCCCTCCAAGCCTCACCCCCGCCCCGCGGCCCCGCCGCTCTCCGCCTCCCCCGCCCCTTCCCCTCCCCGCAGCAGCTCCACCAGCTCCCCCGTGAGCCGATACCTCTTCCCCTCCCACCAAAAGTGAGTCGGGGGCTGCTCCGGCCCCTGCTCGTACTCCAAGCGGGACCCCCACTCCAGAGCCAGCGCCGAGCGCACCGGCCCCGCGCCCCCCGCCCGGCCCGGCGCCGGGTGGTACAAGCGCCCGTTCTCCGGCAGCATCACCAGCGCCTCGGGCCGGAGCGGCACGGCCAGCCGCTCCCCGCCGCCGCAGAACGACAGCACGGCGCGGCGGGAGGAGGAGGAGGCTGAGGAGGAGGCGTCCGGGGGCAGGAGGGGGGTGAAGACGATGGGTCTGTGCTCGCAGCGCAGGAGGTTGCGCTCCGCGCCGCAGCGGGACACGAACGGGAATTCGCGCTCGTAGCGGCCGCTGCGGTTCGGCTCCAGCCGCGTGAAGAAGAACGTGAGGAAGGTCACATCTGCCGGGATGGACCCTCATTAACCCGCGCCTCTCCTTAATTAACAGCCCCCCCTTTTAATTAAGCCGCATCGCCGCTCGTGGTTAGCCCGCTGGGAACGGCCTCTGCGGGGCTGCGAAGGGAGGGTGAGGAAGAAGAGGAGGAGGAAGGCAACGTCTGCTGGGATAAACCATCATTAACCCCTTCCCACAATTAACCTCCAGCGCTCCTAATTAACCTAACCCTCCTAATTAACCTCCAGCCCCCCCTAACTAACCCTCAGTCCCCCCATGATTAACCCACTTGGAACTGCTGCAGTGCTGCTAAGGGAGGGTGAGGAAGAAGAAGATGAGGAAGGCAACGTCTGCTGGGATAAACCATCATTAACCCCTTCCCACAATTAACTCCGTGTGCTCCTAATTAACCTCCAACCCTCCTAATTAACCTCCAACCCTCAGTCCTCTCATGATTAAACCTGCTCAGAACAACCACTGCTAAGGGAGTGAGGAAGAGGAAGGTGATACCTGCCAGGATGAACCCTAAGTAACCCCACTAATTAACCCCTAAACCTCCTAATTAACTTCCACCCTCCTAATTAACCCCCAACTCTCCATAATTAACCCCAACCCTCCTAACTAACCCCCAATTCTCCATAATGAACCCTCCCATAGAGGCTGCCAGGGTTCAGCTCCAGGTGAGTGAGGAAGGCAACGTTAATTAATCTCACACCCTCGTTAATTAACCCTCCCCTAATTAACACCGGAGAAAGGGGGGTGTTCCTTAATGGGAAAGCGATTTGAAGGGGCTGAGGGAGGTTTGGGGGGGAGGGGAGTAGGGATCAGTGTTACCAAGTGCCTGGGAGCAATTAAGGGCAGGAAGTGGTTAATTAAGGTGGTGATTAATATGCAAATTAGGTTGAGAGGAGGATGTTTTGGCACCTACGAAGGCGATGAAGGGGATGAGAGTATCTTCTCCCCACCCCACAGCCCCCCCCAATACAGATGAGACCCCAAATAAAGATGAGTCTCTAATTAAAGACCATAATTAAGGCTAAAACGCTACTGAATGGTGATGGGGAGGAGGGATTTTGGGGTGATTTGGTTTTTTGGAGGGGTTCTGAGGAGATTTGGGGGGGTTGGGGGGATTTTGATTGTTTTTGGAGAGAGTTGGAGGGGATTTGGGGTTTTTTGGGGGGGATTTGGGGGCTTTGGGGATTTTTGGGGGATTTATTTTGGGGGGACTGGAGAGGATTTGGGGGTTTCTGTGGGGCTTTTGTGTTTTTTGGGGTGATTTGAGGGGATTTGGAGACTTTGGGGATTGTTTGGGGGGATATTTTGGGGGGTTTGGGTGGATTTTGACATTTTTGGGGGGGTTGGAGAGAATTTGGGGGCTTTTTGGTGGGGATTTGGGAGGTTTTGGGATGCTCTGGGGGGATTTGAGGGGGATTGTTGGGATTTGGGGGCTTTTGAGGTCGGGGGGAGTTGGGGTTTGGTTTTTTGGGGGGATTTGGGAGGCTTATTTGTGGGGGTTTTAGGGTGGGATTTGGGTCTTTGGAAGGGGTCAGAGAGGATCTGGGGGATAATTTTGCGGGGATTTTGGTTTTGGGGGGCATTTTGAGGCATCATTTTTGAGGGGGAGGATTTGGGGGGGTTTTGGGGGGATCCCAGTACCTTTGAAGCAAGTGATGAAGTTCTTCACTTTGGTGTCATCCAGGAAAAGCTGCAGAAAAAAAGGGGAAAAGCCTCAAAATCCCAAAGCAGGTGCAAGGGCCAAATGGGATCTGGCTGGGATCCATCCAGGGGCCATCCAGGCTCTGCCCTGGGTCCATTTACAGTCTTTTTATGGGGGTTTTGTCCAGGATCCATTTTGTCTCTGGGCTGGGATCCATCCAGGTTGTGTCCTGGGTCCATTTAGGGTCTTCTTGCAGGGGTTTTGTCCAGGATCTGTTTTGTCTCTGGGCTGGGATCCATCCAGGCTGTATCCTGGGTCTATTCAGAGCCTTTTGGGGAGGGGGAGGTTGCCTGGGATCCATTTGGGATCCATCCAGCCTCTGCTCTGGGTCCATTTAGGTCTTTTTGGGGGAGACTGTCCGGTATCTGTTTGGGTTCTGTGCTGGGATCTGGTTGGGATCCATCCGGCATCCATCCAGCCTCTATCCTGGGTCCGTTGAGGTCTTTTTTTTTGGGGGATTCTGCCCAGGATCCATTGGGGATCCTCTCGGATCCTTACAGACACCCCTTTAACCCTATAGACACCCACATATATCCCTAGAGACATCCCCATAACCATATAGGCACCCACATATATCCCTATAGACACCCCCATAACCCTACTGACACACACACACGTATCCCTATAGACACACACATGACCATACAGACACCCCCATAAGTCTGTAGGCACCCACATATATCCCTATAGGCATCCCCGAAGCCTATAGACACCATATATATCTCCCCATAGCCTTCTCATAGCCCCTATAGCCCCCTATAGCCTCCTCATAGCCCCCCATAGCCTTCTCATAGTCCCTATAGCCCCTTCATAGCCCCCCATAGCCTTCTCATAGTCCCTATAGCCCCTTCATAGCCCCCCATAGCCTTCTCATAGTCCCTGTAGCCCCTTCATAGCCCCCCATAGCCTCCTCAGAGCCCCTATAGCCCCCTATAGCCCCCATAGCATCCTCATAGCCCCTTCATAGCCTATATAGCCCCCTTATAGCCCATATAGCCCCCCATAGCCCATATAGCCCCTTCATATCCCCTATAACCCCTTCATAGCCCCTATAGCCCCCCATAGCCTCCTCATATCCCCCTCATAGCCCCCCCATAGCCCCTTCATAGCCCCCCATAGCCTCCTCATAGCCCCCATAGTATCTTGGTAGCCCCCCATAGCCTCAGCATAGCCCCTACAGCCCCCCATAGCCCCCTTATAGCCCATATAGCCCCCCATAGCCCATATAGCCCCCCGCAGCCCCCCACTGATGGGCTCCAGAGGGAACGAGCAGCACCGGCCAGACGCTTTTTATTCACACGCCGTGGGGGGAGGGGCGGGGGGTGGTGCCTCTGGACCCCTCCCCCCAATCTGGATTCCCCACGCCCCCGGCCCACGCGCGGGGAGGGTCCCACAGCCGCGGGGGTGGGGGGGCTCGGGGAGATGCTCGGAGTCGGCTTCATAATAAATAAAAGGCTGAAACGGAAAAAAAGGGGAAAAAAGGGGAAAAAGAGAGAGGGGAAATAAAAAAGCTGAGGGGGAGAAGGGTTAAATGGGAACAGAGGAAGTGGGGACCCCTCCCGGCCCTGGGGGACCCCCCACCCCCACACACCGGTGTCACCCCCCACTCTCCCCCTGTGCATCCTCCCCCCCACGCCTGGCAGTGAGCAGAGCTGGGAGGTAGCGCTGGGGGTCCCCCCACCCCGGGACCCCCCTCACCCTGTGACATCCACCTCGGGGACCCCCTGCGCCTTGGGGACCCCCCCCACCTCGGTGACCCACCTTGAGGACCTCCCCTCCCCCTGGGGACACCCATCTTGGGGATCCCCTCTCACCCTGGGGACCCTCCCTCCCTACTTTGGGGACACCCCCACCTTAGTGACACCCACCTTGGAGACCCCCCCCCCCACACCGTGCCCTCACCATCCCTGTGCCCACATCGTGTCCCACCTCATCCTTGTGCCCACACCGTGTACCCTCATTGTCCCTGTGCCCACATGGTGTCCCAAACCATCCCTGTGCCCACACTCTGCCCCGCAACATCCTTTTGCCCACACCGTGTCCCCTCACCATCCCTATGCCCACATTGTGTCCCACACCATCGCTGTGCCCACACCTTGTCCCACACCATCCTTATGCCCACACCATGTCCCCTCATTGTCCCTGTGCCCACACCATGCCCTCACCATCCCTGTGCCCGCACCGTGTCCCACACCATCCTTGTGCCCATAGCGTGTCCCCTCATTGTCCCTATGCCCACACTATGTTCCCTAATCATCGCTGTGCCCACACCATGTCCCCTCACCATCCCTGTGCCCACACCGTGTCCCCTCATTGTCCCTGTGCCCACAGCGTGTCCCCCCACCTTACCTATGCCCACACTGTGTCGCCTCACCATCCATGTGCCCACACCTTGTCCCACACCATCCCTGTGCCCACACTGTGTCCACTCATCATCCCTGTGCCCACACCATGTCCCCTCATTGTCCCTCTGCCCACACCGTGCCCTCACCATCCCTGTGCCCACATCGTGCCCTCACCATCCCTGTGCCCACACCGTGTCCCACACCATCCTTGTGCCCACACCGTGTCCCCTCATTGTCCCTGTGCCCACACTATGTCGCCTCATCATCCCTATGCCCACACTATGCCCCTCACCATCCCCGTGTCCCCTCACCACCCCCGTGTCCCCTCACCACCCCCATGTACGCTCACGATCCCCATATCTCCTCACCATCCCAGTGTCCCGTCACGATCCCCTTCTCCTCTCACCACCCCCGTGTCCCCTCACCACCCCCGTGTCCCCTCACCACCCCCGTCTCCTCTCACCATACCCGTGTCCCCTCACCATCCCCTTCTCCTCTCACCATCCCCGTGTCCCCACACCATCCCCGTGTCCCCACACCATCCCCGTGTCCCCTCACCATCCCCTTCTCCTCTCACCATCCTCTTCTCCCCTCACCCCCCCCCGTCCCCTCACCAGCCCCATGTCCCCTAACCATCCCGTTCTCCCCTCACCATCCCCTTATCCTCTCACCATACCAGTGTCGCCTCACCATCCCCTTCTACCCCCACCACCCCCGTGTCCCCTCACAATCCCATTCTCCCCTCAACATCCCCGTGTCCCCTCACCACCCCCGTGTCCCCTTACCATCCCTTTCTCCCCTCACCATCCCCTTCTCCCCTCACCATACCCGTGTCCCCTCACCCCCCCCCATCCCCTCACCATCCACTTCTCCCCTCACCGTCCCCCTGTCCCCTCACCACACCCTTGTCCCCTTACCATCCCGTTCTCCCCTCACTGACCCTTCTACCCTCACCGTCCCCTTCTCCTGTCACCACCACTGTGTCCCCTCATCATCCCCTTCTCCCCTCACCATCCCCTTCTCCCCTCACCATCCCCTTCTCCCGTCACCACCACTGTGTCCCCTCATCATCCCCTTCTCCCCTCACCATCCCCTTCTTCCGTCACCACCACTGTGTCCCCTCACCATCCCCTTCTTCCGTCACCACCACCGTGTCCCCTCACCATCCCCTTCTCCGCTCACAATCCCTTTGCCCACACTGGGCTCCACACCATGCCTGTACCCACACCGTGTCCCCTTACCATCCCTGTGCTCCCACCATTGTGTCCTCTCACCATCCCCTTCTCCCCGAACCATCCCCGTGTCCCTTCACGAACCCCTTGTTCCCTCACCAACCTCTTGTCCCCTCACAATCCCCTTCTCCCCTCACAATCCCCATGTCCCCTCGCCAGCCCCATGTCCCATCACCATCCCCTTCTCCACTTACCATCCCTGTGTCCCCTCACCATCCCCTTCTTACCTCACCACGCCCGTGTCCCCTCACCATACCCGTGTCCCCTCACCATACCCATGTCCCCTCACCGTCCCCTTCTCCCCTCACCATCCCCTTCTCCCCTCCCCACCCCATTCTCCCCTCACCACCCCCGTGTCCCCTCAACATTCCCATGTCCCCTCACCACCCCCTTCTCCCCTCACCACCCCCTTGTCCCCCCACCATCCCCATGTCCCCACACCATCCTCTTCTGCTCACAGCATTCCCTTCTCCCCTCACCATTGCCGTGTACCCTCACCATCCCCTTCTCCTCTCACCACCCCCTTCTCCCCTTACCATCCCCTTCTCCGCTCACCACCCCCGTGTGCCCTCACGACCCCCAGGTCCCCTCTCCACCCCCTTCTCCCCTCACCATCCCCGTGTCCCCTTTCCGTCTCCTTCTCCCCTCACCATCGCCGTGTCCTCTCACTGTCGCCATGTCCTCTCACCATCGCCGTGCCCCCTCACCGTCCCCGTGTCCCCTCACCTCCCCCGTGTCCCCTCACTGCCCCCGTGTCCCCTGATCCCCCCATGTATCCCCTCAGAAACCCCTTCTCCCATCACCACCCCCTTCTCCCCTCACCCTCCCCGTCTCCCCTCACCTTCCCCTTCTCCCCTCACCATCCCCTTCTCCCCTCACAACCCCCGTGTCCCCTCACACTCCCCATGTCTCCTCACCACCCCCTTCTCCCATCACCACCCCCTTCTGCCCTCACCACCCCCTTCTCCCCTAACCACCCCCGTATCCAATCACCCTCCCCATGTCCCCTCAGCCCCCCCGTGTCCCCTCACCAGCCCCATGTCCTCTCAGCAACTCCTTCTCCCCTCACCACTACCGTGTCCCCTCACCACCCCCATGTCCCCTCACCGCCCCCGTATCCCTTCACCCCCGCCGTGTCCTCTCAGAAACCTCTTCTCCCCTCACCACCCCCGTCTCCCCTCACCACCCCCGTGTCCCCTCACACCCCCGTGTCCACTCACTGTCCCGGTGTCCCTACACCACCCCCGTGTCCCCTCACCACCCCCATGTCCCCTCAGAAACCCCTTCTCCCCTCACCACCCCCTTTTCCCCTCACCACCCCCGTGTCCCCTCACCACCCCCGTGTCCCCTCAGAAACCTCTTCTCCCCTCACCACCCCCTTTTCCCCTCACCACCCCCGTGTCCCCTCACCACCCCCGTGTCCCCTCAGAAACCTCTTCTCCCCTCACCACCGCCTTCTCCCCTCACAACCCCCGTATCTCCTCACCCTCCCCGTGTCTCCTCACCTTCCCCTTCTCCCCTTACCATCCCCTTCTCCCCAAACCATCCCTTTCTCTCGTCACCACCCCCGTGTCCCCTCAACACCCCCTTCTCCCCTCACGACCCCTGTGTCCCCTCACGACCCCCAGGTCACCTCACAATCCCCTTCTCCCCTCTCCACCGCCGTGTCCCCTCACCCCCCCCATGTCCCCTCACCATCCCGTTCTCCCCTCACCATACTCGTGTCCCCACACCACCCCCGTCTCCCCTCACAACCCCCGTGTCCCCTCACCAGCCCCATGTCCCCTCACCAGCCCCGTGTCCCCTCACTAGCCCCATGTCCCCTCAGAAACCCTTTCTCCCCTCACCACCCCCATGTCCTCTAACCACCCCCGTGTCCTCTCACCACCCCCGTGTCCCCTCACTCCCCCGTGTCCCCTCAGCAACCCCTTCTCCCCTCACCTCCCCCGTGTCCCCTCACCCCCCCGTGTCCCCTGACCCCCCCGTGTCCCGTGACCCCCCCGTGTCCTCTCAGCAACCCCTTCACCCCTCACGAACCCCGTGTCCCCTCACCCCCCCGTGTCCTCTCAGCAACCCCTTCTCCCATCACCACCCCCTTCTCCCCCCACCACCCCCACTCTCCTCACCACCCCCGGGTCCCCTTTCCGTCCCCTTCTCCCCTCACCATCGCCGTGTCCTCTCACCGTTGCCATGTCCTCTCACCGTTGCCGTGTCCTCTCACCGTCACCGTGCCCCCTCACCGTCCCCGTGTCCCCTCACCTCCCCCATGTCCCCTCACCGTCCCCGTGTCCCCTGACCCCCCCATGTATCCCCTCAGAAACCCCTTCTCCCATCACCACCCCCTTCTCCCCTCACCCTCCCCGTGTCCCCTCACCTTCCCCTTCTCCCCTCAACATCCGCTTCTCCCCTCACCACCCCCGTATCCAATCACCCTCCCCGTGTCCCCTCAGCCCCCCCGTGTCCCCTCACCAGCCCCATGTCCCCTCACCAGCCCCATCTCCCCTCAGAAAGCCTTTCTCCCCCCACCACCCCCTTCTCCCATCACCACCCCCTTCTCCCCCCACCACCCCCTTCTCCCCTCACCACCCCCTTCTCCCCTCACCACACCCGGGTCCCCTAACCCCCCCGTGCCCCCTCACCACCCCCGTGTCCCCTCATCATCCCCGTGTCCCCTTTCCGTCCCCTTCTCCCCTCACCATCGCCGTGTCCTCTCACCGTCGCCATGTCCTCTCACCGTCGCCGTGCCCATTCACCTCCCCCATGTCCCCTCACCGCCCCCGTGTCCCCTGACCCCCCCATGTATCCCCTCAGAAACCCCTTCTCCCATCACCACCCCCTTCTCCCCTCACCATCCCCTTTCCTCGTCACCACCCCCGTGTCCCCTCAACACACCTGTGTCCCCTCACCCCCCCCGTGTCCCCACACCACCCCCTTCTCCCCTCACCACCCCCGTCTCCCCTCACAACCCCCGTGTCTCCTCACCCCCCCCGTGTCCCCTCACGCGCCTCGTGTCCCCTCACCACCTCTTTCTCCCCTCACAACCCCCGTGTCCCCTCACCACCCTTCTCTCCCCTCACCATCCCAATGTCCCCTCACCCCCCCCCGTGTCCCCTCACCAGCCCCGTTTCCCCTCACCAGCCCCATGTCCCCTCACCATCCCCTTCTCCCCTCACCATCCCCTTCTCCCCTCACCAGCCCCGTGTCCCCTCACCAGCCCCGTCTCCCCTCACCACCCCTTTCTCCCCTCACCCCCCCCGTGTCCCCTCACCAGCCCTGTTTCCCCTCACCACCCCCATGTCCCCTCACCATCCCCTTCTCCCCTCACCATCCCCTTCTTCCGTCACCACCCCCGTGTCCCCTCAACACACCTGTGTCCCCTCACCATCCCCGTGTCCCCTCACCATCCCCTTCTCCCCTCACAACCCCAGTGCACCCTCACAAGCCCCATGTCCCCTCACCCCCCCCGTGTCCCCTCAGAAACCCCGTCTCCCCTAACCACCCCCTTCTCCCCTCACCACCCCCGTGTCTCCTCACGACCCTCGTGTCCCCTCACCCGCCCCGTGTCCCCTCACCCCCCCCGTGTCCCCTCACCAACCCCTTGTCGCCTCACCTTCCCCTTCTCCCCTCACCATCCCATTCTCTCCTCACCACCTTCGTCTCCCCTCAGAACCCCCGTGTCACCTAACAACCCCCGTGTCCCCTCACACGCCCCGTATCCCCACACCCGCCCCGTGTCCCCTCACCAGCCCAATGTCCCCTCAGCAACTCCTTCTCCCCTCACCACCCCCTTCTCCCCTCACGACCCCCGTGTCCCCTCATGACCCCCGGGTTGCCTCACCATCCCCTTCTCCCCTCACCACCCCCGTCTCCCCTCACAACCCCCGTGTCTCCTCACCCCCCCCCGTGTCCCCTCACGCGCCTCGTGTCCCCTCACCACCTCTTTCTCCCCTCACAACCCCCGTGTCCCCTCACCACCCTTCTCTCCCCTCACCATCCCAATGTCCCCTCACCCCCCCCCGTGTCCCCTCACCAGCCCCGTTTCCCCTCACCAGCCCCATGTCCCCTCACCATCCCCTTCTCCCCTCACCATCCCCTTCTCCCCTCACCAGCCCCGTGTCCCCTCACCAGCCCCGTCTCCCCTCACCACCCCTTTCTCCCCTCACCCCCCCCGTGTCCCCTCACCAGCCCTGTTTCCCCTCACCACCCCCATGTCCCCTCACCATCCCCTTCTCCCCTCACCATCCCCTTCTTCCGTCACCAGCCCCGTGTCCCCTCACCAGCCCTGTCTCCCCTCACCAGCCCCGTCTCCCCTCACCACCCCCGTGTCCCCTCACCAGCCCCGTTTCCCCTCACCACCCCCATGTCCCCTCACCATCCCCTTCTCCCCTCACCATCCCCTTCTTCCCTCACCAGCCCCGTGTCCCCTCACCGCCCCCTTCTCCCCTCACCATCCCAATGTCACCTCACCCCCCCCGTGTCCCCTCATCATCCCCGTGTCCCCTCACCGTCCCTTTCTCCCCTCACCGTCACCGTGCCCCCTCTCTGTCCCCTTGTACCCTCACCGTCCCCGTGTCCCCTCACCAGACCCATGTCCCATCACCAGCGCCGTGTCCCGTCACCACCCCCGTGTCCCCTCACCACCCCCGTGTCCCCTCAGCAACCCCTTCTCCCATCACCATCCCCTTCTCCCCTCACCACCCCCTTCTCCCCCCACCACCCCCGTGTCCCCTCACCCCCCCCGTGTCCCCTCACTCCCCCGTGTCCCCTCAGCAACCCCTTCTCCCATCACCATCCCCTTCTCCCCTCACCACCCCCTTCTCCCCCCACCACCCCCGTGTCCCCTCACCCCCCCCGTGTCCCCTCACCCCCCCCGTGTCCCCTCACCCCTTTCTCCCCTCACCATCCCAATGTCACCTCACCCAACCCGTGTCCCCTCATCATCCCCATGTCCCCTCACCGTCCCTTTCTCCCCTCACCATCGCCGTGTCCTCTCACCGTCACCGTGCCCCCTCACCGTCCCCGTGTCCCCTCACCTCCCCCATGTCCCCTCACCGTCCCCGTGTCCCCTGACCCCCCCATGTATCCCCTCAGAAACCCCTTCTCCCATCACCACCCCCTTCTCCCCTCACCATCCCCGTGTCCTCTCACCTTCCACTTCTCCCCTCACCACCCCCGTATCCAATCACCCTCCCCGTGTCCCCTCATCATCCCCGTGTCCCCTCACCGTCGCCGTGTCCCCTCACCAAACCCATGTCCCATCACCAGCCCCATGTCCCCTCACCACCCCCGTATCCTCTCACCACCCCCGTGTCCCCTCACCACCCCATGTCCCCTCAGAAACCCTTTCTCCCCTCACCACCCCAATGTCCTCTCACCACCCCCGTGTCCCCTCACTCCCTCGTGTCCCCCCACCACCCCCTTCTCCCCTCACCACCCCCACTCTCCTCACCACCCCCTTCTCCCCTCACCACACCCGGGTCCCCTAACCCCCCCGTGTCCCCTCATCATCCCCGTGTCCCCTTTCCGTCCCCTTCTCCCCTCACCATCGCCGTGTCCTCCCACCGTCGCCGTGCCCATTCACCTCCCCCATGTCCCCTCACCGCCCCCGTGTCCCCTGACCCCCCCATGTATCCCCTCAGAAACCCCTTCTCCCCTCACCATCCCCTTTCCTCGTCACCACTCCCGTGTCCCCTCAACACACCCGTGTCCCCTCACTACCCCCGTGTCCCCTCACCATCCCCTTCTCCCCTCACAACCCCAGTGCCTCCTCACCAGCCCCATATCCCCTCACCCCCCCCCGTGTCCCCTCAGAAACCCCGTCTCCCCTAACCACCCCCTTCTCCCCTCACCACCCCCGTGTCTCCCCACGACCCTCGTGTCCCCTCACGCGCCTCGTGTCCCCTCACCACCTCTTTCTCCCCTCACAACCCCCGTGTCCCCTCACCACCCTTCTCTCCCCTCACCCCCCCCCGTGTCCCCTCACCAGCCCCGTTTCCCTTCACCACCCCCATGTCCCCTCACCATCCCCTTCTCCCCTCACCAGCCCCGTTTCCCTTCATCACCCCCATGTCCCCTCACCATCCCCTTCTCCCCTCACCATCCCCTTCTTCCCTCACCAGCCCCGTGTCCCCTCACCAGCCCCGTCTCCCCTCACCACCCCTTTCTCCCCTCACCCCTCCGTGTCCCCTCACCAGCCCCGTTTCCCCTCACCACCCCCATGTCCCCTCACCATCCCCTTCTTCCCTCACCAGCCCCGTGTCCCCTCACCACCCCCATGTCCCCTCACCGCCCCCTTCTCCCCTCACCATCCCAATGTCACCTCACCCCCCCCGTGTCCCCTCATCATCCCCATGTCCCCACACGTCCCTTTCTCCCCTTACCGTCACCGTGCCCCCTCTCTGTCCCCTTGTACCCTCACCGTCCCCGTGTCCCCTCACCAGACCCATGTCCCATCACCAGCGCCGTGTCCCCTCACCCCCCCGTGTCCCCTCAGCAACCCCTTCTCCCCTCACCACCACCTTCTCCCCCCACCACCCCCGTGTCCCCTCACACCCCCGTGTCCCCTCACCCCCCCCGTGTCCCCACTACCCCCTTCTCCCCTCACCATCCCAATGTCACCTCACCCCCCCCGTGTCCCCTCACCACCCCCGTGTCCCCTTTCCATCCCCTTCTCCCCTCACCATCGCCGTGTCCTCTCACCGTCGCCGTGTCGTCTCACCGTTGCCATGTCCTCTCACCGTCGCCATGCCCCCTCACCGTCCCCGTGTCCCCTCACCCTCCCCGTGTCCCCTCACCACCCCCCATGTCCCCTCACCCCCCCCGTGTCCCCTCACCAGTCCCATGTCCCCTCAGAAACCCTTTCTCCCCTCACCACTCCCGTGTCCCCTCACCACCCCCTTCTCCCCTCACCACCCCCGTGTCCCCTTTCTGTCCCCTTTTCCCCTCACCATCTCCATGTCCTCTCACCGTGGCCGTGCCCCCTCACCGTCCCCGTGTACCATCACCACCCCCCATGTCCCCTCACCCCCCCCGTGTCCCCTGACCAGTCCCATATCCCCTCAGAAACCCTTTCTCCCCTCACCACCCCCGTGTCCCCTCACCACCCCCGTGTCCCCTCACCATCCCCATCTCCCCTCACCGTCCCCGTGTCCCCTCACCACCCCCTTCTCCCCTCACCATCCCAATGTCACCTCACCCCCCCCGTGTCCCCTCACCACCCCCGTGTCCCCTTTCCGTCCCCTTCTCCCCTCACCATCGCCGTGTCCTCTCACCGTCGCCGTGTCCTCTCACCGTCACCATGCCCCCTCACCGTCCCCGTGTCCCCTCACCTCCCCCATGTTCCCTCACCGTCCCCATGTCCCCTGACCCCCCCATGCATCCCATCAGAAACCCCTTCTCCCATCACGACCCCCTTCTCCCCTCACCATCCCCTTTCCTCGTCACCACCGCCGTGTCCCCTCAACACACCCGTGTCCCCTCACCACCCCCGTGTCCCCTCACCATCCCCTTCTCTCCTCACCATCCTGGTGTCCCCTCACCATCCCCGTGTCCCCTCACCATCCCCTTCTCCCCTCACAACCCCAGTGCCCCCTCACCAGCCCCATGTCCCCTCACCCCCCCCGTGTCCCCTCAGAAACCCCGTCTCCCCTAACCACCCCCTTCTCCCCTCACCACCCCCGTGTCCCCTCAGGACCCTCGTGTCCCCTCACCCGCCCCGTGTCCCCTCACCACCCCCGTGTCCCCTCACCAACCCCTTGTCGCCTCACCTTCCCCTTCTCCCCTCACCATCCCATTCTCTTCTCACCACCCTCGTCTCCCCTCAGAACCCCCGTGTCCCCTCATGACCCCCGGGTTGCCTCACCATCCCCTTCTCCCCTCACCACCCCCGTCTCCCCTCACAACCCCCGTGTTCCCTCACGCGCCTCGTGTCCCCTCACCACCCCTTTCTCCCCTCAAAACCCCCGTGTCCCCTCACCACCCTTGTCTCCCCTCACCATCCCAATGTCCCCTCACCCCCCCCGTGTCCCCTCACCAGCCCCGTTTCCCCTCACCACCCCCATGTCCCCTCACCATCCCCTTCTCCCCTCACCATCCCCTTCTTCCCTCACCAGCCCCGTGTCCCCTCACCACCCCTTTCTCCCCTCACCATCCCCGTGTCCCCTCACCGCCCCCTTCTCCCCTCACCATCCCAATGTCATCTCACCCCCCCCGTGTCCCCTCATCATCCCCATGTCCCCTCACCGTCCCCGTGTCCTCTCACCGTCACCGTGCCCCCTCTCTGTCCCCTTGTACCCTCACCGTCCCCATGTCCCCTCACCAGACCCATGTCCCATCACCAGCGCCGTGTCCCCTCACCACCCCCGTGTCCCCTCACACCCCCGTGTCCCCTCACCGCCCCCGTGTCCCCACTACCCCCTTCTCCCCTCACCATCCCAATGTCACCTCACCCAACCCGTGTCCCCTCATCATCCCCATGTCCCCTCACCGTCCCTTTCTCCCCTCACTGTCCCCGTGTCCTTTCACCGTCACCGTGCCCCCTCTCTGTCCCCTTGTACCCTCACCAGCCCCGTGTCCCCTCACCAGCCCCATGTCCCCTCATCACCCCCGTGTCCCCTCACCAGCCCCGTGTCCCCTCACCAGCCCCTTGTCCCCTCAGCAACCCCTTCTCCCATCACCACCACCTTCTCCCCCCACCACTCTCCTCACCACCCCCTTCTCCCCTCACCACACCCGGGTCCCATAACCCCCCCGTGTCCCCTCACCACCCCCGTGTCCCCTTTCCGTCCCCTTCTCCCCTCACCATCGCAGTGTCCTCTCACCGTCGCCGTGTCCTCTCACCGTCGCCGTGCCCCCTCACCGTCCCCGTGTCCCCTCACCAGTCGCATGTCCCCTCAGAAACCCTTTCTCCCCTCACCACCCCCGTGTCCACTCACCAACCCCGTGTCCCCTCACCACCCCCGTGTCCCCTCACCACCCCCTTGTCCCCTTTCCCCCTCACCATCTCCATGTCCTCTCACCGTCGTCGTGTCCTCTCACCGCCGCCGTGCCCCCTCACCGTCCCCATGTACCATCACCACCCCCCATGTCCCCTCACCCCCCCCGTGTCCCCTCACCAGTCCCATGTCCCCTCAGAAACCCTTTCTCCCCTCACCAACCCCGTGTCCACTCACCAACCCCGTGTCCCCTCACCACCCCCTTCTCCCCTCACCACCCCCTTGTCCCCTTTCCCCCTCACCATCTCCATGTCCTCTCACGGTCGTCGTGTCCTCTCACCGTCGCCGTGCCCCCTCACCGTCCCCGTGTACCATCACCACCCCCCATGTCCCCTCACCCCCCCCGTGTCCCCTGACCAGTCCCATATCCCCTCAGAAACCCTTTCTCCCCTCACCACCCCCGTGTCCCCTCACCACCCCCGTGTCCCCTCACCATCCCCTTCTCCCCTCACCGTCCCCGTGTCCCCTCACCATCCCCTTCTCCCCTCACCGTCCCCGTGTCCCCTCACCATCCCCATCTCCCCTCACCACCCCCTTCTCCCCTCACCATCCCAATGTCACCTCACCCCCCCCGTGTCCCCTCACCAGCCCCGTTTCCCCTCACCACCCCCATGTCCCCTCACCATCCCCTTCTCCCCTCACCATCCCCTTCTCCCCTCACCAACCCCGTGTCCCCTCACCACCCCTTTCTCCCATCACCACCCCCTTCTCCCCCCACCACCCCCTTCTCCCCCCACCACCCCCTTCTCCCCCTACCACCCCCTTCTCTCCTCACCACCCCCGTGTCCCCTCACCATCCCCATGTCCCCTCACCATCCCCTTCTCCCTTCACCATCCCCTTCTTCCCTCACCAGCCCCGTGTCCCCTCACCAGCCCCGTTTCCCCTCACCGCCCCCTTCTCCCCTCACCATACCAATGTCACCTCACCCCCCCCGTGTCCCCTCATCATGCCCATGTCCCCTCACCGTCCCTTTCTCCCCTCACCGTCCCTGTGTCCTCTCACCGTCACCGTGCCCCCTCTCTGTTTCCTTGTACCCTCACCATCCCCATGTCCCCTCACCAGACCCATGTCCCATCACCAGCCCCATGTCCCCTCACCATCCCCGTGTCCCCTCATCAGCCCCGTGTCCCCTCACCACCCCCCATGTCCCCTCACCACCCCCGTGTCCCCTCATCACCCCCTTCTCCCATCACCACCCCCTTCTCCCCCCACCACCCCCACTCTCCTCACCACCCCCTTCTCCCCTCACCCCCCCTGTGTCCCCACTACCCCCTTCTCCCCCCACCACCTCCACTCTCTTCACCCCCCACGTGTCCCCTCACCCCCCCCGTGTCCCCACTACCCCCTTCTCCCCTCACCATCCCAGTGTCACCTCACCCAACCCGTGTCCCCTTATCATCCCCGTGTCCCCTCACCGTCCCTTTCCCCCCTCACCGTCCCCGTGTCCTCTCACCGTCACCGTGCCCCCTCTCTGTCCCCTTGTACCCTCACCGTCCCCGTGTCCTCTTACCAGACCCATGTCCCATCACCAGCCCCTTCTCCCCTCACCACCCCTGTATCCCCTCACCAGTCCCGTGTCCCCTCACCACCCCCGTGTCCCCTCACCACCCCCTTCTACCTCACCCCCCCCCGTGTCCCCTCAGCATCCCCTTCTCCCCTCACCATCCCCTTCTGCCCTCACCACCCCCGTCTCCCCTCACCACCCCCGTGTCCCCTCACCATCCCCTTCTCCCCTCACCATCCCCGTGTCCCCTCAACACACCCTTCTCCCCCCACCACCCCCTTCTCCCCCCACCACACCCACTCTCCTCACCACCCCCTTCTCCCCTCACCCCCCCGTGTCCCCTCACCACCCCCGTTTCCCCTCACCGCCCCCTTCTCCCCTCACCATCCCAATGTCACCTCACCCAACCCGTGTCCCCTCATCATCCCCATGTTCCCTCACCGTCCCCGTGTCCTTTCACCGTCACCGTGCCCCCTCTCTGTCCCCTTGTACCCTCACCGTCCCCGTGTCCCCTCACCAGCCCCATGTCCCATCACCAGCCCCTTCTCTCCTCACCACCCCCGTGTTCCCTCACCAGCCCCGTGTCCCCTCACCAGCCCCGTGTCCCCTCAGCAACCCCTTCTCCCATCACCACCCCCACTCTCCTCACCACCCCCTTCCCCCCTCACCACACCCGGGTCCCCTAACCCCCCGTGTCCCCTCACCACCCCCGTGTCCCCTTTCCGTCCCCTTTTCCCCTCACCATCTCCATGTCCTCTCACCGTCGTCGTGTCCTCTCACCGTCCCCGTGTCCCATCACCACCCCCCATGTCCCCTCAGAAACCCTTTCTCCCCTCACCATCCCCTTCTCCCCTCACCACCCCCGTGTCCCCTCACCATCCCCGTGTCCCCTCACCAGCCCCTTCTCCCCTCACCAGCTCTGTGTCCCCTCACCATCCCCATCTCCCCTCACCACCCCCTTCTCCCCTCACCATCCCAATGTCACCTCACCCCCCCCGTGTCCCCTCACCAGCCCCGTTTCCCCTCACCACCCCCATGTCCCCTCACCATCCCCTTCTCCCCTCACCATCCCCTTCTCCCCTCACCAACCCCGTGTCCCCTCACCACCCCTTTCTCCCATCACCACCCCCTTCTCCCCCCACCACCCCCTTCTCCCCCCACCACCCCCTTCTCCCCCTACCACCCCCTTCTCTCCTCACCACCCCCGTGTCCCCTCACCATCCCCATGTCCCCTCACCATCCCCTTCTCCCTTCACCATCCCCTTCTTCCCTCACCAGCCCCGTGTCCCCTCACCAGCCCCGTTTCCCCTCACCGCCCCCTTCTCCCCTCACCATACCAATGTCACCTCACCCCCCCCGTGTCCCCTCATCATGCCCGTGTCCCCTCACCGTCCCTTTCTCCCTTCACCGTCCCTGTGTCCTCTCACCGTCACCGTGCCCCCTCTCTGTTTCCTTGTACCCTCACCATCCCCATGTCCCCTCACCAGACCCATGTCCCATCACCAGCCCCATGTCCCCTCACCATCCCCGTGTCCCCTCATCAGCCCCGTGTCCCCTCACCACCCCCCATGTCCCCTCACCACCCCCGTGTCCCCTCATCACCCCCTTCTCCCATCACCACCCCCTTCTCCCCCCACCACCCCCACTCTCCTCACCACCCCCTTCTCCCCTCACCCCCCTGTGTCCCCACTACCCCCTTCTCCCCCCACCACCTCCACTCTCTTCACCCCCCACGTGTCCCCTCACCCCCCCCGTGTCCCCACTACCCCCTTCTCCCCTCACCATCCCAGTGTCACCTCACCCAACCCGTGTCCCCTTATCATCCCCTTGTCCCCTCACCGTCCCTTTCCCCCCTCACCGTCCCCGTGTCCTCTCACCGTCACCGTGCCCCCTCTCTGTCCCCTTGTACCCTCACCGTCCCCGTGTCCTCTTACCAGACCCATGTCCCATCACCAGCCCCTTCTCCCCTCACCACCCCCGTATCCCCTCACCAGCCCCGTGTCCCCTCACCAGCCCCGTGTCCCCTCACCACCCCCTTCTACCTCACCCCCCCCGTGTCCCCTCAGCATCCCCTTCTCCCCTCACCATCCCCTTCTGCCCTCACCATCCCCTTCTGCCCTCACCACCCCCGTCTCCCCTCACCACCCCCGTGTCCCCTCACCATCCCCTTCTCCCCTCACCATCCCCTTCTCCCCTCAACACACCCTTCTCCCCCCACCACCCCCTTCTCCCCCCACCACACCCACTCTCCTCACCACCCCCTTCTCCCCTCACCCCCCCGTGTCCCCTCACCACCCCCGTTTCCCCTCACCGCCCCCTTCTCCCCTCACCATCCCAATGTCACCTCACCCAACCCGTGTCCCCTCATCATCCCCATGTTCCCTCACCGTCCCCGTGTCCTTTCACCGTCACCGTGCCCCCTCTCTGTCCCCTTGTACCCTCACCGTCCCCGTGTCCCCTCACCAGCCCCATGTCCCATCACCAGCCCCTTCTCTCCTCACCACCCCCGTGTTCCCTCACCAGCCCCGTGTCCCCTCACCAGCCCCGTGTCCCCTCAGCAACCCCTTCTCCCATCACCACCCCCACTCTCCTCACCACCCCCTTCCCCCCTCACCACACCCGGGTCCCCTAACCCCCCGTGTCCCCTCACCACCCCCGTGTCCCCTTTCCGTCCCCTTTTCCCCTCACCATCTCCATGTCCTCTCACCGTCGTCGTGTCCTCTCACCGTCCCCGTGTCCCATCACCACCCCCCATGTCCCCTCAGAAACCCTTTCTCCCCTCACCATCCCCTTCTCCCCTCACCACCCCCGTGTCCCCTCACCATCACCTTCTCCCCTCACCATCCCCGTGTCCCCTCACCAGCCCCTTCTCCCCTCACCAGCTCTGTGTCCCCTCACCATCCTCTTCTCCCCTCACCACACCTGTTTCCCCTCAACAGCCCGGTGCCCACACCATGCCCCACACCATCCCTATGCCCACACCGTGTCCCCTCACCATCCCTGTGCCCTCACCATTGTGTGCCCTCACCATCCCCTTCTCCCCTCACCATCCCCGTGTCCCCTCACCATCCCCTTCTCCCCTCACCATCCCCTTCTCCCCTCACCATCCCCATGTCCCCCCCCATCGTGTCCCTATCCCCCCGTCGCCCCCCATCATGCCATGCCTGTGCCCTCAGACCATCCTGAAGCTGCTGGTGATGGGCTCGGCACCCTCTCGCACGCGGGTGCTGATCCCCATCCCGCAGTACCCGCTGTACTCGGCCACCATCGCCGAGCTGGGGGCCGTGCAGGTCGGCTACTACCTGGAGGAGGAACGGTGCTGCGCAGTGGCGCTCAGCGAGCTGCGGCGGGCACTGGCCGAGGTCCGCCGGCACTGCTGCCCACGGGTGCTGTGCATCATCAACTCCGGCAGCCCCACCGGTACCCGGCCACACCACGGGCTGAGACGGGACCCCAGGAGTGGGATGGATCCCCAGGGGTGGGATGGGATGGGACTCCAGGGGGGGGGTGGGACCCCAGGGGTGGGATGGGATGGGACCCCAGGGGTGGGATGGGACTGGATGGGACCCCAGGGGTGGGATGGGATGGCACGGGACCCCAGTGGTGGGATGAGTCCCCAGAGGTGGGATGGGATGGGACTCCAGGGGTGGGATGGGACCCCAGGGGTGGGATGGGACTGGATCGGATCCCAGGGTTGGGATGGGATGGGACCCCAGGGGTGGGATGGGATGGCATGGGACCCCAGTGGTGGGATGAGTCCCCAGAGGTGGGATGGGATGGGACCCCAGGGGTGGGATGGGATGGGATAGGATGGGATGGGAACCCAGGGGTGGGATGAGTCCCCAGGGGTGGGATGGGATGGGACCCCAGGGATGGGATGGGATTGAATGGGATGGGATGGGACTGGATGGGACCCCAGGGCTGGGATGGGACCCCAGGGGTGGGACCTCAGGGGTGGGATGGGATAGGACTGGGATGGGACTCCAGTGGTGGGATGACACTGGGATGGGACCCCAGGGGTGGGATGGGACCCTGAGGTTGGGATGGGACCCCAGGGATGGGACGCCAGGGGTGGGATGGGATGGAATGGGATGGGACCCCAGGGGTGGGATCGAATGGGATTGGATGGTACTGGATGGGACCCCAGGGTTGGGATGTAATGGGACCCCAGGGGTGGAACCTCAGATGTGGGATGGGATAGGACTGGGATGGGACTCCAGGGGTGGGATGAGACTGGGATGGGACCCCAGGGGTGGGATGCGACCCCAGGGGTGGGAACCAGGGGTGGGATGGGACCCTGAGGTTGGGATGGGACCCCAGGGATGGGAATTCAGGGGTGGGATGGGACCCCAGGGTTGGGATGGGATGGGACCCCAGGGGTGGGATGAGTCCCCAGGGGTGGGATGGGATGGGACTGGATGAGATCCCAGGGTTGGGATGAGATGGGTCCCCAGGGGTGGGATGGGATGGGTTGGGATGGGATGGGACCCCAGGGGTGGGATGGGATGGGACCCCAGGGGTGGGATGGGACTGGATGGGACCCCAGGGTAGGGATGGGACCCCAGGGATGGGATGAGATGGGACGCCAGGGGTGGGATGGGATGGGTCCCCAGGGGTGGGATGGGATGGGTCCCCAGGGGTGGGATGGGACTCCAGGGGTGGGATGGGATGGGACTGGATTGGACCCCAGGGGTGGGATGAGTCCCCAGGGGTGAGATAGGATGGGACCCCAGGGGTGGAATGGGACCCCAGGGTTGGGATGGGATGGGACCCCAGGGGTGGGATGGGATGGGAGGGGAACCCAGGGGTGGGATGGGATGGGATGGGAACGCAGGGGTGGGATGAGTATCCAGGAGTGGGGTGGAATCGGACCCCAGGGGTGGGATGGGATGGGACTTCAGGGGTGGGATGGGATGGGATGGGACTGGATGAGATCCCAGGGCTGGGATGAGATGGGACCACAGGGGTTGGACCTTAGGGGTGGGATGGTATAGGACTGGGGTGGGACTCCAGGGGTGAGATGACACTGGGATGGGACCCCAGGGGTGGGATGCCATCGTAGGGGTGGGACCCTAGGGCTGGGATGGGACCCTGAGATTGGGATGGGACCCCAGGGATGGGACTCCAGGGGTGGGATGGGATGGGAACTAAGGGGTGGGATGAGTCCCCAGGGGTGGGATGGGATGGGACCCCAGGGGTGGGATGGGACTGGATGGGACCCCAGGGGTGGGATGGGACCCCAGGGGTGGGATGCCATCGTAGGGGTGGGACCCTAGGGGTGGGATGGGACCCTGAGGTTGGGATGGGACCCCAGGGATGGGACTCCAGGGGTGGGATGGGATGGGATGGGAACTAAGGGGTGGGATGAGTCCCCAGGGGTGGGATGGGACCCCAGGGGTGGGATGGGACCCCAGGGGTGGGATGGGACTGGATGGGACCCCAGGGGTGGGATGGGATGGGATGGAACTGGATGGGACCACAGGGTTGGGACTGGATGGGACCCCAGGGGTGGAACTGGATGGGACCGCAGGGGTGGGATGGGATGGGACCCCAGGGGTGGGATGGGATGGGACCCCAGGGGTGGGATGAGTCCCCAGGGGTGAGGTGGGATGGGACCCCAGGGGTGGGATGGGACCCAAGGGGTGGGATGGGATGGGATGGAATGGGATGGGACCCCAGGGGTGGGATGAGTCCCCAGGGGTGGGATGGGACCCAAGAGGTGGGACGGGATGGGACCCCAGGCGTGGGATGGGATGGGATGGGACCCCAGGGGTGGGCTGAGTCCCCAGGGGTGGGATGGGATGGGATGGGACCCCAGGGGTGGGATGGGATGTGACCCCAGGGGTGGGATGGGATGGAATGGCATGGATTGGGACTGGATGAGACCCCAGGGCTGGGATGGGATGGAACCCCAGGGGTGGCATGGGATAGGACTGGGATGGGACTCCAAGGGTGCGATGACACTGGGATGGGACCCCAGGGGTGGGATGCGACTGTAGGGGTGGGACCCCAGGGGTGGGATGGGACCCTGAGGTTGGGATGGGACCCCAGGGCTGGGACTTGAGGGGTGGGATGGGACTCCAGGGTTGGGATGGGACTGGATGGGATCCCAGGGGTGGGATGGGATGGGACCCCAGGGATGGGGTGGGATGGGACCCCAGGGGTGCGGTGGGATGGGACTGGATAGGACCCCAGGGGTGGGATGGGATGGGACCCAAGGGGTGGGACAAGTCCTCAGTGGTGTAATAGGATGGGACCCCAGGGGTGGGATGGGACCTCAGGGGTGGGGTGGGATGGAATGGGATGGGACCCCAGGGGTGGGATGGGACCCCAGGGGTGGGATGGGATGGGGCCCCAGGGGTGGGATGGGACCCCAGGGTTGGGATAGGACCCCAGGGTTGGAATGTGATGGGATGGGACTGGATTGGACCCCAGGGTTGGGATGGGATGGGAACCCAGGCGTGGGATGGGATGGGATGGGATGCGATGGGATGGGACGGGACCCCAGGGGTGGGGTGAGACCCCAGGGGTGGGGTGAGTCCCCAGGGGTGGGGTGAGTCCCCAGGGGTGGGATGGGACCCAAGGGGTGGGATGGGACCCAAGGGGTGGGATGGGATGGGATCCCAGGGGTGGGATGGGATGGGATGGGATGGGACCCCAGGGATGGGGTGGGACTGGATGGGACCCCAGGGCTGGGATGGGATGGGACCCCAGAGAATGGGACCCCAGGGGTGGGATGGGATAGGACTGGGATGGGACTCCAGGGGTGGGATGACACTGGGATGGGACCCCAGGGGTGGGACTTCAGGGGTGGGATGGGACCCCAGGTTTGGGATGGGACTGGATGGGACCCCAGGGGTGGGATGGGACCCCAGGGATGGGGTGGGATGGGACCCCACGTTTGGGATGGGATGGGACTGGTTAGGACCCAAGGGGTGGGATGGGATGGGACCCAAGGGATGGGATGAGTCTCAAGGGGTGGGATGGGACTCCAGGGGTGGGATGGGTCCCCAGGGGTGGGATGGGATGCGACCCCAGGGGTGGGATGGGACTCGATGGGACCCCAGGGTTAGGATGGGATAGGACCCCAGGGGTGGGATCTCAGGGGTGGGATGGGATAGGACTGGGATGGGACTCCAGGGGTGGGACTTCAGGGGTGGGATGGGATGGGACCCCAAGGGTGGCGATGGGACCCCAGGGGTGGGATGGGACCCAAGGGGTGGGATGGGATGGGACGGGATGGGACCCCAGGGGTGGGATGGGACTGGATGGGACCCCAGGGGTTAGGTGGGATGGGACTGGATGGGACCCCAGGGGTTAGGTGGGATGGGACTGGATGGGACCCCAGGGGTGGGGTGGGATGGGACCCCAGGGGTGGGACGGGATAGGAGTGGGATGGGACTCCAGGGTTGGGATGAGACTGGGATGGGACCCCAGGGGTGGGATGGGACCCTGAGGTTTGGATGGGACACTGAGGTTTGGATGGGACCCAAGGGATGGAACTTCAGGGGTGGGATGGGATGGGACCCCAGGGGTGGGATGGGACCCAAGGGGTGGGATGGGATGGGACTGGATGGGACCCCAGGGGTGGGATGCGACCCCAAGGGTGGGAACCAGGGGTGGGATGGGACCCTGAGGTTGGGATGGGACCCCAGGGATGGGAATTCAGGGGTGGGATGGGACCCCAGGGTTGGGATGGGATGGGACCCCAGGGTTGGGATGGGATGGGACTGGATGGGATCCCAGGGTTGAGATGAGATGGGACCCCAGGGGTGGGATGGGATGGGACCCCAGGGGTGGGATGGGACCCCAGGGTTGGGATGGGACCCCAGGGGTGGGATGGGATGGGACTGGATGGGACCCCAGGGTTGGGATGGGGCCCCAGGGGTGGGATGGGATGGGACCCCAGGGGTGGGATGGGACCCCAGGGGTGGGACCTCAGGAGTGGGATGGGATAGGACTGGGATGGGAATCCAGGGGTGGGATGAGACTGGGATGGGACCCCAGGGGTGGGATGGGACCCCAGGGGTGGGATGGGATGGGATGGGATGGGATGGGATGGGATGGGATGGGATGGGATGGGACCCCAGGGGTGGGATGGCATGGGACTGGATGGGACCCCAGGGTTGGGATGTGATGGGACCCCAGGGGTGGGATGGGTCCCCAGGGGTGGGATGGGACCCCAGGGCTGGGATGGGACCCCAGGGCTGGGATGGGATGGGACACCACGGGTGGGATGGGATGGGATTGGATGGGACTGGATGGGACCCCAGGGTTGGGATGGGACCCCAGAGGTGGGATGAGTCCCCAGGGGTGGGATGGGACTGGAAGGGACCCCAGGGTTGGGATGGGACCACAGGGGAGGGATGGGATGGGATGGGACCCCAGGGGTGGGATGAGTCCCTAGGGGTGGGATGCGAGGGGATGGGATGGGACCCCAGGGGTGGGATGGGACTGGATGGGACCCCAGGGTTGGGATGGGACCCCATGGGTGGGATGAGATGGGATGTGATGATACCTCAGGGGTGGGACTGGATGGGACCCCAGGGGTGGGATGGGACTGGATGGGACTCCAGGGGTGGGATGGGATGGAATGCGATGGGACCGCAGGGGTGGGATGAGTCCCCAGGGGTGGGATGGGACGTCAGGGGTGGGATGGGACCCCAGGGGTGGGATGGAATGGGATTGGATGGGACTGGATGGGACCCCATGGTTGGGATGGGACCCCAGGGGTGGAACCCCAGAGGTGGGATGGGACCCTGAGGTTGGGATGGGACCCCAGGGGTGGGATGGGACCCCAGGGCTGGGATGGGATGGGACCCCAGGGCTGGGATGGGAGGGGATGGAATGGGACCCCAGGGCTGGGGTGGGACCCCAGGGCTGGGATGGGATGGGACACCACGGGTGGGATGGGATGGGATTGGATGGGACTGGATGGGACCCCAGGGTTGGGATGGGACCCCAGAGGTGGGATGAGTCCCCAGGGGTGGGATGGGACCCCAGGGGTGGGATGGGACCTCAGGGGTGGGATGGGACCTCAGGAGTGGGATGGGATGGGACCCCAGGGGTGGGATGGGACCCCAGGGGTGGGATTGGATGGTAGTGGATGGGACCCAGGGTTGGAATGGGATGGGACCCCAGGGGTGGGATGGGTCCCTAGGGGTGGGATGGGATGGGACCCCAGGGGTGGGATGGGACTCCAGGGGTGAGATGGGATGGGACCCAGGGGTGGGATGGGACCCCAGGGGTGGGATGAGTCTTCAGGGATGGGATGGGATGGGACCCCAGGGGTGGGATGGGACCCCATGGGTGGGACCTCAGGAGTGGGATGGGATAGGACTGGGATGGGAATCCAGGGGTGGGATGAGACTGGGATGGGACCCCAGGGGTGGGATGCGACCCTGAGGTTGGGATGGGACCCCAGGGATAGGACTTCAGGGGTGGGATGGGTCTCCAGGGTTGGGATGGGATGGCACCCCAGGGGTGGGATGGGATGGCACCCCAGGGGTGGGATGGGTCTCCAGGGTTGGGATGGGACCCCAGGGGTGGGATGAGTCCACAGGGATGGGATGGGATGGGATTGGATGGGACTGGATGGGACCCCAGGGGTGGGATGGGACCCCAGGGGTGGGATGGGACCCCAGGGGTGGGATGGGATGGGTGGGATGGGATCCCAGGGATGGGATGGGACCCCAGGGGTGGGATTTGACCCCAGGGGTGGGATGGGATGGGACTGGCTGGGACCCCAGGGTTGGGATGGGATGGGACCCCAGGGGTGGAATGGAATGGGATTGGATGGGACTGGATGGGACCCCAGGGTTGGGATGGGATGGGTCCCCAGGGGTAGGACCTCAGGGGTGGGATGGGATAGGACTGGGATGGGACTCCAGGGGTGGGATAAGACTGGGATGGGACCCCAGGGGTGGATGCGACCCCAGGGGTGGGACCACAGGGGTGGGATGGGACCCTCAGTATGGGATGGGACCCCAGGGGTGGGATGGGACCCCAGGGGTGGGATCGGATGGGACTGGGATGGGACCTCAGGGATGGGATGGGACTCCAGGGGTGGGATCTCAGGGATGGGATGGTATCCTGGGACTGGGATGGGACCCTGGGGATGGGATGGGACTGGGAAGGGATCAGACTCCAGGGATAGGACCCTGGGAATAAGATGGGACTCTGAAATTGGGATGGGACTCTGGGGTGGGATGGGACTGGGAAAGGACTGGACTCCAGGGATAGGACCCTGGGAGAGTGATGGGACATCAGGGTTGGTCTGGGACCCCAGGGCTGATCTGGAGACCCCTGATCTGAGCCCCCAAATTTGGAGCTGAGACCTTGAGTTTGAAGCTGGGATCCCTGGGCTGAGACTCCTCCTGAACCAGGACCCCAAAACTGTTTTTGTGGCACCATCACTGCTCTGGGACCTCAGGGCTGGGACCCCTGGACTGGGACCTTAAGTTTGAAGTTTGAGACCCCACGACTGGGACATAGGGCTGGACTGGGAGCCCCCAATACCCTTCTGGTACCAGGGCTGTGAGCTCCCAATGCCCTCCCAGTCCCATTCTGAGACCCCCAGTGCTTTACTGGTCCTACTAGGACCTCCAAAACATACCCAAGAACTGGGTTGAGACCCTCCAAAAGCCATAGGAAGTGGGACTGAGTCCCCTCAAATCCATTAGGAGTGGGGTGAAGGCCCCAAAACCCATCAGGAGCAGGGGCTAAGCCCCCCCAAACCCATCAGGAGTGGGGATGACTCTCCTCCCAAATCTATAGGGAGGCAGGTTGGGTCCCCCAAACCTATCAGGAGAGGGGGTCTAAGCCCCCCCATACCCATGGGAAACTAGACTGAGTCCCCTAAAACCCATCAGGAGTGGGGCTGAGCCCATACCCCAAACCCATAGGGAGCAAGACTGGGCCCCCAAACCTATCAGGAAAAGGGATTGAGCCCCCCAAAACCCATCAGGAGCAGGACTGGGCCCCCCAAACCCATGGTGGGAGTGGGACTGGACCCCCCCACTTCGCTATGCCAACCTCCCCCCTTCTCCCCCCTCCCAGGGCAGGTCCAGAGCCGTCAGTGCATTGAGGCCGTCATCAAATTCGCCTTCGAGGAGAGGCTCTTCCTCATGGCTGACGCGGTGAGTGGGACCCTCAGACTCGGGGGGTATGTGAGGTGGACCCCAACATCTAGGTAACCCCACCAGTTTCCCCCCTCCTCCAGGTGTACCAGGACAACGTGTATGCTGAGGGTTCGGCCTTCCACTCCTTCAGGAAGGTGCTGACAGAGATGGGGCCGCCCTACCTGGACTCGGTGGAACTCGCCTCCTTCCACTCCATCTCCAAAGGCTTCACGGGCGAGTGAGTGACCTCCCACGGCCACCCCCACCCCGAGGTGGCCACCACAGGTCCTGGGGAGCCACAGAGTGGGGATGAGGATGGTGGAACCCCATGGGCCTCAAGGGTGGTGATGGAAAGAGGCTGGAGGTCCCGTGGGGTTGGGATGGTGATGCCGTGGTCCTCTGGAGCCTATGGGATGGGGATGGTGATGCCATGGTCCTCTGGAGCCTGTGGGGTGGGGATGGTGATGCCATGGTCCTGTGGAGCCCACGGGGTGCGGATGGTGATGCCATGGTTCTGTGGAGCCCACAGGGTGGGGATGGTGATGCCATGGTCCTGTGGAGCCCACGGGGTGCGGATGGTGATGCCATGGTCCTCTGGAGCCTATGGGATGGGGATGGTGATGCACAAAGAGCCCCCGTGGGGATGTTTATTAGGGTGGTTCTGACGACAGGGAGCCTCCAGGGGCATCTGATGTCAGAGGGTCCTGGTGCCAGGGGGGAAACTCCTCACCTTGTCCCCCTTAAAAGCCCCTCATGGCTCGGGGTGGACAGTGTAGACCTCGACCTCACAGAGAGTGAACTGCTCCTCCCGGACCAGGATGGTGACGGTGACGTAGCGGCCGCGGAGGCCGTGGCAGCAGATGGTGCTGAGCGACCCAGGACTGGCATCTGTGATGATGCCACAGCTGCAGGGAGCAAACCACAGAATCATTTGGGTTAGAAAAGCCCTTTGAGCTGCTGGAGCCCAGCCCTGAGCCCTCACCCTGCCACGGCTACCACTGACCCACAGCCCTCAGCACCTCAGCTCCAGGGCTTCGGGGTCCCTCCAGGGCTGGGCACTCCCCCAGCTCCCGGGCAGCCTGGCACAGGGGCTGACACCCCTCTCAGGGAAACAGGTCTGCCTCAGCTCCAGCCTCAACCTCCCCTGGGGCACCCTGAACCCCTTTCCTCTTGGCCCGTCACTCACTAGCTGGGAGCAGAGACCGACCTCCAGCTCACTGCAGCTTCCTGGTAGAGATTTCACCACCAAAACCCCAATATTCTATCTTTTTGTCCAAACACCACCACAAAAACACTACTTTTTTTTCCCTCAAATCACCTCCCCAATTTTCCCCTCAGAACTCCACCAAAATCCCACTTTTTCCCCCTTAAAACTCCACTAAACCCCAACATTTCCCTTCAAAACTCACAAAAAGCTCACTTTTCCCCTCAAAACTACACCAAAGCCCAACTTTTTTGTCAGAACCCCACCAAAGCACCACTTTTCCCCTCAACACTCCACAAAAACCCATCTTCCCCTCAGAACCCCATCAAAAACCCACTTTTGCCCTCAAATATCCACCAACCCCCCACTTTTTCACTCCAAACTCCACTAAAACCACACTTGTCATCTGAAAACACCAACAAAACTCCACTTTTCCCCTCAAAGCTCCCCCAAAATCCCACTGGTGCCTCAGAACCCCACCAATCTGCATCTTTTCCAACTCAGCAGAACTCCAACGCCCCTCTTTTCTCCTTAAAACTCTACAAAAAACCCTTTTTCTCCTCAGAATCCCACAAAAAACCCACTTTTGCCCTCAAAAATCCACCAAATCTCCACTTTTTCACTCCAAGGTCCACTAAAACCACACTTTTCCCCTCAACACTCCACCAAAACTCCACTTTTCATCTGAAAACTCCACCAAAACTGCATTTTTCATCTTAAAACCCCACCAAAACCCCACTTTTCCCCTTAAAACTCCACAAAAACTCATTTTCCTTTCAGTGGACCACCAAACCCTCTCTTTTTTCCCTCAGAACCACAAGACACCCCGCTTTTGCCCCAAATATCCACCAAACCCACACTTTACCACTCCAAAGTCCACAAAATCCCACATTTGCCCTTAAAAATACACCAAACCCACACTTTTAATCTAAAAACCCCACCAAAACTCCACTTTTCCCCTCAAAGCTCCTCCAAAATCCCACTTGTTCCTCTTAAGTCCACCAAATCCCCACTTTTCTTCTCAAACCTCCGCTTTTCCACTTAAAACTCCACAAAAAAATCCATTTTCCCCCTCAGAATCCCATCAAAAATCCACTTTCGCCCTCAAAAACCCATTGAACCTCCAATTTTCACTCCAAGCTCCACCAAAACCCCACTTTTTCCCTCAACACTCCACCAAAACTTCACTTTCCCCCTCAAAGCTCCTCCTAATTCCCACTTGTTCCTCAGAAGTCCACAAATCCCCCACTTTTGCCCTCAAAACTCTGCCAAAACCCAGTTTTCCTCTCAAGACTACACCACAATCCCACTTTCTCCCCACAACACCATCAAAACCCAATTCTTTCCTCTCAGAATCTCACCAAAACCCCACTTTTGCCCTCAACACTCCACCAGAACCTTACTTTTCCCCTTAAAACCCCAGAAAAACTCATTTTCACCTCAGATCCACACCAAAACCCTACTTTTACTCTCAAAAATTCATCAAATCCCCACTTTTTCACTCCAAACTCCACTAAAACCCCTGTTCTTCTCAACACTCCACAAAACCCCCACTTTTTCACTCCAAACTCCAGTAAAACCCACTGTTCTTCTCAACACTCCACAAAAAAACCCACTTTTCATCTGAAAACTCCACCAAAACTCCACTTTTCCCCTCAGAACCCCATCAAAAACCCACTTTCGCCCTCAAAACCCCACTGAACCTCCACCTTTCCACTACAGACTCCACCAAACCCCCACTTTTCCCCTAATAACCCCACCAATCTCCACTTTTCTCCGTCAGCAGACAACCAACCCCACTCTTTTCTCCTTAAAACTCTACAAAAACCTTTATTCCCCTCAGAACCCCACAAAAAAAAACACTTTTCCCCTCAAAACTCCACCAAATCCCCACTTTTCATTTGAAAACTCCAGTAAAACCCACTGTTGCCCTCAAAACTCTGCCAAAACCCATTTTTCCTCTCAGAACCACACCAAAAACTTACTTTTACCCTCAAAAATCCTCCAAATCGCCACTTTTTCACTCAGAACTCCACTAAAACCCCTTTTCTTCTCAACACTCCACAAAATCCCCACTTTTCCCCTCAAAACTCCACCAAACCCCCACTTTTCTCCTCCAAGCTCCTCCAAATTCCCACTTGCTCCTCAGAAATTCACAAACCCCCGACTTTTCCTCTCAAAACTCCACCAAAACTCCACTTTTCCCCTCAGAATCCCATCAAAAACCCACTTTTGCCCTCAAAACCCCACCGAACCTCCACTTTTCCACTCCAGACTCCACCAAGCCCGCGCTTTTCCCCTCAGAACCCCACCAATCTCCACTGTTCCCCCTCACCAGACAACCAATCCCACTCTTTTCTTCTTAAAACTCCACCAAAACCCATTTTTCCCCTCAGAACCACACCAAAAACCTTTACCCTCAAAAATTCACCAAATCGCCACTTTTTCACTCCAAACTCCACTAAAACCCCTTTTCCCCTCAACACTCCACCAAAACCCCACTTTTCCCCTCAGAACCCCATCAAAAACCCACTTTCGCTCTGAAAACCCACTGAACCTCCACCTTTCCACTCCAGACTCCACCAAACCCCCACTTTTCCCCTCAGAACCCCACAAATCTCCACTTTTCCCCCTCACCAGACAACCAACCCCACTCTTTTCTCCTTAAAGCTCTACAAAAACCTTTATTCCCCTCAGAACCCCACAAAAAAACACTTTTCCCCTCAACACTCCACCAAACCCCCACTTTCCCCCTCAAAACTGCACCAAACCCCCACTTTTCCCCTCAAAACTCCAGTAAAACCCCCTGTTCTTCTCAACACTCCACCAAAACCCCACTTTTCCCCTCCAAGCTCCTCCAAATTCCCACTTGTTCCTCAGAAATTCACAAACCCCCCACTTTTCCTCTCAAAACTCCACTTTTCCCCTCAGAACCCCATCAAAACCCCACTTTCGCCCTCAAAACCCCACCGAACCTCCACTTTTCCACTGCAGACTCCGCCAAGCCCGCGCTTTTCCCCTCAGAACCCCGCCAGTCTCCAGTTCCCCCTCAGCAGACCGCGCCCCCACTATTCCCCCCCCCCCCCCCCCAACCTGCAGAGACGCCAGTGCAGGGCTGCCAACGCGCTGAGCCTCAGATCGAACTTCCCGCTGCCGCCGCCCTTCAGCCAATAAGAAGGGAGGAAGCGATGACAGACACGGCGCAGCCAATGGGCGGGCGAGGATGGCAGGCGGCACCTAGTAACGACGCCGGGCCCGCCTTCCGTGGTGAAACTCTCGCTCTGATTGGCGGAGGGGCGGTGCCGGGGTGCAGTGCGCATGCCTGGAAGCGCGGCCGTGAAGGATCCGGCGGGAGCGGAAGGTGAGCTGAGGGGGGGCCCGGGGATTGGGGGGGTGAGGGCAGCTGAGGGGGACCCCGGGGATTGGGGGGGCGTGAGGGCAGCTGAGGGGGACCCCGGGGATTGGGGGGCGTGAGGGTAGCTGAGGGGGACCCCGGGGATTGAGCGGGCGTGAGGGCAGCTGAGGAGTCCTCGGGGATTGGGGGGACGTGAGGGCAGCTGAGGGGGACCCCGGGGATTGGGGGGGTGAGGGCAGCTGAGGGGGACCCCGGGGATTGGGGGCGTGAGGGCAGCTGAGGGGGACCCCGGGGATTGGGGGGCGTGAGGGTAGCTGAGGGGTCCTCGGGGATTGGGGGGGTGAGGGCAGCTGAAGGGTCCCCGGGGATTGGGGGGGGTGAGGGCAGCTGAGGGGTCACCGGGGATTGGGGGGGGTGAGGGCAGGTGAGGGGTCACCGGGGATTGGGGGGGGTGAGGGCAGCTGAGGGGTCACCGGGGATTGGGGGGGGTGAGGGCAGGTGAGGGGTCACCGGGGATTCGGGGGCGTGAGGGCAGCTGAGGGGTCCCCGGGGACTGGGGGGCGTGAGGGTAGCTGAGGGGGACCCCGGGGATTGGGGGGGTGAGGGCAGCTGAGGGGGACCCCGGGGATTGGGGGGGTGAGGGCAGCTGAGGGGTCACCGGGGATTGGGGGCGTGAGGGTAGCTGAGGGGGACCCCGGGGATTGGGGGGCGTGAGGGTAGCTGAGGGGGACCCCGGGGATTGGGGGGGGTGAGGGCAGCTGAGGGGTCACCGGGGATTGGGGGCGTGAGGGCAGCTGAGGGGTCCCCGGGGACTGGGGGGCGTGAGGGCAGCTGAGGGGGACCCCGGGGATTGGGGGGCGTGAGGGCAGCTGAGGGGGACCCCGGGGATTGGGGGGTTGAGGGCAGATGAAGGGGACCTCGGGGATTGGGGGATGTGAGGGCAGCTGAGGGAGACCCCAGGGATTAGGGGGTTGAGGGCAGATGAAGGGGACCCCGGGGATTGGGGGGGGTGAGGGCAGCTGAAGGGGACCCCGGGGATTGGGGGGGGTGAGGGCAGCTGAGGGGGGTCGAGGGGTGTGAGGGCAGCACAGGGGGGCCCAGGGAGGGAAGGGGGGTGTTGGAGATCCTGCTGTAGGGTTCCTTTATGGGGTGCTGGGGGTACCCCTCATTAAGAGGGGTGGGTCATGGGTCCTGCCCTGGGGTTCCCTATTGATGGGGAGCTGGGTTAGGAGTGCTATAGGGTGCCCTATTAATGGGGGATAGGGTTAGGAGTGCTATGGGATGTCCTATTGAGAGAGGGCTGGGTTAGGGGTACCCTATTGATGAGGTGCAGATCTAGGGGTGCTGTGGGGTGCCCTATTGATGGGGGGCTGGATTAGAGGTGCTATAGGATGCCCTATAGATAGAGAGCTGGGTTAGGGGTGCTCTAAGATGCCCTATTGATGGGGGCTGGCTTAGGGGTGCTATAGGATGCCCTATTGATGGGGGCTGGCTTAGGGGTGCCCTATTGCTACGCGCCTATTGCTGCGCGCCGCCCTCCGCTCACCCTGCGCCCCCCTGCACCTGCTCTGCCGCGACTTCCACGCCGAGGAGCTCTCCGTCTCCACCGTCGTCTCCCTGCTGGACTCCCTGGAGCCTGCCGCCGTCCGCAGAGTTGTTTTACGCTTCAACAACCTGGGGCTGGCGGGGCTGTGCGCAGTGCTGCCTCACCTCAGCCGCTTCCCCGCGCTGCGCAGCCTCAAGCTGCCCTACAGCAACGTGGACGTGCGCCGCACGGCCCCCGGCACGGACGCCGGCATCCGCTGCTTGGCCGCTCACCTCCGGGCCCTGCCTGCCCTCAAGGAACTCGATTTGTACTCCTCCAGGCTTTCTGGGAGACTCAGGCAGCTCCTGGGGTAAGCTGCCCGCTGGGGGAGGGACCCCAAAACCTTCACACGCTGCAGCGGGAGCTGTGCCGGCTGCTGGCGAGTGCGGGTAGAGCAGACGCCGTGTGGGCGACCAGCCTCCAGCGCTACGGAGCCATCGACTAGTTCAGCTTGTAGCATCCCCCCCCCAGGGAAGCTTCACCTCGGGGCGCTGTGCCGGGCTCTGGGCTGTGCCACTCGGTTATGGTGAGTTCATTAAAGCCAACCCCACCTTGCCCGATTAACCCAAGTCCTCCTGGGATGCTTGGCAGGAGGAAGTGGCAGAGCTCAGCGGAGGGGATGGAGCTCTTCTGCTTTTAATGGACCAAGGAGAGAGCTGGCTGCTGTTCTGGCACACAGGGCACTGACCAGAGAATCATTACAGATGGAAAAGCCCTTTGAGCTGCTGGAGTCCAACCCTGACCCCACAGTGCCACAGCCACCACTGAGCCACGGCCCTCAAGCACCTCAGCCCCACGGCTCTGGGACCCCTCCAGGGCTGGGCACTCCCCCAGCTCCCTGGGCAGCCTGGCACAGGGGCTGACACCCCTCTCAGGGAAACAGTTCTGCCTCAGCTCCAGCCTCAACCTCCCCTGGGGCACCCTGAGCCCCTTTCCTCTTGGCCTGTAGCTTTTAACTTGGCAGCAGAGACCGACCCTCTCAGCCACAGCCAGGGAGTCAGAGTGATCAGATCTCCTCTGAGCCTCATTCTCTGCAGACTGAACCTTTGCCTCAGGTACCCTCATTTAGCCCAGAGCTTCCCAGTGCATCTTCTCCTCTCCCTGCAGCCCCTCAGTGTCCCTGTGGCAGTGAGTGAGGGGGCCCAGCACTGAGCACAGCCCTGGAGCTGCAGCCCCTCAGTGTCCCTGTGGCAGTGAGTGAGGGGCCCAGCACTGACACAGCCCTGGAGCTGCAGCCTCCCCAGGGCCCAGCACAGGGGACAATCCCTGCCCTGGGGCTGCTGCCACCCCACTGCTGAGCCCAGCCAGGCTGCCACTGGCCTTCTTGCCCCCTTGGGCACTCTGCTGGCTCCTTGCCCTCGGGCAACCTCAGCCCATGGCCACATCCCTCTGAAGAACCTCCCTTCCCTCTACACACCAGCCAACATCACCACAGTGGCACCCACAGTGTGGCAGCAACACTGTCAGCGTGGCAGCACCCATGGGGACACCCACACTGTGGCAGTAGCACCATGTCACCCACCACAGCTGCACCAACCTCACCATAGCAGCACCAACCTCTCCACAGCTGCACCCACACTGCTGCAGTGGCACCCATCACCTCTAGGCTCATTTCAATTGCCAGAGACCTTTAATAGCACAGTGGGGGGACCCACACACAACACCCACATCCCTGGCACCAGCAACGCCCACCTCACCACAGCATCAGCCACACGGTGTGGCTGAGCACCAGCTCTGCCTCCTCCTCCTCCTCGCCCGGGGCCATGCAATGCCCCTTCCCACCCCCTCCAAGCCTCACCCCCGCCCCGCGGCCCCGCCGCTCTCCGCCTCCCCCGCCCCTTCCCCTCCCCGCAGCAGCTCCACCAGCTCCCCCGTGAGCCGATACCTCTTCCCCTCCCACCAAAAGTGAGTCGGGGGCTGCTCCGGCCCCTGCTCGTACTCCAAGCGGGACCCCCACTCCAGAGCCAGCGCCGAGCGCACCGGCCCCGCGCCCCCCGCCCGGCCCGGCGCCGGGTGGTACAAGCGCCCGTTCTCCGGCAGCATCACCAGCGCCTCGGGCCGGAGCGGCACGGCCAGCCGCTCCCCGCCGCCGCAGAACGACAGCACGGCGCGGCGGGAGGAGGAGGAGGCTGAGGAGGAGGCGTCCGGGGGCAGGAGGGGGGTGAAGACGATGGGTCTGTGCTCGCAGCGCAGGAGGTTGCGCTCCGCGCCGCAGCGGGACACGAACGGGAATTCGCGCTCGTAGCGGCCGCTGCGGTTCGGCTCCAGCCGCGTGAAGAAGAACGTGAGGAAGGTCACATCTGCCGGGATGGACCCTCATTAACCCGCGCCTCTCCTTAATTAACAGCCCCCCCTTTTAATTAAGCCGCATCGCCGCTCGTGGTTAGCCCGCTGGGAACGGCCTCTGCGGGGCTGCGAAGGGAGGGTGAGGAAGAAGAGGAGGAGGAAGGCAACGTCTGCTGGGATAAACCATCATTAACCCCTTCCCACAATTAACCTCCAGCGCTCCTAATTAACCTAACCCTCTTAATTAACCTCCAGCCCCCTAACTAACCCTCAGTCCCCCCATGATTAACCCACTTGGAACTGCTGCAGTGCTGCGAAGGGAGGGTGAGGAAGAAGAAGATGAGGAAGGCAACGTCTGCTGGGATAAACCATCATTAACCCCTTCCCACAATTAACTCTGTGTGCTCCTAATTAACCTCCAGCCCCCCTAACTAACCCCCAGTGTCCCCATGATTAACCCACTTGGAACAACTGCGGTTCTAAGGGAGGGTGAGGAAGAAGAAGATGAGGAGGAGGAAGGCAACGTCTGCTGGGATAAACCATCATTAACCCCTTCCCTGAATTAACTCCCTGTGCTCCTAATTAACCTCCAATCCCCCTAATTAACCTCCAACGCCCCTAACTAACCCCCAGTCCCCCCATGGTTAACCCCCTCAAAACAACCACTGCGATTCTAAGGGAGGGTGAGGAAGAAGAAGATGAGAAAGGCAACGTCTGCTGGGATAACCCCTTCCCACAATTAACCCCCAGTGCTCTTAATTAACCCCAACCCTCCTAATTTAACCTCCAACCCTCCTAATTAACCTCCAACCCTCCTAATTAACCTCCAACCCTCAGTCCTCTCATGATTAAACCTGCTCAGAACAACCACTGCTAAGGGAGTGAGGAAGAGGAAGGTGATACCTGCCAGGATGGACCCTAAGTAACCCCACTAATCAACCCCTAAACCTCCTAATTAACTCCCACCCTCCTAATTAACCCCCAACTCTCCATAATTAACCCCAACCCTCCTAACTAACCCCCAATTCTCCATAATGAACCCTCCCATAGAGGCTGCCAGGGTTCAGCTCCAGGTGAGTGAGGAAGGCAACGTTAATTAATCTCACACCCTCGTTAATTAACCCTCCCCTAATTAACACCGGAGAAAGGGGGGTGTTCCTTAATGGGAAAGCGATTTGAAGGGGCTGAGGGAGGTTTGGGGGGGAGTAGGGATCAGTGTTACCAAGTGCCTGGGAGCAATTAAGGGCAGGAAGTGGTTAATTAAGGTGGTGATTAATATGCAAATTAGGTTGAGAGGAGGATGTTTTGGCACCTACGAAGGCCATGAAGGGGATGAGAGTATCTTCTCCCCACCCCACAGCCCCCCAATACAGATCAGACCCCAAATAAAGATGAGTCTCTAATTAAAGACCCTAATTAAGGCTAAAACGCTACTGAATGGTGATGGGGAGGAGGGATTTTGGGGTGATTTGGTTTTTTGGAGGGGTTCTGAGGAGATTTGGGGGGGTTGGGGGGATTTTGATTGTTTTTGGAGAGAGTTGGAGGAGATTTGGGGTTTTTTGGGGGGGATTTGGGGGCTTTTGGGGTTTTTGGGGGATTTATTTTGGGGGGACTGGAGAGGATTTGGGGGTTTCTGGGGGGCTTTTGTGTTTTTTTGGGGTGATTTGAGGGGATTTGGAGACTTTGGGGATTGTTTGGGGGGATATTTTGGGGGGTTTGGGTGGATTTTGACATTTTTGGGGGGGTTGGAGAGAATTTGGGGGCTTTTTGGGGGGGATTTGGGAGGTTTTGGGATGCTCTGGGGGGATTTGAGGGGGATTGTTGGGATTTGGGGGCTTTTGAGGTCGGGGGGAGTTGGGGTTTGGTTTTTTGGGGGGATTTGGGAGGCTTATTTGTGGGGGTTTTAGGGTGGGATTTGGGTCTTTGGAAGGGGTCAGAGAGGATCTGGGGGATAATTTTGCGGGGATTTTGGTTTTGGGGGGCATTTTGAGGCATCATTTTTGAGGGGGAGGATTTGGGGGGGTTTTGGGGGGATCCCAGTACCTTTGAAGCAAGTGATGAAGTTCTTCACTTTGGTGTCATCCAGGAAAAGCTGCAGAAAAAAAGGGGAAAAGCCTCAAAATCCCAAAGCAGGTGCAAGGGCCAAATGGGATCTGGCTGGGATCCATCCAGGGGCCATCCAGGCTCTGCCCTGGGTCCATTTACAGTCTTTTTATGGGGGTTTTGTCCAGGATCCATTTTGTCTCTGGGCTGGGATCCATCCAGGTTGTGTCCTGGGTCCATTTAGAGCCTTTTGGGGAGGGGTGGGTTTGTCTGGGATCCATCCAGGCTCTGCCCTGGGTCCATTTAGGGTCTTTTGGGGGGCGGGGGTTGTCCAGGATCTGTTTTGTCTCTGGGCTGGGATCCATCCAGGTTGTGTCCTGGGTCCATTTAGGGTCTTTTTGGGGAGGGGTTATCAAGGATCTGTTTTGTCTCTGGGCTGGGATCCATCCAGGTTGTGCCCTGGGTCCATTTAGGGTCTTTTTGGGGAGGGGTTATCCAGGATCTGTTTTGTCTCTGGGCTGGGATCCATCCAGGTTGTGCCCTGGGTCCATTTAGGGTCTTTTTGGGGGGGGTTGTCCAGGATCTGTTTTGTCTCTGGGCTGGGATCCATCCAGGCTGTATCCTGGGTCTATTCAGAGCCTTTTGGGGAGGGGGAGGTTGCCTGGGATCCATTTGGGATCCATCCAGCCTCTGCTCTGGGTCCATTTAGGTCTTTTTGGGGGAGACTGTCCAGGATCTGTTTGGGTTCTGTGCTGAGATCCAGTTGGGATCCATCCGGCATCCATCCAGCCTCTATCCTGGGTCCGTTGAGGTCTTTTTTTTGGGGGGTTCTGCCCAGGATCCATTGGGGATCCTCTCGGATCCTTACAGACACCCCTTTAACCCTATAGACACCCACATATATCCCTAGAGACATCCCATAACCCTACTGACACTCATACAGACACCCCCTTAACCTTACAGACACCCCCTTAACCCTATAGACACCCACATATATCCCTAGAGACATCCCATAACCCTACTGACACTCCTACGTACCCCTAGAGATACCCCCATAACCTTACAGACACCCCCTTAACCCTATAGACACCCCCATAGATCCCTATAGGCATCCCCCATAACCATATAGGCACCCACATATATCCCTATAGACACCCCCATAACCCTACTGACACACACACACGTATCCCTATAGACACACACATGACCATACAGACACCCCCATAACTCTGTAGGCACCCACATATATCCCTATAGGCATCCCCGAAGCCTATAGACACCATATATATCTCCCCATAGCCTTCTCATAGCCCCTATAGCCCCTTCATAGCCCCCCATAGCCTTCTCATAGTCCCTGTAGCCCCTTCATAGCCCCCCATAGCCTTCTCATAGTCCCTGTAGCCCCTTCATAGCCTCCTCAGAGCCCCTATAGCCCCTTCATAGCCCCCCATAGCATCCTCATAGCCCCTATAGCCCCCTCATAGCCCCCCATAGTCTCTTCATAGCCCCTATAGCCACTATAAACCCCTCATAGCTCCCATAGCCCCCCATAGCATCCTCATAGCCCCTATAGCCCCTTCATAGCCCCCCATAGCCCTCATAGCCCCCATAGCCTCCTCATAGCCCCCGTAGCCTCAGCATAGCCCCTACAGCCCCCCATAGCCCCCCATAGCCCCCTTATAGCCCATATAGCCCCCCGTAGCCCATATAGCCCGCCGTAGCCCCCCGCAGTCCCCCACTGACGGGCTCCAGAGGGAACGAGCAGCACCGGCCAGACGCTTTTTATTCACACGCCGTGGGGGGAGGGGCGGGGGGTGGTGCCTCTGGACCCCTCCCCCCAATCTGGATCCCCCCCCCCACGCCCCCGGCCCACGCGCGGGGAGGGTCCCACAGCCGCCGGGGTGGGGGGGCTCGGGGAGATGCTCGGAGTCGGCTTCATAATAAATAAAAGGCTGAAACGGAAAAAAAGGGAGAAAAAGGGGAAAAAGAGAGAGGGGAAATACAAAAGCTGAGGGGGGGTAGGGTTAAATGGGAACAGAGGAAGTGGGGACCCCTCCCGGCCCTGGGGGACCCCCCCCACACACCAGTGTCACCCCCCACCCTCCCCCTGTGCCCCCTCCCCCCCACGCCTGGCAGTGAGCAGAGCTGGGAGGTAGCGCTGGGGGTCCCCCCACCCCGGGACCCCCCTCACCCTGTGACATCCACCTCGGGGACCCCCTGCGCCTTGGGGACCCCCCCACCTCGGTGACCCACCTTGAGGACCTCCCCTCCCCCTGGGGACACCCATCTTGGGGATCCCCCCTCACCCTGGGGACCCTCCCTCCCTACTTTGGGGACACCCCCACCTTAGTGACACCCACCTTGGGGACCCCTCCACCTTAAGGACTCCCACTTTGGGGACGTCTCCCTTCACTTTGGGGACCCCTCACCTTAAGGACACCCTCCCATTCAGTGACACCCCCCCCCCCCACCTTCCACCTTGGGGACATCCCCCTCAACTTTGGGGACCCCTCCCACCTTAAGGACTCCCACTTTGGGGACCCCTCCCCTGGGGACACCCACCACTTTGGGGACCCCCTTCCTTGTGACACCCACCTTGAAGACCCTCCACTTTGGGCCCCCCCCCCCCCTTCCCCTCCATGGCTCCCCCAACCCTGAGGAGAAATCAGCATCTGGGTTGATAATTAGGGGCTTCTAATTAATAACTCTCGTTATACATCTCTGGACTCTGATGGGTGTCCTGTCCCACCCCACCCCCTCCCCACCCATGGGTGCTCCTGGGGTGCCCCCTCCCCTGTGGGTGCCCCCCACCCTCACCATCCCATGTCACCCGACGGCACTTGGGGGTGGCTTTGGGGGGCTTGGGGGGCACCTCCCGGTGCCAGGTGGGTGGGGATGGGGGAGATGAGGGCACTGAGGGGTCCAGGAGGGGGTGTTGGGTGCCACTGGGGGTGGGTGGGTGCTGGAGGAGGTGATGGGCACCAAGGTGGGTGCAAGAGGAGCAGGAGGAGATGATGGGTGCCAAGATGGGTCCAGAAAGAACAGGACAAGATGAGGGGGGCACCAAGCTGGGTTGGGCAGGGGGAGGTGATGGGCACCAGAACAGGTCCAGGAGAAGCAAGATGGTGCCAAGATGGGATGGGCAGGAGCAGGAGGAGATGGTGGGCACCAAGATGGGTCAAGCTGGGCAAAGAGATGAGGGGCACCAGGACTGGTTGGTCAGAACCAGAAGGAGATTGAGGGTGCCAAGGTGCATCCAGGAGAAGCAAGAGGTGATGGGGGCCAAGATGAGCTGAGCAGGGCCTGGAGAAGGTGATGGGAGCCAAGATGGGCTGGGCAGGACCTGGAGAAGGTGATGGGGGCCAAGATGGGCTGGGCAGGACCTGGAGAAGGTGATGGGGGCCAAGATGAGCTGGGCAGGACCTGGAGAAGGTGATGGGTGCCAAGATGAGCTGGGCAGGACCTGGAGAAGGTGATGGGTGCCAAGATGAGCTGGGCAGGACCTGGAGAAGGTGATGGGAGCCAAGATGAGCTGGGCAGGACCTGGAGAAGGTGATGGGAGTCAAGATGGGCTCGGCAGGACCTGGAGAAGGTGATGGGAGCCAAGATGAGTTGGGCAGGAGGAGATGAGGGGCACCAAAAATAGGTCCAGGAGGACCAGAAAGTGATGGGTGCCAAGTTGGGTTGGGCAGGACCAGGAAGAGATGGTGGGCACCAAGATGGATCAAGCTGGGCCAAGAAGAGATGAGGGACACCAGGAGTGGTTGGTCAGCACAGGAAGGAGATTGTGGGTGCCAAGGTGGGTCCAAGAGGACCAGAAGATGATGGGTGCCAAGATGGGCTGAGCAGGAGATAAGGGGCACCAAGATGGGTTGGGCAGGAGATGATGGGCACCAAAATGGGTCCAGGAGGACCAGGAGGAGATGATGGGTGCCAAGGTGGGTCAGGTAGAGCCAAGAAGAGATGAAAGGTGCCAAGGTGGGTTGGTCAGGACCAGGAGGAGATGATGGGCACCAAAGATGGGTCCAGCAGGGCCAAGCAGATGTGAGGGGCATCGAGATGGTTCCAGGAGAAGTGGAGGGCATCATGAGTGGCAAAACATTCCCAGCAGGACCAGAAGGACAGGACAGATGCCAAGATGTGTCTGGCAGGACCGAGCAGAGATGGCAGGATGCCAAGATGAGTTGGGAAGGACCAGGAGGAGACAATGGGCACCGAGTCCAGCAGGGCCAAGCAGAGATGACAGGATGCCAAGATGGGTTGGTCAGGAGCAGGAGGAGGTGATGGGCACCAAGATGGTTTGGTCAGGAGCAGGAAGAGGTGATGGGCACCAAGATGGGTCCAGTAGGAGCAGGAGGAGGTGATGGGCACCAAGATGAGTCAGTCAGGAGGAGGTGATGGGCACCAAGATGGGTCCATCAGGAGCAGGAGGAGGTGATGGGTACGAAGACGAGTCAGTTGGGAGCAGGAGGAGATGATGGGCACCAAAACCAAGCAGCGATTCCAGATGCCAAGATGAGCTGGGCTGGACCAGAAGAGATGATGAGTGTCAAGATGTGTCTTTCAAAGCTGAGATGATGGGTCCTGTGGTGGGTCCAGCAGGGCCAAGCAGACATGGTGGTGCTGAGACAGGTCCTCTGGGGCCAGGGTCAGGTGAGATGGGTACAACGCTGCCGGGGATGGCCACCGTGACCTCCCCAGCTCCTCCAGCACCCCAAGGGTGGGCCACTGGCCACCACCAGCCACCCAGGGCACGGGGGGCATCCCCAGCACCCACTCCTGGGCCAATCCAGCTCCACCATGAGCCCCCATGGGCTGGGCCTCTCCTGGCACAGGGCCACTTGTCCCTCTGGTCCCCTGATGGACCTTCCCTGGGTGCTCCACTCCCGCACCAGCGGCTTCTCCCACCCCTGCGGGTGCCCACAGCTTCCAGCACCCTCCCCCGAGGCTGTCACCCACTCCCCAGCACACCAGGGCTGGAGGTGCCACTCGTCCCCCTCAGAGAGGTGGGCAGTGAGATGGCCAGAAGGTCGTGGGGTGGGGCCACTGTGGCGGGGTGAGCAGGCCACGAGCCGCCCAGCACCCTCCTCCCGCGGGGGTCCAGGCTGGTGCTGGAGGGGAGGGGGCTGAGGTGGGGCTATAGGACACCCTCCATGAAGCTGGTGTCCAGGTGCTGGATGAGCACCCGCAGGAAGGACATCTCCTTGCGGGTGTTCTCGAAGATGATCTGCGGGTCGTCCGACTGGCAGCGCAGGCAGTTGGGGGCCATCACCATGGCCAGGTTATTCACGTCCATCTTGGTGACGGCCACGTTGGCCGGCTGCACGAACACCTGGAGGAGCAGGAGCAGGGTGGGGATAGGGGAGCAACAGCTTGGACCTCCTGGTTCTCTGATGGAGGGTCACCATAGGGTCACCCCATATCAATGTGGGGAAACCCAGGTTACCTCAAGAGAGGAAACCAGGCTGGGAGGTCACTCTGTGGTGGGAGGAGAAAGGTGGTGATGGGTGAGGACCACATGGACCTTCTGGTTCCTAGATGAGCTGAGGAACAATGTGGTGTTGCCTCAAAGACACTGGCTTGGTGTTCTGGTTTAGCAAGGAGCAGCTTTTGGCTTAGTAACAGGGGGAGCGGGTTGCAGTGAAGACCCGAGAAAGAGTTTGCGGACTCTCCCCCGGCTCCTGGGTTCACACCCACCTCCGGCCCGGCTGGGCCAATCTGGCGCCTCTGCCAGCACTATTTAGGGGACGGGAATTTGAAATGCGAGGCAGGAGGTGTAAGAGTGACACGAGATGGAGGCGACCATGCAGACCCTTCAGCCAGAGAAGGAGGAAGGAAGGAGAAGCAACAGACCAGAGACCCCTCTGCAAGCCGTGGCGAGAATGCAGCTGTGCCCCTGCAGCCTATGGAGATCCATGGCAGGAGCGAGAGTTACCAGCAGCTCCATGTGAGTGAGCCCGGACGGGAGAGGAACTGTGTGGGGAGGGGCCATGGCCCAGGCCGTGCTGGAGAGCCTGCACGCCGCAGAGCAGCCCCACACGAGAGGCAGAGACGAGCTGCAGCCTTTGGAGTCAGTGGGCATCGGAGCAGCCCGTGCAGGGCTGCCATGCGTGTGAGTTACCCCACGGACTCGCAGGGAGGGCTGGTGTGGAGTTCACCTGTCCTGAGGAGGGACAAACGGCAGAAGCTATCGGGAACAGACTAACTGAAACCCCCACTGCCTGTCCCCCCCGAACCGTTCAGGGGGGGACAAGGTAAAAACCCCGGGATCAGGGCTCTGAGCCCGGGAAGAGGGGAGGGGTGGCAAGAAGGTGTTCTTCAAAAGGCTGGTTGGACTCTTCATTGATGTATTACTCTGGGTTGTTTCATTTTGGTTATGTTTTGGGTTTTTGGGGGTATGTTTTAGTTGATGTTGCATTAAATTATTTTCTGTTTTCTTCCCCAAACCGAGTGGCCTGCTCTGTTTTGTCCTGAACCTTAAGCGGCAATTAAGCTCTCCCTGCCCTCGAGCAGTCCTCAGCCTCAGGTACTCTAATCTTGGTCTTTGTTCCCTGATGGGCCTAAACCATGACACAGACACAATAGATCACAAAGACACCACAAAAACACAGACAGCACATTGCAAAGGGGATCATTTCAATGGAGCAATATTACTACCTCAGAAGTGACAACATTCACAGCAAAAAATTGTTCCTAGAAATTGTGCCAACTCCCTTCAATATCTGCTCCTGCTCATTTCTATGTCTTGCTACCAACGCCCACAGCCATTTCCTCCAGACGACCTCCCGAGTCGGCTTCCCTCTAAAAATACACCTGCCAGGAAAATGCTCCTCGGGAACGGCGTTCCCGGAGGAGTGGAGAATCCATGGCCCTGCCTGACGAAAACCCCGGCCCCTGGTCGCTCCGAGCCCAAACTTTGGCGATGATCGTCGCCTCGCAGAGCAACCGGGACCGAGGAAAAAAACCCCAGCCGGAGGGAAAAAAAAAAAAAAAACCCTGGCTGGGGATTTTTTATTCTATTAAAAATGTGAAAATTGAAAAACCTGAAAAAGAAACAATTTCAAACTGCAATTCAAACCCCATAACCCCCTCCCCTCCACCCCACCGAACCCTGCCTCAACTCCACCCTCCTCCTGCCCACCCACAGCAATGGCACCTCAAAGCTACGTCACTCTCCAGAAATATCATTTGCGAGGGCCTCGAAGGGGGCCCTGCCTGCCAAAGCCTTGGCTGTAAACAACTAAGACAACTACATACAGGGTAAGAGAAAACAAACCCCAACCAACAGCAGCTTCATTACTATAGGTTTCATCATACACACGCTAAAGGCAAAAACAAGGCACAGTTCTGCCACACCAACACCTAAACATTCTACCGACTAGACCCTTCTCCCACAGCCTTGATGCTACACAGCTCTGTCTGAGGCCAAAGCATCGGGCTTCAAAGTAATAACTGACACGCTGCTTCACACCAACCCCCATAACCCTTGGCTTTGCTTTGATTCCAAGAAACTTGACACGAGCGCTCTCCCCAGGAATCCCGACCGGCCCCTGATGCTGACCTCACACTCTGCTTTACCCTACATGCTCAGGCAGAGCGGCTCCACTCCACACCCGTGGGCAAACACCGACACCACGTGAAAGAACACATAGACAACATAAAGACAACAGGGAACTGGGCTCAGAGATGCCCCGGCCACAGATGATGTTGACTGGAAAGACCTAGAGGATGCTACATTGAAGGGAGAAGGCTCTATAGTGGCCTCCCCAAAGAGGGTAGATGAAATGGACCAGGCCTGCACCAGAGGACCGCCCCGGACCAGAGATCCTGAGGACATGAGGAAGAAGTCTGGGTCCATGCAAAGGGATGGCTGAAGCACGGAGCCGCTGATGCGGCCAGAAGCGGTACTGCAGAAGAGTACGGTCGGGAATCTTCCAAGATGTGAGATGGATCTACGCTTAAGGATGGCTACGCAAGAAGAGCTTGACTCACACTGCATCAGTGATTAGTGTTCAAGACCCTGAGGATGCTGCCCGAGATCCAGACCTTGCCGCTGAAGAGCAAAGAGTGAAGAACGAGGAGGCCCGAGGAAGCTGACATGGGGAAGTCAGACGACATGAGACATACACAGAGGCTGGAGCCGCTCTGCCTGGGCCATGCTGCCATTGTCCTGAGAAGTAACTGCCTCCCTCTCCTTAACTTGTGGGGACTGGCTATGGAACATTGCTCTCCTCTACACAACCTTTGAAACACCTCCCTCTGACTCCCAACCTTGTTCCCTCCTCCCTGCCCCAACACTGCATTGTCCCTGTATTTAACTGGCAAGCACAATAGAAACTTGAAAACACAGCAAAAGTCAAGTCGCTACTGAAGCCCAAAACCATACTCACTCCACAAAGCCCCAGGCACGCCCCAAAGCCCCTGAAAACCAAAACTCCAAAGTCCAGGCTCTACACAAAAACCCTCTCTGTAACTCCTACCCTTGTCCCCTCCTCCCAGCCCCAACACAGCATTATCCCGGTACTTAATTTGCAAAGAATCACAGATCCGATTCCAAAAGTTGGCGGGTGCCACTGTGATGCGCTGGAGAACTTCAAGATGTGAAGCCGATCCACAGTTTAAGTTCCTTATGCAAGAAAAGCGGCACCTGACCAGCACTGAATCATGAGGTTTGTTCTTCGAGACCTCAGGGAAGGTGCTCAAGTCACGTGCCGTGGTCCTCAAGTGCAAAGAAGACTTTGAGATTCGAGGAAATCCTGAGATGGAAAGGACAGACAACACGACAACCCACACAGAAGCTGGAACCGCCCTGCCCGGCACATCCTGACTGCCTCTTAAAACCTAACCCTAACTATTTCCTTGCCTAAAGGAGGGGGTTCCCAAACAACCTCTCTCCACTGCTACCCTAAAAACCCCATCCTGCAATTCTCAACATCACCTCCCCCTCCTTGCCCCTCCCCGACCCTTTCGCTCAACTTAACTTGCGTGATGCTCTGAAGTCCATCTCTGTGGAAATTACGTCGCTCACTGAGGCCTTTCTTCGGGTGCCACGTTCTTCCTGGGGGTCGGCAACCTGATCAAAAGAAATCCCACGAATGGGGCAAATGGTGAGCATCGCATCAGTCTACACCGATCTCTGCTCCGACAACCACTCCCTCCAAAGGCAGAGGTGTTCCGCTCACCCTGCTCCTTCCGGAGTCCCACACGGCTGTCGTCATCCCTTAGGCGCCGGAGATTCAAAGACAGAAAATAACTGTGGCGCTTCTTCGAATGCGCCGGCCCTCACACCCTCGTCGCTACCGGCCCGGCTCACTGCAAATGCTCCGAAGGCTGCCCTCATGGCCCCTGAAAAACAAGAAAAACAATTCACTGCCTTGCAGCAAGACAGCTTTAAACACCATCGGGGATCACACTTGCCTCACATTTTCAGCCTCCTCCTCAGTGTGTGGCTTCACCCTTCCAGGCATCTTATGGCACCTGCGAAAAGATACAAACAAGAAACTAGAACACATGATGAGATACTGAACAAACCCACAGGGATCCCCAGCTCTGGCTCCTTTACCTCGGCCTCTAGCCCTCCACCTGGCTCGTGGTCCTGCTGCATCAGGCTGAGGGTCCTCCTGTGAGACACAAATGAGGAAATCTGGTAAATTCATCAACCATGATCCCTGAAAACAGCTGCTTTAGCCCCCGGTCTCCACTCACCTGGCAGAGTCCTCTCAGATGCCCCTGTCCTGCCTCCGTCGTGCCTTCGAACCCTCAGAACAGAACACAAACACAGCATCATGTATCTCAAGACAGATAGACAATAAGTAACCCAAAGGCACAACCACAAACAGTTCCAGAGCTCAACACTCTACAAAGCTGCTCAGAATTCAACTCCAGCCTGTCATGACAGCAAATCCCTAATGTTGGGCCTCACATCCCCTGGGCAGAGCGGCTCTGAGCCCGACATCCATGTGCTGAGACCGACACTGCAGGGAACATGGACACTGACATACAAATAGGAGACAAGTCCCGGTGACAGAACACCGAACTGGAAATGCCATTGAGCAAAAAGGCCCGTGGGGCCGAGATGCTGAAGCCAGAGGATCCTGGAGCAGCCCCACACAGGGGCAAAGGTAATGGCCTGGGATGAGAAGTTCCTGTCCAGACAGATGATGGATGCATGAGAAGCCTGGCTTCAAGGCTGAGAAAGCCACAGATGAAGGGAACTAGACTCTGTCTGAAAAAGGATGACTCGAGAACGCAGCGGCTGATGTCGTGGAACGGGACCAATAGAAAACTTCAAGATGTGAAACCGATCCATGGTTTCTGATGCCAGAAAAGCAGCGGCCGATCACCACCAGAATGGTGAGAACGACGATGAGAGACACCCGAGTCACGTGCCATGCTCCTTGAACACAAGGAGGATTTCAGGACCTGAGGAAGTTCTGAGACACAGAAAGCAGACTACAGGACAACACACACAGAGGCTGCAACCGCCCTGCCCGGCCTATGTTAGCTGTCTCCTAAAAGCTCACCCTAGCCCTTCCCTTTCCCAAAGCAGATGGTTCCCAAAGAGCCTCTCTCCTCTGCTCCCCTAGAACCCCCACCTTACGATGTCCGACACGGTCTGCCCCTCGTCTCCCCCTCCCCGATCCCGTCCCTCAACTTAACTCTCGTATAGTCTAAAGCCCATCTTCGCTAAAACCAGGGTCTGCCTGCGGGCGCCACGCTCCTCTTGGGCATCTGCAAAGAGAGAAAGAGAAACCCCACAAATGGGGCAAGTGGTGAGCATTGGGGTGACAGATGTCAACCTCCGCTCTGACAGTCATCCCCGATAGCCTGAGAGGTTCCACTCACTGGTTCGTTCCCGAGTCCGACACCGCTGCTGTTGTCCCTTAGGCGTCTGAGATTCAAAGACAGAAAATAACCATGGCGCTTCTCCAAAAGCACCGGCCCCGACACCCTCCTCGCTACCGGCCTGGCTCACCTCAAATGCTCTGGAGGCTGTCCTCACGGTCCCTGAAAAACAAGAAAAACAATTCACTGCTTTGCAGCAGGAGAGTTTTAAACACCAAGGGGGATCACATCTGCCTCACCTTTTCAGCCTCCTCCTCAGTGTGTAGCATCACCCCTCCGAGGCATCTTATGGCATCTGCAAAAAACACAAACAAGAAACTAAAACACATAACGAGATACTGAACCAACCCACAGGGATCCCCATCTCTGGCTCCTTTACCTTGGCTTCTAACCCTCCATGTGGGTCATTCCATCCTGCTGCATCAGGCTCGGGGACCTCCTGCGAGATACAAATGAGGAAATCTTGTAACTTCATCACCAATGGCCCCTGAAAACAGCTGCTTTAGCCCTCACTCTCTGCTCACCTGGCCGAGTCCTCTCCAGTGCCAATTACCTGTCTCCATCATGCCTTCGAACCTTCAAAACAGAACACAAACACAGCATCATGTAGCAGTACATCTGCCCATCCCCATTTTCTTGCTCTCCCCACGCCATCGCCCACTTTCTCTCGGCGATCCGCTCGATCCCCAGGTCACTCTCTGGAGTACAGCTTTTTTCTCTGCGTCTGCGAAAACAGATAGAAAACAAATCACCCAAGAGCCCAACCACAGACCAACAGTTCCAAAGCTCGACACTCTACAAAGCTGTTCAGAACTCAACTCCAGGCTGGCATTACAACAAATCCCCTAACGCTGGGCCTCACACCCCCTGGGCAGAGCGGCTCCGAGCCCGACGCCCACATGCTGACACTGACACTGCAGGGAACGTGGATGCTGACACAGAAATAGGAGACGAGTCCCGGTGACAGAACGCCAAAATGGAAATGCCATTGAGCAAAAAGGCCGGTGGGACTGCGACGGTAAAGTGAGGAGGCTCTAGGGCAGCCGCACGCAGAGGCAAAAGCAACGGCCGGGGATGACAAGTTCCTGTCCAGACAGATGATAAATGCACGAGAAGTGTGGCTTCGAGACTGAAGAACGAGAAGATGAAGGGAACTAGACTGAAAAAGGATGATTCGGAAGCGCAGTGGCTGATGCTGTGGAATGGGACCAAAAGAAAACTTCAAGAGACAAAAATCAACCCGAAGTTTAAGCTTCTAATGCAAGAAAAGCAGCTCCATATCGGCACCAGAATGCTGAGAATCATCCTTTGAGACAGTAGCGATGATATCTGAGCCTTGAGCACAAAAAGGATTAGGGGACTCGAGAAAGTCCCGAGACACAGAAGACAGACTCTGGTATATGACACACAGAGGCTGGAGCCACCCGGCCCGGTGTACACTGGCTGCCTGCTAAAAGTTGACCCTCTCCCCTTCCTTGCCCATAGGAGATGGCTCCCAAATGGCCACTCCCCTCTGCTCCCTTTAAACCCCAAACCTGCAGTCCCCGACCCCATCTCCCCCTCCCTATACTCTGCTTTCACAGGGCCAAAGGGTCGATTCTGACCACGTCAGCTGACGTGTTCCTGAGAAATAGCTGAAAGGATCCCCGCGCCCGGTGTTACAGGCGTCACTGCGCATGCGCAGCTGCAGCGCCGTCACGGGCGTCACTGCGCATGCGCGTGTCTCGGGTCGCAGGACCGCAGTTTGTCCACATGGCGGCGGTACCGAGCACCAGCTATTACCGGGCGCGGCCGTTCCGGCTCTTCGCCACGGGATGGCGCTACCGGCTATCGGCCATCGACAGGGGCTGCGGTACCGGCTCTTCGCCACGGGATGGCGCTACCGGCTATCGGCCATCGACAGGGGCTGCGGTACCGGCTTTTCGCCACGGAGCGAAGGCACCGGGTAAATTGTCAGGGTCGACGCTGCAGCGCGCGGCTGCGGAGCTGCACTAACGGGCCGTAAGGCGGGCACTCTGTCAAAGCCCTGGAGGTGGTGGGGCGGTGCATCTTCAGTTACATTACCCACAATAATTGTTAGAAGGCAAGGCAATTTTGGTAGAACATAAGTCCCCCGGGTTCCACCCATTGGGTGTCAGAGGGGCCGCGGGCGGCTGGGCTTAGACTCTGAGTGATATCCACATCAATCTTGACAATCGATACTGCAGGACAACTATAATCCAGTGAATGGAACACGAGTAGTCAACAGCCAAATTACAACTAACGTTAACATACCAAAGACAGTTCTGTATACTGCAGAAGTCAGTCGCTGATATTCGAAAATCACAGTTCACCTACCAAGGTATCAAGATACTAGAGCTGCCAGAATGTTTTTAACTTAGCAGCCAGCTTACTATTAAAGGGATTTGTGTCCCTGTTGTATGGAACCAAGCATATACCCAAATTCCAATACCAAAAGTCCCCATGAGGCACGGAAGGGGAGGAAGTTACTTCTCAGGACAAGTACATACTTGACGATTTATGACTTCTTAGATTAGCAAAGAAAGGGTTAGTTTGGAGAAGTAGAGTCATTAGCTTTATTTGTTTTTCACAATTGATTCTTCTACACACAGAGCATATGGTTACCATGAAAGTCAGTAGTTTTAAACATTCGTTCGCTTGGTAACACTCATTTAGCAGCTTCATGTTAATGGAAATAAGGAAAAAAATTAAAAGTGGTAGAGGGAACAAAAGTAGGCGCAGAAGAAACAATTAAAATCAATTGGTATTAGGGAAATAAAGGGGAAAAGTTGTGAAATGAGGACAGAAACTAAAACAGATACAGAAAGAAAAAAAAAACCTAGGAAAGGCAATGGAAACAAATAGAGCAAAGACAGCAAATGGATAGAAGGCAACAGACAAATTTAAAGGCTGAGAAGATTAAGGAAATAATAAAAACATTGAAAATTAGCATGAGTGAACTAAAATGGACATTCAGAACAGAAATCTAAGCAGCCCGGGTTGCATTCTTCGGGAACAGAAGGCCATGACCTCAGCCCCACAGCACATTACCCTCTGCCCCGGACCCAACAGCTGGAAAAGTGGCCCCAGGGCGTAAAGAAGGCGACAAAGGGTTGTGCCTTTGCGTCTGGCAGAAATGCCAGCGGTGAGTCTGCTTTGAGGCTCAGTGCCCTTTATATATAAAATAAATAGAGAGATTTGTCTATTCCAACACTTCACAGCCTTATATATAGTTTAAGTAATTATTTTCAACCCCCTCTGCATAACATGTTTAGTTCCGTGCTTTTAGTCTGTACCACCTGTCTTCTACTGGAGCTATGTCCCAAGGAGGATAGAATGACAGAACAGAATTGGGTCCTGTGAGATCCCTTTTCTAAAACGTCTCTGGTTGCAAAGCAAATGGTTTACTATAAGCTCCTGACAAGCTGGTCCTCTTGTTAGTCTCTCTGTAAGGAAAAAAAGCAGCCACAACAAACTAAACAAAGACATAATGTAAACTTAAAAATTTAGAAGATACTTACCAGTTGAGAAAGAATTTTTAAAAAGGGAGGCAAGGTAGATAAATTCAGATGTGGGACAGAAAAAAAAACAACACAAAACATTTGATAAAACCTTGTCTCCTTTCTGTGAGGTCGAGGATTCCCCCGTACTTTTCTTGGGAGCGTGTTTGGAAAACTCCCCTCTGAGCGCAGACACCCTTCCAAGATACCCCTGTCATTGACAGTGGGTGATTTTCTCTCAGTCAGCTTCAGAGGGTAAGTACTATTAATCTCTACTACATAAGTAATCGTTAAGCCAGCTTTAAACTGTTTGTTCAATTAACAATGAGTAGTAGCTACAGTCCTAATATCATGTAGTAAGTGTTCCTTTAACCCCTCACCAACTTAAGCACAAACCCTATATATTTACCCTGATTGAGGCTGTGACTAAAACATACGTCCTATTCCAATCGTATCATCCTGTTAAAATAAAATTCTGTTTCGTTATACTTTCTGAGTTTGCCACCCTGACCCTGGGCACAGGGGATGCTGAGCTGTGGTATCGAAATGTGTCTGCGAGATGAAGGCGCCGGGGCGCTTTGCTCGCCCTGATGTCGCTCTTCGGGGCTCATCTTGTCCCTCTGCCTCTGAAAAACAAATAGAACGCAAGTCGCCCACATGCTGAGCTGCAGACAAACAGTTCTGGAGTTCTACTTTCCCTTCAGAGTCCAAATCCACCTTGCCATTCAATAAAAGCCCTAATGTCAGGCCTCACCCGGAACCCTTAAAGCCTTGAATGTTCCATCTGCTTCTCTGCTGATGAACAGCCACAATCTCCAAGAGTTCAAGTGATTTCCGTAACTGCTACGAAAGCGACCCTCTGCCCGCCCCGCCACCGCCCGGTCCTTCTGACGGGACTCTACAACCGCTGCGGAAATGGTCGAGGCTTAGAGACCTACACTCGGTGCCCATCTGCCCGGCCCGACTCTACAACCCCGGGCAGAGCGGCTCCGAGCCAAATGTACGCACACAGAGATGGATACCACGTGGAATGTGGGCAATGTGACGCAAAAGTGAGAAGACTTGGCGAGAAGGACACTGGGACCAAAGACGTGATCGAGCAAAAAGACCTACAAGTTTGTGACTCTGAAGCGAGGAGGCTCTACGGCAGCCCCATAAAGAGGTGAAGCTAACAGCCCGTGATGAGAAGTTACTGTCCTAAAAGAGACGATGGATGCGAAAGAACCCAGCCAGAATGACAGGGACAGATTCATTCAAGATACTAATGCTAAACCCTTGGAGATGATCTTACCTCCGGTCCCACTAAAGGAGATGACACTAGCAACTCACACAGCTTATGACAAGAGTGCTGACAAACAGAAGGTATTGGGTTCTACCAAAGGAGGAACTCCAGCAAAACGCAGTGCACTTGGAATAAAAGAAAGAAATGGCACACTGTTAAATCCTCTCGCTGCCTCTGAATGCTCAATACAAATATGCTGACCTCAAAAAATATCTATCCAAGTTTACTTTCTAAAATATTCTCAGCTCAGTCTGGAGCAATCTGAAAGCTCTTACCTCATTTGGCATTCTCTGCTTTGCTTGAGGTCCAAATGCACCTTCCCTAACAGATTAACTTCAGTCAGGTTCTCGAGAGAGACATCGGCAGCATGCTGACTCCAGGGCAGACCGGGAGCAGAATAATCTTCCCTGGGTGGGGACCGTGGCTCATACACCTGGCTCCTGCCTGCTACTCATCATCGACACCAGGGAAGGAGGGGGGCGTTCCACCGGGAGCTGTAAAGGCTGGAAGTGGAGTGGCAGTGTGATTTCTTCTCTGCCTCAGGTTTACAGTGTGTAAAGCACAGGATGGAAAGAGGCAGCCTGCCAAGAAAGGATGATATTGATCACATAGTAATGATTTAAACTTGGCTTTCCCAGAGTATAGACCGAGAAAATAAATGCCAACCTAAACCATGCAGGATAGTACTTTGTGAAGTGAAAAACTATCAAGACCATTGAACTTGAACCTCTGCCTCCCAGCCTCACCAAGGGCATGTTTTATGAAATGGATGGGATCACAGATAGTGGTGACTCCACCAATAAAGAGGCAGCAAGGGGGCTTAACAGCACCAATCAGAGCTTTGCAAAACCAGGCTGTGCAGCAAAGGGGCTGAAAGGACCAATCAGAACTTATTTGACCCTTGTTTGCTTTTAGCTCAGTACATACACTTAACAGGTTTATCAATATCAACTTCTCTGCCCTCGGTGGCACAAGGTTGGAGTTAGAGACATTTAATGTATGACATAAGGCAGGGTATATGTTAGAGAGAGCAGGGGAATGGGGAAGTCTATACCCTCACCTAATGGGCAAAGGAGGACGGTCACGAGTGGTTGGGAAGTTGGGAGAAAAACAGGCTGCACCCTGCAGCAAGTTGAGACCCCACAGGGGAATGAATGTGCCAGTGGGCTCTGTCTTAATTCAAATAAAGCAAAACACACCTCCATCCTGAAGGCTACCCACCTCCAAGGTGCCACCACTCCTCCTTCAGCCTGCACCCTGAATTTTTTGTAAGCTCTATCCTTTAAATGTGAGTTCATGAAAGGTGAATGCGACAGGACCAATCGTGGCAAATTTGGCATCGCTCAAAATTGAAACCAAGCCGCACCTAAGCTCCCACCTTGGGTGAGGAGAGTTAGAACACAAGGGGCTTTATTTTCTGCCACACTACTCATCCCCTTTTAAGATCACAGAGACATTGTAAAAAAGATGAAAATAGTCAGCCAGAAGATAAGAAATGAGAAGAAAAAAACAAGTGGATGCCAGAAAAAGGGTGGGAAGCCCTGCAGTATCCCAGACGAACACAGAGTTCTTGCTTGGCTTTGCAAAACCCTCAGGGCCGCAGTGCCCTGCAGCTTCTGTGCTGCAACCCCATCTAGTGCCATGAAACTCCGGCTTTTCCAATGGAGAGAGTACCCAGCAGTCAAAAAGGTTAAAAATGGGAACAGATATCGGATAAAGGCTGACATATTTTTAAAAAAGAAAAAGAACAAGATTAAGACAAGGGTGGAACAAGGTGAACTGGAATAGCAGTGTAAGAAATGTTGCTGTTGTTTTTGCAGGAATAGAGCCAAAGACATTAAGACAAAGAATTTCTACCATTATCTGTTTCCTTGTAGTGTTAAGCGATTGGCTGATGAGTCTTAAATCTTAAGACTGTGGGGGTACGGGCGTTAAGATAAAAAGCACCAGGTATCCCCTGAAGGCACTGTAGGCGCCTCGGGAAGCACCTAATCAATGGGGAAACGGGGGGGAGGGACCTTGCGGCCGGGATAGGGAATAAAAAGCCGAATGTTGTACCCGTCAGGTGTGCCTACTAGCTAGGACACCTGCTCTTGCAAGAACGCTTACTGGAAGTGCTTCACTGCAGAGTCCGACCTGAGTATTTCACGAGAAAACTTGTTTCTTACAGCAGCAAAATCAACAACAGCAACAGTGCAACAGCAGCCGGCCTGCTGCACGGCCCCGCTCGGGCCTGAGGGGAAGCTCTGCGTTGGGTCTTCTTCTTTCCGTTACACTGGCCGGTTTTGGGGCGCTTTCCTCCGCTTCTGGCGGAACTGCCGCACGCGGAGCTTCTGCTGCGGAGAGCCCACAAGCGCCGGGCCAGCTGGAGGACCTCAGGCCCACGGAGCCTGCCCTTGGGAGGACTGAAAGGTGCCCTGTCCAGAGAGTGTCATTTCCGGGAGCCTCAGCGGCACTTCCTGTTTGGTGGAGGACTTGAGATCCATGGAGTGCGGCTCCTGGGGGACTGAGCGACTCGGAATGAGGCGCCGCTCTGGCCCCAGGAACTCGCGGTCGAGGGGGCGCTTCCGGGGCTGCCGGAAGCGCACGTGACGGCACGGGCCGGTGCCGACGCGTTGGTGGCGGCTGTCGGTGCAGCGCGGGGTTGTCGCCGCGAGATGGCGGAGCGCCCGTCAGTTCTCCGCGCTCTGCGGGCAGCAGTGGCGGGTGCGGAGCGCCGTCGGAGCCCTGGCGGTGCCGGTTCCCCCCAGGTCGCATCTCTCCGGGGCTCTGCTTTGCGGCGGTACCGGTACCTCTCGCCGCGAAGGCCACGGGGCCGGAGGCACAGGAGCTGTCCCGCGGGCGTTCCGTGAGGTAACGGTAAGTTACCGAAACGGCCTCGTTTGCTCATTCCCTGTTCCCGCGGCCGCGCCCGGGGAGGAGCCGCGTCTGGATCCTCGGACGCACGGGGACGAAACCCCGAATAACGGAGACGGGATGGAATAGCTGCTGTCATCGCAGAGTCGCTCAGGAGGCCGACTAGGAGGTGTAAGTACCATCGTTGCGGTGAGGGATGATCACATTGAGCTGCCCGCCGCGGGTCCTCCTCCTGCTGTTGTTACAACGGTGCTGCTGCGACACCGTTATTGCACAGATTTAATGTTGCAGCTGTTAAGTGGGAATTGTTCGTGATGCCCAAACTGGGTTATAAATGCTTTTAAAGTTCAGTTTTACTGTGCACTGATAAAATTTACTATATCCTGGTTTTCCTTGAGTTCTACCTGGGAGCGAAGACATGGGTTTTACTAGTAGTCATGGTGGGGAGTGGCATCCTGTCTCGATGAGAGTGTAGCAGGGTTTAAAGTATGACAGTGTTTTAGAGTTACGTCGTCGGCTGCTGCTAAAATAAGTTTACGTCTGTGTGCTCTTTCTGGGGACAGAGCTGCAGTTGATTTTTTTTTTTTTCAATAATTCTACTTTGTGGGGCACGGGTAGATACTGGTGTCCTGAAATCAAAAGATGGCTTTTTCCTACCATCTCAGCTACTGCTGCTATTGCTGGAATACACTGAGGAGTACCATTTGTGATGGGATCTATCTTAACTGAGTAATATCCTACAGGTAGTAATTGCTTCAGTTCTCTCTAGATCTTTTAACCTCTGGCCTTCCTTTTAAATAAAGCCCAACAAATATTTACTTTTACACAGCTGTAACTTGGATGTTAGTTTTATACATAAATGCACCGTGTCTACCTAACAGCTATCTCTTTCATTACTTGCTATCAAAAGTGATCCATGTGTTATACCAATACTGAATATCTGGATAGCTCTGTGTCTTCTGCCTCAGTTTTCAAAATTTGCAAGAATATAATTGGTGATACTGTAAAACCTCGAGGTAATCGTGTGGCTCTCCTCTTCGATTGGTTTGCTGAAAAATGCAGCACTAAATCTCTTAATTTGAAGAATTTTTCCCATTGTGGAATTTGCAGTAAAATGGTTGACGAGTCTGGTACTGCAGGATGCGGTACTATGACACGTTCCTTAATCTCCCTGAAGTCCTGTACAAATCTATCTACTGTGTTATGTTCTTCATCAATTCAATTTTTTGCAACAAGGAGCAGGGTGGTGTTGTATGGAGATTAATGTTTCGTGACCATACCATTTATCAAAACCTCACAAAACTGGTTTTGAATACTTGGACATGTGTCACTGGGGATGGGTTACTGTTTTATTGCTGGGGGAACACCTTCCCTTTGTTTTTATCTGCAGAGGTTGCACCGACTTTGATGATCCCTCATATGTTCTTGCACGACTCCACAATATTTCTGCAACTCCTTTCAATTCTGAAAGTGTTTCTAATTCACTTTTAGTTAGATTTTGATTTTCTTTTATCACATTCACCCTCGTAATAATTGAATCTGTCCCTTCTGTTGGCAACCTTATTTTCACATGGAAGGCCTGCAACAGAGCTCTTCCCAAGAGACACCCTGTCGAGTCTTCAGCAAGTACCAGTCTTCCTCATACTCTCTTCATTCCAATGGTCTTGTTTTCTAATGTCCAGTGACATTAGAAGTTTAGTCAAGAGTCCTTTTTGCCTGCCCTGCTATGCCTCCTACCAATACTTGGTCTTTTGCACAGCATCCTTTGGGTACATAACTTAGGAGCGACAGGGTAGCATTAGCATCTACCAGGAATACTATTTCTTTACTTTCAATGTTCTGCATTATATGTCCTTCTTGATTTGATTTTTGTTTTCCAGAGGGAGTATGTAACCGGTACCGCTTCTGGACTTTCTTCTAGTCACTGGGAACTTGCTTGGGAATGCTGATCAGATCGATACATTGGTCCTTCTGCACCGCTCCATGAGGACGCAGAAGGCAGTCCCGTTGCATGTGTCCCAAGTTCCCACAGGAATAACGTTCACGAGCTGCTCCTGGGTTTCTCCACCGTGGACTTGGTACAGAACACACGGCATCAGGTCAATACAGTCCCATCCTCCTCCTTCCCCAGGGAGCCCATTCTCCATTCCTGTCCTGCAGTTTCTTTTGCCAGCACTGCTGCCGATAAATTTGCCTGCTATTTCTTTAACTTCTCTTTTGCCTCTATTCCTCTGTTTATTTTTTTCTCTCTCCCCTTCTGTCATATACAAACATTGATACACTCAGTAGCTGTGGTGTATTTTGTCCTTGTCAACCCAGCAGATGTTTCTTTAACTATTTCTGGCTGTCTGGGGCTGCCTGTCCCACAAATAAGCTGATAGCGAGTGCCTCACGGAAGTCCCCCTCCACTTTAATAAAGCTTGCCTGAGTCTCCCCAAATAATTGCTGGGGTGTTCATCCATTTTTTTGTCAGTATTCCCTCACCTTTGTCTGATTTACTCCTATTTCAGCACAGGCCCATGTTGCTTCTACTAAGTTTTGCAATGCTTGTTCATGAGCAGCCTTTCCCTTTGGTCTGCCGTAGTCCCAATTACGACTGGTTATGGGTCCAGAGGCTCTCCCACCTCCTCTTTGAGCCAATTCCCTATCTTTTTGAAATATTTTTTTCTCACCAGCTCAAAATAATTCCCTTAGTAATATCACAGTCTCCCCTCCGTTTAGGTTATACCCAGTATCATGTAAGGTGGGAGCAATTACTGTCTTAAGGGGGCTGCACAGCAGCCAGAGGCTGGGGGTCACTTTCTCTCACAGATGGTTCTGGTCGCTGCTATTCGAGTTTCATTCTGGAGGTTTTAACATAACTAACAACTGTAGAAATTAAAATACCAGAAACCAGGGATGCTGGCGGGAAGAAGCCACAGACACCCCACGGCATGATGGCATTTGGACAAGTGCCACAGCCCAGGTTGGGCACTCTGAGATTTTTGCCCTCCAGCTCCACTGGCCCCTATTTTTCCTGGAACCCCAAATTCCTGGAGGAGCAAAACCGCAGATACTCCCTTGGCCAACAGAAGCTGTGACTGCAGGGACGCAGGCAAGCAGCGGCAGGGACGGCTGTGCCGCAGCACGTATGCTGCGTGATGCTGAAAGGCCGGGGTGGGTCTCACACCCCTGGTACAGAGAATGTTATTCTGCAGGTGACGCAGAGCTGTCTGTAGCATCTGCACGACACACTCACCGCAGCACAGTTGGGGTTCCTGGATAGAAAATTAGGGAACCCCACACGGCGCTGCACCTGTGCCTCCCACACACAGGACTGGCCACCCAGCCACCGGGCAATGCCAAAACCGCAAAGCCCCTTGAATGCTCCAGTCGTGCAAACCAGTTACTGGGCCTAGCACTGCTCTGCTGCGGCGTTTATCTCGCCCCATGCACCCCCACGGCCACATCCTGTGGCCATTGCTGCAGAGCAGATGGGACCGGTGGGAAAGAAGTGGCAGGAGAATGAAAACCGTATTCTGGTTTGGGTTTGTGGTACACCGAGGAGCCTGGTCCTTTGGTGTGGCTCTGCACTTTGTGTTCAGCGTGGAACACAAAGCTTTCCTTAAATATATATAAATCACTTCAGATTATGTATTAATATGTAACGAATATATATTAAGATATATGAAGTTCTGTTGGATAGGATGTGACTACATCATTTAATGTTGTACTGGTAGTAATGAGCTTCACTGGGAATGACTTGCTGTAAATGCCAGCAAGTCCAGCCCAGTCACTCTGGCTCCAAAACAAGAGGTCCCATGGGGTGGAAAACACGAGGGTAGGGCTGAAAATAAGAAGTCACCAGAAACTGTCCTGAGCTTTGTCATTTGCATCTGAGCAGTTGGAGCGGTGGGAATGAACAAAACTGAATGCCCAGAGAGATGGACTGTGGTGCAATGGGCTGGGGATGGAGCACAGCTGCATAGGTCTTCCTCTCAATATATGGGATTTTGGGGCATTGTAATTACCTCAGCAGTCCTGCTGGCCTAATCACAGAGAATACAGGCGTGACTGGGAGAAAAACAGCCAAAGCCCTGCAATGTTCAGTACAAAGATCCCTTCCAGTTTTGAGTCAGCAGTGCTTTAGAAACACTTCCCGTGCAAAAAACGCAGCCATCTTCCGTAGGAAAACTCTACGATACCACATCCTGACATGTAAAATGTTTTGCTGGTATTCGATCGCTCTCTACGCAGCAGGACTCAGACCTTGATAGTGCAGGGAGGAATATGCTACACATGCCAGCCACCTGAAGAGGGATGGGACGGTCCCATCAGCTTCCTAATGCGTGCATTCGGCGACTCACTCCTCCGTGTGCACTGACGCTGCAGGCCCCTAACAACCACCCTCTACAGAAAAACATGGGTACCCAGGTACTCACGTAGCCTAATACTCCTGCTACGGCCCTAACGCTTACCGCGAGGCGCACACTGCAGCTCCGGCTAGACAGGCGAGGGGCGCGCGGCCGGCAGCCACGCCTGAGCGCCACAGCGGACGGCGCCCGCCCGCCAGCGCCGCGGCGCCCCGCCCCCGTTGCTAGGGAAGTGAGGTCACGCAGTATGGCGGCTCGGAGCCGAAGTGGCTGAAGGCAGGTCTTGTGGGGAATCCGCGTCCATCCTTCCCAGGAGTTACGGTGCCGGTGCTGCCTGTGTCGCTGTTAGCGAGCGGTGCGACCAAAGGCGCGATGGCATCAGGAACCGCAGGGCTGTGAGGCAGCAGAGCGCGAGTCGGCAGGGAGGACAAAGTAACAGAACCGGGTCGGGCACGAACCGAGCAGCCGCCATGGAGCTGAGGGTTGGGAACCGGTACCGACTGGGCCGAAAGATCGGGAGTGGCTCCTTCGGGGACATCTACCTGGGTAAGGCGAGTGTGTCGCTGGGGACGTACCTGGCGGGTCTGTGGCTCTGTGGAGAGCGTCGGGGGCCGGGGGTTGAGGTGGACTCTGCTCGCTGCCGTGCCAGCTCCCAGCCCCCGGCGATGCTGGGCCGGGGGCAACCCCCGAGACCTCATTTCACCCTGTCTGGAGCGCAGGTTGTGCTGCCGTCCAAGAGATGCCCTTTAATATGAACTACCTTGCTAGGGGCACAGCGACAGATTCCGTTGACATCGTGTCCTAATTTGGACAGCGCAGAAGTCGGGAATTTTGGCTTATTTAGCTGCCTCTTCCCATTGTTGTCTTGTGACCTTGGACACCGTTAATCTTTTGATCTGTAAACCAGGAATAAGGGTATAAATCCTCTCATTTGGAAAAAAAAAAACCCAACAAACCGAAACAACTCCAACCCAATACCGACCATGTTCGGAAAAATATTTTGGGAAAGAACCGTGTACATCAGGGTTAAACATCACTGCAGTTGACTGGGAAAAATCGCCGTCATGGGGATGTTTGTTTCTCCCGCAAAGCCTAAAAAAAATTACACAGCTACAGTTGACGAGATTACCGTTAAAAAGAACTTCTCCGATCCTTCAAAGAATGCTTGTAGTTTGGCTATCCTGTTGCTTAAATGCAGTCTTAATACCTTATTGCGTATATCTTATTGCCTTCCCGTGATTTCTATGAAATTGTAAAATTTGCAGCATCGGCATTGTCTCTGCCTGTCTGTTTATGTAGCTCGCTGTCGTAACGGCTCACCCTTTATGATTATGACAAGCAATGGTGGGTAAGTTTTGAAAGCAAATGTTTTTAAAATAACATATTCTGCAAATTCTCAAATCATGTGTTAAATCTAGAGATATATAAATTGTATAGCCTACCACATAGAAACGAGTACTCTGCGTTTGAAAATTGTGGTAACTGAGAAAAGAAAGTAAAAAAGTTGGGGGCGGGATGAGAGGGAAGATGGAACTTACAGGGGCTCAGGCATGTTAATGACATACGTCTGGAGGGACTAACTAATATGTGTGGTATGTTTGGCAGCATACGCAGTATGAGAGGTGGTTTTTCATCCTAGACAGCAGTGCTTCATGTTGCAGTGCACAGCTCTCTTTCCAAAATAATTGGTTAGCTAAAGCTGCTTGTTTACAGATAATGAAAAACTAGTTGTGTATGCCTGGTGAAAAAAATCTGTGTTTTTAGCTGAAGGCCTGCGGTTGTCTAGAGGCGGAGAATGTGTTTGTTTCTCTCTGCAATGCTTGCATAAAAGGTCAAAGACTGTCGTGAGAGAGACGGGGGTAACGCTTGTGCAGAAAGTCTTCATTAGCTACCATTGGGATTTTGGGTGTAGATTAAGACAGTGATTCAGTTCTGAAATTTAGTTTCTTAGATGATCTGATAAACTCCTACTTTAGCTTTTAGCTGCTGCTCAGGCAAGTCAGTTTATATTATAGTATAATTTTAAATTGCAAGGAAAATAAACATTTTTATCTTTATGTGTACAGCCCACACCGATAAAGCTGCACAGGAATTAATAGTTCTCTGTATATTGGTACTACTGCCGTGATGCACTTTGCACAGGATTTGCTCATCCTCATTTTTTTCTCCTTTTTATCTCTTTAAGTAGCCAGCCTGGATTTACTTTTAGAGCTTGCTGTTACATGGATTTCTTTTTCTCAAAAACTGAAGCCTTTTGTAGAGGCCCAGTTGGTTTGACGACTGTCATCTGGTACAACAGGCACTTGAAATCTGTGCTTTTTGTGGCAATGAAAGGAATTTTTTTTAAAGAAAAACTAACGGGTTTCTACTTATTTGTTCAGATTGTGCAGTAGGACATGAAGGCCTTAAAATAACTTTTAACGTTCTTTCAGCAGTCAGGGTTATTTCTCTCTTTTTTTAAGTACATATGCTTTCTGATAGCCCCTAGTGAATTTGTAGATATCTCAATGTAAATTTCCATCTCAGTTCTGTGCTTTGAAAAGGAAGATCTTATTATTACATTATCAGATCGGGAGACTGGAACGTCTTCCTTATGAGGAAAGGCTGTGGGACCTGGGGCCGTTTCATCTAGAGAAGAGGAGACTGCTGGGGGGGTGGGTCCTCATTAATAGTTACAAATATCTAAAGGGTAGGTGTCAGGAAGTTGGGGCAGCACTTTTTTCTGTTTTATCTAGTGACAGGACAAGGGGTGATGGAAAGAAACTGCGACGAGGTGATGGAAAGAAACTGGAACAACAAAAAAAAGTTCCATTTAAATATAAGGAAAAACTCTTTCACTGGTCAAGTGAGGGAGCCCTGGCACAGGCTGCCCAGGGAGGGTGTGGAGTCTCCTTCTCAGGAGGTTTTCAAAACCCGCCTGGACACGTTCCTGCTTGGCCTGATCTAGGTGGACCTGCTTCGGCAAGGAGGTTTGAATAGATGATCTCTGGTCCCTTCCAACCCCCACCATTCTGTGACTCTGTAATTACTTTTGTCTGTTTCCAGTCCCGCCGTTCTTTTGTTGGTTTTGTTAATGCAGGAGTAGAGGGGAAGGACCTTATTTTTTTCAATTAGTTCTTTGGAATATGGAGTTGATGATTCTGTTGTTATTGTCCTAGTTCTTTCGTATTCTCTTCTGTTCTCCCTCATGCCTCAAAATACGTCTTCTGGAACTTGGAATGGCCCCAGCTTTGCTTGCTTGGAAGAGCGGGGTCAGCGGGACAGAGTTTTGAAATGTAAGGCTCTGTTGTAAATAAAGGAGTGTGGACATCTTTAAAATGATAAAATTTAGTGATTTGTACCTGCGTCTTTTGAAGGTACCTTCCAGAAGCAAAGATGAAATTTGTGGAATCACAGATATTATAAACAGTGTAAAACAAGGGCAAGAGCATCGGGAAGTGAGGGGAGAGTGCCAGAGTAAGCATTTGTTTTATTGCTCAGTCCACGAGGTCAAATAGTTATGAGTCTTGAAGGCAATGCAGTTGCTGTGCTTTCATTATTTTTGCTCTCTATATAATTTTTTCTTAAGAATGACTTTTGTGTTGTAAACTAGTTGAAAAAAAAAATCCAAGACTTTCCTTATGGGAGAGGATGTCGCAATTCCAAGTACGTTGGAATTTTTCCATTTTAAAGGAAACACTTTCGTGACTAGGCTTTCGCTTACAAATGGTGACTTCTCATTTTACTGCTCGTTACTGCTTTTTAATTACTGACTCTTCTTGTAATACTGCTTCTTGCTACCTCTCAAATATTATATTTTCCTTAAAGGAAGCTAGGCTTTTGGTAGTTATGGAATGATCTTAGAAATTCCATCTGGATGTTTAAGTGGACTCGGATATTTTAATTTATTTATTTTAATACGAAAATTCAGGTCTCAAATGAGAGGTTTTATATGGAGTTCAGGCTAAGGATCTTGGCTACGTTAGGTGATAAAGGCCTCTCAGGAAAAGAAACTTCCTAAGAGATGACCTGCTAAGTTGAGACCGTGGTCTGCCTAGTAAAGGTTTAGTACTGTGTTGAGCAGAACTCGATACTGCTAATAAAGGTCTCGATTCTTCCTGCAGGTTTTTGTGTTTGTACTAATCAAACATAAAACTCTGTAGCTGTCTCTAAAAATTAGTATAGGCAGACTGCAATTGGTGTCTATTTTGAATTTGAAAATTTAAAAAGAAACCAAACCCAGCCCAAACCAAAACTCACTCTCTGGGGCTGATCACTCATGGAATAGTATTGTCTTGGGTCCACACTTTCCCTGATCTTGGCTACTGTGGAACTGAGGAGAACAGGTACTAAATGTAGGGATGAGCAAGAAACCACAGAGTTCTGTGATTCAAAATCAAGACTCCTATTTGTTTGAGGTGGGGATTAGCTCAGAACATAACGTCTTCCTCTTTGTGTTGTTGATCTGTCCAGTTACATTTCTGGATTGATAGGCACCATAGCTCATTTAGAGTTCACCTAAACAACACATTCATAAAGTGTGAAAACTTTAGATTATAGATTGAAGAGTTTCCAGATCCTGCTACAGCACTGTGACCAAATTAGCCTGCTGCCTGTTCTACCAGTTACTAAGTGTCACATGGGACGGATATATTCTTTTTCTTTGCATATTCGAACTGTTCACCTTGAGTTGCGCTTATTGTAGGTAGAGTGAGCTTCAGATGGTTTGTTTTCTTGCGGTGTATTATGACATCCCCAATAAATATTGATCCTGGTGTTCGCTCAGAACAGCTCACTGTACCAGTGGTGCCACTTTAATATTGATGTATGCATGCTCACAGAAAGACATTTTATTAACCTAGAAAACCAACCAAAAAAACTCGCTTTAGATAGAGCTCATAGATAATTCCATACACCAACAGTTGCTTGTGAAATGAAGAGTCATGCCCATTTCAAGGTGTGTTAGCCTGTCTTCGTTAGCCGTGGTTAGCCTGACTTTATAGGCAAAAAGCTAGAAAGCTCTGCTGCTTAATCTCAGGAACAAGATTTTACAGTTAAAATAGTTAGATCAACAGGTAAGCCAATTTTTCGGTCTCTGGATTCCTGAGGCAATAATTTTATTAGATTAAAAAAATATGTAGAAAAGAGAAGAGACAAGTTCTTGATTCTAAATGGTCCACCTCCCAACCAGATAAAATCATGAGGCGTCAGAATACATCTGGAGTATGTTGAGATTTAGAAAAGTTGTAGTCTCTGTGTCTGAGATGTGAGAGGAGGTGATCTGAATTCCTAGCCTATCTTACCTTGGCAGGGGTATATGCTGCACCTATAAACATTCATTCTGAGCACTTCCACCGCAAACTGGAACTGGAAAGACCACCCCTCAAAAGATGCAGTCTTTTCTTTATTTTTCAAGTGGAATAGCAGCAGTTTTGGCTTCTCCTGCTACGGTGTCTGATAGATGTGTCATAAACTGCCAATCTGTTTGAGAGAATATGTAAGACTTTAGAGGTATTTTTACATAATCGTGTCTGAAGGTATTGAACAATTGCTGGATGTTTGCTATCAAGAAGTAGTTTGTCAATATTAATTTTGTTTCTGTCTTGACAAAGAAATGCATCCTAAAAAAGTATTTTGACCAGTGTTTTCAATTCTTCTTGTTTTAGGAACAGATATTGCTGCTGGGGAGGAGGTTGCAATTAAGCTGGAATGTGTGAAAACCAAACATCCTCAGCTCCACATCGAGAGTAAAATCTACAAAATGATGCAGGGTGGAGGCAAGCAAATTATTTTCCTTCTTCAGAGATTTAACTGATTTTTTGTTATATATGTTAGTATTATGTCTTCTGAGTTAAAAATATCTCCTTGCTCTGAGAATTTTAAGACAGGGTGGCCTCAGTAGTAGAGTGAAGTAGTTTTGTGGCTGCTGTGTGGAACTCTGCTAGGATAACTCACTCGTATGTTTTAAAACTCTGCAAATAACATGGGACATAAACTTTGTGTAGTTTTTTTGCTTTTGTTCCGTAGTCTCTTGAGTTCTTTCTGAAGCTCAGTATCTCAAGTGCAAAATACAGTAATCGTACATCTAGGAATGGATGATAGTGTGTATTTCCGTGTAGTTATGTTTTAATTCCCGCATCATTCGGTCAACCCGCTGCAAAGTCAGAGGTATTTTACGGTCATCTTATAGACTTTGATGCTACAAAGTTAATTTGTATAGTCTGCAGTAATAATATTCAGCGGTTTGTCATTGTCTTTATTTTCAGGCTTCCAGTTTGCTTCTTATTGCCGTCTTGAACACTACATGAGTATTAATACTTGTAAAAGGCGTAACATTCAAATCCAAAAAACCCCACTAAGTACTTTCAAGTTATGAGCTAAGCACAAAGGCTGGGAGTTTTCTGGAGAAGAGGAAAAGTGCTATATTCAGACCTCTGTTTATATAATTTTATATTGGTTCCGCTGTGAAATTGTCAAACTTTTCATTTTTGAATGGCTTAAAGTAGCATAAACTATTGAGTTTCATTGTAAATACAGACATTTTCAGTAACGTCCCTCTTAGAATTCTTCTTACTAGCCTTGAAGATTTGTGTATATGAACTGTGTTCATCAAATTGTTATACTGAACAAACTCTTTCATTTTTTCTAGTGGGTATTCCCACAATTAAGTGGTGTGGAGCTGAAGGGGACTACAATGTAATGGTGATGGAGCTGTTGGGACCGAGTCTTGAAGATCTCTTCAATTTTTGTTCAAGGAAATTTAGTCTCAAGACCGTCTTGTTACTTGCTGACCAGATGGTAAGAAACTGCTTTGTTGATTTGATAGCGCAGTGTGTTGTGATATTGAAATTTCTTGAGGGACTGTAACCAGCTATGTTTTATTCTTGTAAATTAGAGGTGAATAGGCTGTATCATTAATGGAAAGACTCAAAGTTAGTTTTGTTTCTGTAAAGTGTCCCATCAAAAGTGGTTACAGTCTTAATTTGATTTTTGAACGCCAGATCTGCGCTGTTGGCAAATCAGGTGTTGCATTGCTGAAAGATGGAGAAAGCTTTTGGGAACAAATGTGAAATAGATAAAGGGAAAGAGCTGGAGAGAATGTTTATTATCATCTTCTAAATTATGTTCTCCTTGATGTTTTTGCATGTTACAATAAAAAATTCCTTTGCCTTTTATCGTTAAGACAGCATTGCTAGTGTTGTTCTAAGAAAAAAATGAAATGTGTATGATGATCTTTTTTTTTCTTCCTCTGTATTTAGATTAGTCGAATTGAATATATTCACTCCAAGAACTTCATTCACCGAGATGTGAAGCCAGATAATTTCTTAATGGGCTTGGGGAAGAAGGGCAATCTTGTCTACATAATAGACTTTGGATTAGCAAAGAAGTATCGAGATGCGCGAACTCACCAACATATTCCGTATCGTGAAAATAAAAACTTAACGGGAACGGCCCGTTACGCGTCCATCAACACTCATCTTGGAATTGGTGAGCTGGTGAAATCAATAAATAGAAGCTTTAAGTGTCAATGCGCATAATTTTAGTGCAAGTGGGTATTGGTTTATAGAAACATAGAAGACAGGCCCTATTTCTGTCAGTAGCAGTGCAACGTGCCTGGCCTCTTGTCTCTTGATTGGGTGGGATTCGGTCAGTTTGTAATTCTCAGGAGTTAGCACATTTTTTTAAGAATTGCAAGGGTGATGGGCTTTTCCTTGTGCTAGATGACTTTATTGTGGGCATAGTAACTCTGTTATCTCTTGTTTTTCTAGGGGTTTTTGTGACAGTCTTGTTGCACAGTCTTTTGTTTTTGCGGTTTTTTTGAAACCTAATGAGTCCACTTTTTTATGCTGTTGTAGAGCAATCTCGCAGAGATGACTTGGAGTCCTTGGGCTATGTACTGATGTATTTTAACCTGGGCTCCCTCCCCTGGCAGGGACTGAAAGCAGCAACAAAGAGGCAGAAATACGAACGTATCAGTGAAAAGAAAATGTCTACACCCATTGAGGTTTTGTGTAAAGGCTATCCTTGTAAGTTATGCTTTTGTGATACTAGGCCTACACGTTCGTGTTCTAGTGGTATTTCTTTTTTTCTTTACGCTGATTTCTATCAGTCTTTTTTTACTGCTTTTTTTTTTCCAGAATATTACAAATCTAAAATTGTGGTACTTCCCATCTAAGTCTCGTTCATAGAATCAGAGAATCATAGATTAGATGGGCACTAAGACTTAGATGGGAAGTTTGTAAGGGTCCCCTAGATTTTGTGAGGTAGCAGACATGAATCTTTATGTGACTTAACAACAAAGAGATGCCGTTCCATGTCCTGCAGGAAATGGTGTTTAAATGTACTAAAAGCAAAAACCAGGCAAAAAAAAAAAGTCTTTTCTTTGCTCAACTGTAATTTTAAACCTGCCCCCAGCCACAAGTGTTTGTTGAAGGACACTAGTATTGGATCCTGTCTGCTCTCGATGTGAGATCTATGCCTACTCTGTGACAGACAAATTATTTCCTTTTCAGCATTGACTTGATAGACGGGCTGTAGTGTTGCCATCAGTAGATTTCTAGTGTTGGGTCATCATTCTTTTTCTTACACTTAGGAGATTCCCTGTTGACTTTGGGGTGACTGGGGTTTGGGTTTTTTTGTAATTCTGTTACAAAAAGCAAATGTGAAGGAAAAAAAAAACAGGCTTTCTTTTATTGCAGCTGAATTTGCCACATACTTGAATTTCTGTCGTTCTTTGCGCTTTGATGACAAACCAGACTATTCCTATCTAAGGCAATTATTCAGAAACCTCTTCCACCGACAAGGGTTCTCCTACGACTATGTGTTTGACTGGAACATGCTGAAATTTGTGAGTAGCTGACGTAGCTTTCAAAAGTACTGTTGGTTTGGGATTTTTTTTTTTTAATTGTAATGGTATTTTATGTTTATTTTTTCAGTTTCAGTATTGCCTTTTTCCTCCCAGAAGCTCTGTTGTCTAGAAAAAAAAAATGAGGAAAGGCAAGAGGTACAGAAGCCACGAGATAGGGTTGAATGACAACTAAGTTGGAAATTACACAGTTTTAAATGTGTAAGGCTTCTGAGATACCTCCTTCAGGACAGTTGCCAGGCTAGGTTGCAGAATTACTGTTTTCTCCACCTTGATCTTCAGCACGGATCATTTGCAACTGTTGAGGAGGTCTCCAGCTACCGTAACACTATATGCATACATCAGCATTTTGAAGACTATCCTAGCAGTTTTATGAACAAAATTTATGGCAGTTCATGAGAAATTAAAACAAAATCTTGAATGTCCTAGCAAAATTCAGTTCACTGGTTGTCTGCTTCTTTATTTTCAGAATTTTTTTTGTTCATTCATCTTGACTCATAGGGTGCAAGCAGAGCGGCTGAAGATGCTGAACATGAAAGACGAGAACGAGAGGAGAGATTGAGACATACACGAAATCCAGCTGTGCGTGGGTTACCCTCCACTGCATCTGGCAGGCTGAGAGGAACGCAAGATGTAGCTCCTCCTGCCCCTCTTACCCCAACTTCACATGCTGGTAAGTAAGCAAATCATAGAATCATAGAATGGTAGGGGTTGGAAGGGGCCTTTAGAGATCATCTTGTCCAACCCCCCTGCAGAAGCAGATCAGCCTAGATCAGGTCGCATAGGAACATGTCCAGGCGGGTCTCGAAGACCTCCAAGGAAGGAGACTCCACAACCCCTCTGGGCAGCCTGTTCCACTGCTCCATCACCCTCACTGTGAAATGTTTTTTTCTTATATTTAAGTGGAACTTTTTGTGTTCCAGCTTCATCCCATCACCCCTTGTCCTGTTACTAGCTACTGTAGAGAAAAGGGATGCTCCAATCTCCTGATACCCACCATTTAGACGTTTGTAAATATTAATAAGATCCCCCTTCAGTCTTTTCTAGACTAAAGTGCCCCAGTTCCTGCAGCCTTTCCTCGTATGAAAGATGTTCCAGTCCCCTGGTCATCTTGGTGGCCCTGTGCTGGACTCTCTCCAGAAGTTCTCTGTCCCTCTTGTGCTGAGGAGCCCAGAACTGGAGACAGGACTCCAGATGAGGCCTCACCAGGGCAGAGTAGAGGGGGAGAAGAACCTCCCTTGACCTGCTGGCTACACTGTTCTTGATGCATCCCAGGATGCCGTTGGCTGCCTTGGCCACAAGGGCACGTTGCTGGATCATATTTAGTTTCTTATTGATCAGGACTTCCAGGTCTCTCTCTGCAGAGCTGCTCTTCAGCAGTTCGACCCCCAGCCTGTACTGGTGCATTGGGTTGTTCCTTCCCAGATGCAGGACTCTGCACTTGTCCTTGTTGAACCTCAGGAGGTTCCTCTCTGTCCAACTCTCAAGCCGGTTGAGATCCTGCTGCATGCCAGCACAGCCTCTGGGGAATCAACCAGTCCTCCGAGTTTGGTGTCAGCGAACTTGCCAAGGGTACCCTCAGTCCCCTCATCCAGGTCGCTGATGAAGATGTTGAACAAGACTGGCCTCAGAACCGATCCCTGTGGAACTCCACTGGCCACAGGCCTCCAACTCGCCTCTGTCCCATTGATCACCACTCTCTGAGCTCTGTCATTCAGCCAGCTCTCGATCCACCTCGCTGTCTACTCCTCCAAGCCACACTGCCTGAGCTTTCTGATGAGGATGTTGTGGGAGACAGTGTCAAAAGCCTTGCTGAAGTCAAGGTAGATGAGATCCACTGCTCTCCCCTCATCTAGCCAGCTGGTTATGCACTCATAGAAGGCATCAGGTTGGTCAAACAGGATTTCTCGTTGGTGAATCCATGTTGACTCCCCCTGATAACCATCTTTTTCTTCATATGTTTAGTGATAACATTCAGGATGAGTTGTTCCATCACGTTTCCAGGGACTGGAGGTGAGGCTGACCAGCCTGGAGTTTCGTGGGTCATTCTTCTTGCACTTTTTGAAGACCGGCGTGACATTGGCCTTTCTCCAGTCCTCAGGCACTTCGTCTGTCCTCCACAGTTGTTCAAAACTGATGGAGAGAGGCTTAGCAATCACATCAGCCAGCTCTCTCAGCACTCTAGGATGCATCCCATCAGGACCCATTGACTTACGAGCCTTAAGCTTGGCCAACAAGTCTTTAACCTCTTCCTCTTCCACCCAGGGCAAGTCCTCTGCTGTCCTGGCCATCCTGTTATCCTTGCAGGACTGGGCTTTCCAAGGGCCAGCCTTAGCCGTAAAGACTGAAGCAAAGAAGGCATTCAGTACCTCAGCCTTCTCTGCATCCTCAGACATCAGGGCACCCTCTTTGATCAGCGGGGGGCCAACATTCCCCCTTGTCATCCTTCTGCTGCTGATGTACTTGAAAAATGCCTCATTACTGTCCTTAATGTCCCTGGCTAAATTTAATTCTAGAAGGGCTCTAGCCTTCCTAGTTGCACTCCTGCATGCCCTGGCAATGTTCCTATACTCTTCCCAAGAAGCCAGCCCCTGTTTCCACCTCTCACAGATGCTGCTTTCTGCCTGAGTTGACCCAGCGGATCCTTGCTCATCCATGGACACCTCCTACCTCCTTTTCCTCCTTTCTTTCACATTGGGACACACTGATCCTGGACTTGGAGGAAGTGGTGCTTGAAGGTTGACCAGCTCTCTTGGGCACTTCTACCTTCTAGAATCATATCCTGTGATAATCTGTCCAAGCGGGTCTTTGAACAGGCCAAAGTCGGCTCACCTAAAATCCAGGGTCATGGTCCTGCCTCTGCCACACAGGATCTTGAACTCTACCATCTCGTGGTCGCTGCAGCTGAGGTTGCCTCCAACCTTCACATTCCCAACCAGACTCTCCTTATTTGTCAGTACTGGGTCCAGCAGCACACCCCTCCTCGTTGGTTCTTCGATCACCTGCGACAGGAAGTTGTGGTCAACAATCTGCAGGAACCTCCTGGACTGCGTGTGCTTGGCTGTGTGGCTTTCCCAGCAAATATCAGGGTGGTTGAAGTCTCCTGTGAGGACCAGGGACTGTGATCGTGAGGCAGCTCTCAGTTGTTCGTGGAAGGCCTCATCCACTTCCTCCTCCTGATCAGGTGGCCTGTAGCAAACTCCTACAGCAATATCGCCTGCCTTGCCCTGCCCATTAATTTTTACCCGTAAGCACTCTACCCGCTCCTCATCCCCACCCAGACAGAGTTCGGTACACGTTAATTGCTCTCTCACATAGAGGGCAACTCCATCTCCTTGCAATCCATAGCCATCCATGGCCGTGCTCCGGTCACGGCAGCCATCCCACCACGTCTCTGTGACCACAATGAGGTCATAGCCCTGCATCCGCACCCACATCTCCTGTTCCTGCTGCTCATTCCCCAGGCTGTGTGCATTGGTGTAGAGGCAGCACAGGGTCTTACTCAAACACGCAGGTTTCCCTGGACGGGTTCAGGAGATTCCTCCCCGGTTTGGCTCTCCCTCAAGGGTAGTCAGCCTTCCACGTCTCAGGACAATGTGCGGATGAAGGGCACTTAATAACGCATTCCCTGTCCCACCCTGTTTCCCGGCTAGAGAGGACAGCTTGTTCTATTTTGCTTCTACTCCCACCCCCCAAGTCCCTTAGTTTAAAGACCTCTTTATTAAGTTTACTAGCCTACTCCCAAATACCGCAGTGCCCTGATGGGAGAGATGAATCCCATCCTATCCTATCAAGCTATAGTCCCCAGGGAAGGATCTGTTGTCGTAGAATCCAAAACCAGCCTTTCAGCCAGGAGTTCTGAATGCCTGAATAGGTGCATCTTGTAGACTACTATAATTTGCAGTTTGTCCCTAATTGTTGGAAATTCAAAATTAGAATTAGGAAGCCTGATTGGTATTTGTCTCTGATCAGTATTAGGCTTTTTAGTTTGTTTTTTTTTCTCTCCCTCTTACCCTGAAGGTAACTGCATATGCTCATGACCTCCCAATTGCTACTCAGATTTCTGTTAATTGTAAAAAAAAGGCCTTGATTTCTCTTGTTTATCTCTGGAGGTTTTTATATGCAAACAGCGAGAGTGCAGTTTTTCCCATGACTGTGTTAATGGCCTTATTTCTTGTTACAAGAATCTAATGCGATTTTTCTCACAGCCAACACCTCTCCTCGGCCGGTATCTGGTATGGAACGAGAAAGGAAAGTGAGTATGAGATTGCATCGTGGTGCCCCAGTCAATATCTCGTCGTCTGACTTAACAGGCCGACAAGATACCTCTCGCATGTCAACTTCGCAGGTAAAACAAATTGCTGTGTAATGGAAAAATGAGGTTGATGAGTTAATTTGCTGAAAGAACCAATCAATGTGATTTCGTATTGATTATTCACGTGATGTTTACTCATATAAATACTTGACATTTTAACTGAATTTTGTGATGGAGCTGTAGACTACTGTAAAGAAAGTGTCTTTTTTTTTTTTTACCTTACCAGCAATAAGCACGAAATACAATAGTATTAATTCATTGCTGCATGACATAATGCAAAGTCCTAGAGATACAGCATTTTTACCTACAGTTGCGGTGATTAGCTCCTTAGCTCATTAGTCTTCTCAAATCTATTATCAATGAGGAAGCGGAATAAGTTAGAGGCAGTTGTGAGTCACGTTTCAAGTTCGACAGAGCAGAGAATATTGGTGCAGAATAGACTAGAAATGGCGAAGAACAGAAAAGTGCAAAAGTGAAGGTACACTGTGGTGCAGTACGATAATTCAGAGCTGATAAAAAGCCACGTACGTGGATGATGGTTATGTCACAGAAGGCTCATTCGAGGAGGATGGCAGGAGGCTGAATGATATTCATACCTGTAGTCAACACTGAAATCATCTTTGCTGGTCACAGTGACTTAGCAAAGAGATTTTAGTAATGCTTTTGTTTAAGACTCACAAACAATGTTTAAATATATTTTTAACTCTTTATGTTATAGCTGAAACATTCTTTTTCCAGGGTATTGACACAGATTTGTCCTAAGTAGGGTGTGACCTGGCTTTGTACAGCTTACCTTCAGCCTTACCTACAGAACAGGAACTCGCCTATACTGTAGGCATGCTGCAATATTACTGGGAGAGCAGTCTGTTATGGGTACTGGTGCAGTCACCTGGAGGTTTTCCCATCACACCTCAATGCTGTGCTGGAATTCTAGCTGCATAATGTTTTCCATCGATTCATTTTCTTCCTCGTTGACAGAGCATCTTGAAAAAAAATTGAACTTGGTTCCTTTTGGCTGCGTCATTTAATTGGCAGAGTTAATTGTTTTGAGTAGTACATGTTCTTACTTAGAAAATCTTACTGCTAGATGGAGGCCAGGTGGGTATCTCTAATGAAGACTGAGATTGGAGAACTAGATTGGAGAAACGATTCTGCTGTAACAAAAGTGAAGTTGGATTTTTTGGGGTTAGTGTTCAGCTGAATTAATTGTTTCACCATGTAGCTGCACAAACGCTTGTGCTTGCACAAGGGGTGAATGGTTTTGGAGCAGTAATGACCGGTTGAGTGTAGGAGATGGGTGAGATTTTCTGTGTTGCCTTTGGTGGCAGTTTCTGCAGCCTTAAATTGTTCACTGCACTACAGTTCTTGCCACTGGAAACTCTCACATTGATATTTAGTGCAATATGTAGTGTGTGGATGGCAGAGAGTGGGTGCAGACATCAGGAAAAGCTTTTTTACTATGATGATGGGCAAGAACTGGAACAGGTTGCACTAAGAGGTTGTTGGGTCTCTGTCTTCTGAATTATTTGGAACCCAGTTGAACGTGGTCCTGTGCAGCCTGCTCCAGTTGACTGCACGTGGGATAGTGGGATTGGACGAGACGATCTCCAGGTATCCTGTCTGACCTCGACTGTTCTGTGAGGTGTTGATGCCAAGTTTCCCCTGAACTTTAATATAAAAATGGTTTCCTGGCAAAGTGTGTAGGTCCAGGGTTTGTCTCTGGCATTCTGGACACATCCCAGATGCTTTGTCTCTTTTACCAGTCAGATAAATAATTAATGGGAGCGGCAGAATTAAGTGCAGTGATGTTACTTAACTATGTTAGGTGAGAGTACATCTTAAAATTTTTTGCTATATTACTGACACGTAGTTCAGTGTGCACTTGATGCTTTTCTAAACATTGTACAGTATGAGTAATCCAGGTGAGTTTGCAGATATGTTTTGGTTCTGCCTAACTCTTAAAATGGGAATATTCTGAGATTGTGTAGGACTGTGAGAGTTTTTTGAGTAGTCTTTGGATATCCAGATACATAGTTTGTGGTGTGGGCAAACAGTACAGTCTGGCTTAATGGCACATTTCCATACACACTGTTTTGTCACTCTGTTCCAAGTATGGGATCACCCAGTTGACTTCTTTACAATCCCAGTGGCAGCCCACTCAGAGGAGATCCCCACTGGGCTGCCACTGGGATTGTAAAGAAGTCAACTGGGTGATCCCATACTTGGAACAGTGGGGATCTCCCCTGAGTTTGTTCAAATTAATCATTCGTGATCTGTTGTATTCATTTAGTTCTTCTCAAGGTGGCGAACCACTGCTGATCTCCCCTCACGGTGAGGGGAGTAACACTGAGTAACAGTGTGTCTCTGTAGTATAATGTCATCCGTACTGCTTCTTATGAGAGAACGATAAAAAACAGCAGCTGTTTCTCCGTGCTCGTTCCAGAGTGTGTGAGTTTGCTTTGTAAGCCTTAAGTAACTATGCTATCACTGTTCCTTTTTCAGGAAGTGCTTAGACCATGCTCCTGGTAGAAAGCAGCTTTTAAAGTTTACTATGCGAGATCTATAGATGTCATGTTAAGAATTACTTTTGTTAGAGTTGTTAATTATAACCTGATAAATTGGATTTTTTATTTTATTTGGATGCGTTGATTCAGTAAAGCTAGACATACAGATATTCTGTATAGAACCCAAGTTGTCTTGTGGAAGATAAGTCTCAGAGAAATGTGAATGCTCACAGGAAAATGGTAGTTGGTAAGGAGAGCAAAATAGGTATCACGTATATTCCCCGCCTACTGTCCGCATAGTGCCTAAATCATTCTTACTAGAAAGATTACCACTTTGTAATGCTGAGTAGCGAGTGTTTATTGGATTAACAACTAGCATGCATATGAATTGGTTCAGGAAATATGTTTCTGGTGAAATTATATAAATCCTGTGGCACATGTTGTTTTACGTGAAAGTGAACGCAGCAGCTGAAAGCCTGGAGGTCGTGAGATGTTGAATAGCGATAAACATTAGTGAGAGCTGGGCAGTCCTGTAAAGCCTATTCGAATAAAATGTATATTACTGCAGCACTCCAAAACCTTATGAGGATGAAGGAGCGGAGCCCTTTGTCCTGTATGTGGTATGCAGTGACTGAGGAGTCTTCAGATGTAAGGTTGAAAAGGTTGATGTCATAACGAAAGGGCGTAATTTCATCCTTGACTCTGTGTGTGATACGACAGTGAACAGAAAATGAGAGGTTATTTCATGTCATTAATGAGATGGATGCCGGAATATTATGCTCGGTTCGGTTCTCTGTATCTTAAGTTGTTGAAAAATTTTAAGTAACACAGAGCCATAAAAATTGAGTTTGGGAAAACACATTGTACAATGCAAGAGTTTGAAATCAGTCTGAAAGGTAAGAGATCATCTGGACTTAGTAGGTGTAGTATTTTAGAGACAATGATTTTAACAAAAACTGATATTTAGGTAGAAAATGTGTGAAAAACCTATTGCATAAAACCACTCACCTTCAAAGAAAACCAAAAAACTGGAAGTCTACATGAAAGCAATTAGCCACCGAAACAACTTTTAAAAAGTACATCATCTGGCCCTTTCCATCAAAAATGGATTCATTTCTAGGTGGTGTATTCAGATCTAGCAAGCCTCAGCTACATGTCTATGTACAACAAAGAGATGTGATCTGTGCAGAAAATCATTCCAGCTGTTCAAAGATCCTTCTGCTCTTAGGTCTACAAATGACTTATTCACTAAGTCTCTTTACATAGTCTTTAAATGTTAAGAAACATAGTAAATGAGGTAAATGAGTATTCCAGTAAGGGCTGCTTTGAATCAGTTCCGTTGGTCCACAATGCACAGATTACATCCTGAAAGCAGCGATCGTCTCAAGGGTGTAGTAGGGTTCATTTCCTTTCACAGACTGTTTGATCCGACTGTTTATGATATACAGTAAGTTGTTTTAATTTTTTTTTTCTGAATGTAGCATGTTCAACACCAAGCTGTGTGTAACTCCTACTGCTGATAGAGATATTCTCTCCATAGTTGGGAGAAAATATTGGCGTGCTGCACAAAGAAATATTTGATTAAGTCTCTTTGATGGGAGTAGGTTCTACAAGATTGTAACCAACACCAGCGTTGAGCAGCTGAGATGTTGTACCGTTTCCCGGGCTGAAAAGAAACATGCTTCCAATGCCTCTGCATTTGTCATCTCATGAGCAAATCTTTCTCCTTATATCCATCCTCACAGGCATCATACTCAGCATTGTTCTTCTGACCCTGGCAGCTTTCTTTGAGGAATAACAATTTGTTCCTTTTACGTATCTCTTAATATTGAAAGAAATGTCTTATAGAGGTATAAAGTCAGAGCTCCTCAAAAGACACATTTGCTACTGCAGTTTTAGGTTGGATGTGTGTTAGACATCTTTATATACTGGGGCAGTGGAACCGTTACAAATTGCTGTCTTTTCCCCTACCTCAGAATAGCATTCCTTTCGAACACCACGGCAAGTAGCTGCTCGTCTCCTTTCGTTGGAAGGCAGCACTGGGTGAGTGCTTCTCATTGGACACCAAAACTTTGTATGGGGTGGGGAAAAAAAAAATCTTTGGAAACATCCAACTTCGGTTCTTCTCCTCATGTTACAAAATAGCCGTGCCTGTGCCTTCTGGTCAGATGCTTGGTGGAGCATTGTTTTTTCTCTACCTTAAAACTAAATTTCCTTCCAAAAATGGCATTTTTGCTGCTGTTCCTCTTGGACTCTTAAGCAGAATTGAGCAAAATGGTAACTTTAATAGTGTCTAAAATTATTCAAGCATTGACGATAAAATAGCAAAGTGTAAATTTTAGCTGTGTGGGAATTACCTATCTTTCCAGGAATGTTCATGCAGCAGCGTGACATCCATTCAAAAACCACATCTGCTTCTGAATTGTAAAACCAAAATACTTGTGTGAAGATTCAATTTACTATATTACTCAAATGAGGCTCTATCTTGTCATTAATGGAATGTTCTACTACGGCCGTTTCCATTTTTCACTGTTTTATATTCTTCTCCATTCGTTATGAGCTGACATTTTAAAAATACTCAGATCTATTCAGATCTGTATTTTAAAAATGTTCACATAGCGATGAGAATATTTTGAACGTGAGCATCTCAGGTAGACAGACTTGGATTTGGGTATTTAGAACTTCTTTCCACTGTTGAGTGTAGTAGAAGTTTCTGCCTTTCTGTGCGCAGCTTTTGGCTTTTTAGTCTGTTCTGCTTTTGGCAACAACAGGTTTCATCAGGGAAGTAATAAGTTTCAGTTGGAATCTGAACCTTGATGGCTGAAGGATGCTTTCTCAAGTATTTCAGGAGCTTCTTTGCTTTGCTTCCTCATTAAAAAAAAGGCTGTTCCTTAATAAATTCTGTTGTATAACTCCGTCTGCCGCCTCACTTTCTCTATAAAGCCTCAGCTTGCGCTAATCCAGTATCTCTAGTTGGTGAAGAATCCTGCTGTTCCTCTTCTGTTTTCTCCTCCTGCTTTGTATGCTTGGCTGACTCTGCGCAACGTGCTTTGTAAACAGTTTTTAACATTAAAAAGATCCATCTGTGAATGTCGGCTTAACACTTTAAACAGTTTCAAGTTCAATTATCAGACTTTCATCATCAATTTAAAAAAAATAATTAAAGAGAAAAAAACAACCAAACAAAAAAAGGCAGACCTAAAGCTTTGCATTGGAAAGCTTGTGTGCAGGATACGTGCAGATTCTGATCTACAATGTGTCTACATTGCTTGGCCTCTACCGTATGCTTTGTTGTCTGTAGCTGTTCACAACTGAAATTAATACTGAATACGGATTAGACTACTTAAGACCTTTCTCACTTCTTAAATTGGAGTGATGTGTGGTTGTTTTGCACAGTGAAAGTATTCTTGAAAGAATGTTACTCTCTCAATGGAGTCGGTCAAGCTATGGAAGTGATACGTCCTTTGATACAGTGTCCCATGGAAAATGAAAAGCTGTTGAAAATAATTAATTTTTTTTACCCTCTTAGTGGGTGTTTTTTTCCACAAAATAATTATTCATTCAGGCTATTTGTATGCATTGGCAGCGTTTTTTTCATCTGGTTTGTTCTTCCGTGCATGTTTATGCTTTGCTTACTTCAAACCATCCCTTCTGTCTGGAAAGGTGAATTTTTCATGTTAATAATACAGGAGGAAAATGCAGGCAACTTCACCTAGCTACAGGTGGGTGTGAAACATTGTATAGCTCTTTGTATTTTAACCTGGTACACTTACCTTTGGCAACAAATTATTTACAAGTACATTGAGAGCCACTTTTATGTTAACTGGGAGGATGTGTGCTGATGTTGTCTTGTTTTTTGGCTTTGGTAGATTCCTGCTCGGGTAACTACCAGTGTTCTCCAGTCTGCTGTGCACCGATGAACATTATTTTGCCATGGAGGGCAGATAATGCATGGCTGATCTCCTATGTTACCAATGGCTTTACTAGCAAAAATACCCTAAACTAGAGCGGAAACATTACAATTGGAGTTCTCCATGTGACTTAAAAGGCCCTTGGAGGAACATGGACAGACTCCAGCAGCTGCCATTACAGGACGCTTTTGCCAGAAACCCAGTGACCTTAAGAGAACCCTGTGGTAACGGGGCTGGATAAGAAAGATGGTTTACAGAGTTGACCGCCTGTTATCGGATGGCCGTTTCCATTTTCCCTCCACAGGCGGTAGACTTTACCCCCTTTTTATTATTCTACTGTAACTATAAATCTTTTACTTGGTTTAAGAAAGTTTTTTGTATCATTTTGCTAAAATTATTGGCTTAATTCTCTGTAAAGAACTCTTGCTTTTGTCTGATTTACAAAATGTAGAATATAAACAAACCTAAACTAAAGACAATGACTTGAAATTTCTTGCTTAAAAACATCGATCTGGCAGGGAACGTGTAAATGAATCAAAACCATCTGACTTATTTTAAATGTTTACTTATTTGTATGGTCCCATTCTGATCGAGACGGTTTTCTCGTGACATTTTCAAAACTGTTAGAATTTTACTGTTTGCTGTCTTCATTCCCACTTCACTTTCCATGTAACACAAAGGAATTTTTAATGCTTGTTCTTTTTCATAAAAGATAACTAAATTCCCTGCAGGATATTGTAAGTATAGTCGAGGTGGTGATAATGGATTTCTCTTGTTGTAAAGAAAAAGTGAAAGGCTCTAGCATTTGATGGATTTAGAAATTGAAAGCTTGTCCTATCTCTCTGCTTCGTTTGGGTAAATGGATCGTTTCAAACATTGTTTTTATTGGTAAAATTTTGTTTCCTGCACTCTGAGGCGGGTGAGCTTGGAGGGTGTTGCAAGTGGAAAATACACGTTGCTACTGAATCTTTGCTGAATTTGCACATTTCGTTCAGCATCCACGTGTTTAAAGATTAGTAAATAAATTGATTTAGGACTTCTGTTTTGTGCCAAGACTCAGAAAAGTTAATTACTTAATTTTAAAAACATCCTCAAAACAACTTCTTCTTGCTGTGAAATCCTGAGAATTTTTGCAATTTGGGTGTGTGCCATATTTCATTTCTAACTGTATTCAACCTGAATGTCCCCTGAATCATTAGCTGGGAATGAATGAATCCACACGCTTAAGTTGTCCAATAAACTGTTGCAGATGTTGTTTGCACCTGCCGGTTATGGAATATGGGAGATGTTTCCTATAGTTTGTTACTGTAAACAGTCTCACAAAATGAAAGTAGGTATTCTGTCTTCACAGTACTTGTAACAGTATCAGAAGTACTGTGTATACCAAAATGACTGAAGTAATGGGAAGATCCGTGTTGGAAATGAAAGCGTACGCAGAGATTTTGTTTGAACAGTTAGGTATTTTGAGAAGTTCTTCTCTGCTTGAAAACAAATTTCTTTAAAGGCCTATTGGTCTTCAGATTTTTATGAAGAGTAATTTTTATTGTTTTGGTGGTTTTCCCTTCTCAGAAGTCGACCTATTAAGGATTAGTCTTTGGATGTTTTCAGATCATTGGCTACTTGCTTGTATGTACTCTGGATCTGACTGGGGAAACCTGTGTTTGGGGAACAGCATAGTGGAAAAGCTGAAGAGTTTTATCCGTGGATAAGTTTGCATAAGAGAATTATTTCCTCAGTTACTATAAAATTCAGTATTTTAGGCATGTGCGCTATTATTTGAACAGTTTTACACTTCACTGTGCTTTCCTTGTAAATATCTGTGGTTAATAATGTACTGTTAGAAGGACTTAAAAAGGCAGCCTCTTTATTCTCTCTGTATCTGGAACATTAGATTGCTGTACTATACTTAAAAGTTGACTGCAGATTTCTAGAACTGTACTCACTTGTGGGCAATTTTTGTCCTTCATAATAGTTAAATTCCATCATGCAGAAAATAATCTGTCTATATAAACCTGTGTATTGGAAACCATATCTCAGAGCGCTTCGTTTGTACTACCACTGTATTTGTGTACTTCAGCAATTGTGTAAATACAATCATAATAACTTCTGGTTAAGTTTGGTTTTACTTACTTCCAATGAATCCTTACTCTTGGTGCAACTCCTTTTTTTCTTTTTTCCTTTTTTTTGTTTCTGTTTTGATCTGGGTTTTTTGTTAAGGAGTGTCTTTAACTACAAAGAGCATTGTTGCAATCATGTGAAGACATTGTTGTGATACTAAAACTTTGAAGGATTTCTGTAGTCACGGTCAGAATGCAGCAGTCAGGATATGCTGAAGGAAAGAGAAGGCATTTGCTTCTTTGTTCACAATAAGCTTCTCTCTCTTTAAAGGTAAATGGTTTTGTTTGGATATTACTTTTTTGCAGAAGTAGTTTTTACAAACGCTTTCTCCTAACACATAACATTCGAAGTATGGGAAGAGAATTGCTATGGACACTTGATCAGATATGGGAGCTAAGATAAAGGCGAGGAAAATATTGAGCTCTACCCACAAGGCCACATATAATAAAAGGGCTGTCTTTTGCTCTGTGGTTCTCAAAAGTCTATTCGTAGTGTGAGGACAAATGCACCTTCAAGAATTGACTGTTTCTGATTAGCAGGCCTTTAAAAGCTGGAAGGATATTTAATTTATGCTTACACTTTTCATTTAGAACTGGCTGTGTGCTTTTATATGGAAAACACTACGCGTGCTGCTGTTTTACGTTTCTGGACGGTTACAGAGTCCCTGAATTCTTTATGGTACACATACTCTGAAAACAGTTGAAAATAAATGTCACACTTTAAGAGAGATATTAAATAAAAGCATTTAAGGGGCCCATATATTTCTCATTAATTTTATCAAAGTACTCAAAATGTTCCTTGGACAAAGGCATGTGGAACTCAGAGGCATATCATCTTTCATTCTCCACTGGGGAAAAATACCATAAGCACAGCTATTGTCTTCTTTTCCCCACGTTCCAAACGTCCGAGTGGCAGCTCCTCTATACAAATCTGTCAAAGGTACCACTTCCAGAAATTGAATTTCCCAAAGGAATCTTTACAATGAATTTACACACTTGTAAGTAGATTGTGGCTAGAGCATACGTGTTCATTTCAAGAATATTTATTTTCTCTTTGTAAAATAATGAAAGGTAATTATTTTATTAACTTTTGCTTTGCAAAAGCAGCACTTCCTTTGAACAAAGTACCAAGTGAAAGCAGACAACGCTGTTGCTTTTTTAATAGTGCTGACCCATCTAGTCAGAAATCTAGATTTAATCCACTTGTGAGGAAGTGTAATTTGCCATGAACTTAATCTTATGGCAAAGTAGCTTCTAAAATTCACCAGATGAAACAGGTTAATAATAAAAAGGTTTTGCTGTTAAAGAACGTAGTACACTTCACTCTGGTTCACTCAAATTACTGGCATTGCACGTCTCTGTCTAGATATAAGTGATTGTATGAACCCGAATTGTATGGACTATTTGTGTTGTTGACTAGTTTTGTACCAGGAGAATGCTCAAAGGCCCCATCTTCAGTTAGAATCCTTTTCACAACAAAATCGTACTAACCTTATCAGCAAATATTTGCACGGGGGTAATATGACTTTTTTTTCAGAAACTGATGGGTTTTTCCTGCTTAATCTTATTAAAACTGGTATACTTTTTTTTTTCTTTCTTTTAATGAAACCATTGCATGCTGCAGGCAGAGAGACAACAGCACATTAGATGAGATCTATATATACACGATCTACAACAATATGCACTCTGGGAAAACAAAGCAAAACAAAAACCCCCCACGAACTTTTTTTTTTAAGATACTGTTCTTTGTTAATCTCATTTTGGGCAAATTTTTGACTCAAAATGCATAGAAAATACATAGGCCTGAGGAATATAACCATAATGGATAAATAGGAATGGGGAAAAAGCAGAAATTATGTATGTCATCCTAAAGCATGAAGCCCTAGTCTACTGTGTCTTTGCTGTGACTAATCCAGGATACTTGGGGTGGGATGTAGACCAAAACGGCGATTAGTTCGGTATGTTATGCACTAGAAAGAAAATGTCTCGTCCTGATCTTATAACTAGATAAAACAGTTTAATTACAGTCTTCAGCTTGATTCGGAGCTGCAAGGGCTCAAAGGCAGCGCAGAACTTCTGCAGTCTCACATAATCCTTAAGGAAAAGATAAACCAGCTATTCACAATATTTTGAGGTCACGTGCAGATGTTTGGTTTTTTTTAAAGACCACAAATAAAAAACATTTCTCTGCTCTCAATGCTAAGAAACTATATTTAAGTTTGTCTGATCTTAGGACACGTTTTTCGGCAAGACTGAGAAGTCTTTTCCTATTTAGGAATTTTTACTACTAAAATCTACATATGCATCTTCACTGTATCCAGAGTTTTCCAGTGAAAAGCTTTAAACTGCTGAAACAGTTCCGTACTGCTCCAAAGCATCCATCTAAGGACAGTGAGGAAAGCTGCCAGCTGGAATGTTGCTGCGATGATGAAGATCAGTCAAAAAGACAAACAGCACGTAAACTAGAGGTAAGTAGCTTTTTACTCGGTCTAATTTTCCATACTTCTTCAGACGACTGCAGGACTGCCAACCCCACAGACTGCATCACTAAAGAGATACTTTTAAGAGCTGTGACTGTTGCAGTAGATGCCATTTTGCTACCTGCATTCTATCCCAGGAGCGTTGAGAAACCTTCTAAAATAATATATTCCACAGCCATTGCTTCTCATATGCAGTTCCTCTCCTATTGTCAAAGTTCTTTACTCTTCACATGTTGGTGGGTCGCCTTCCTTCAACAGATCCAGCAGCAGAAATACAGCTGTGCAGCTCAGGTCATGTTTGTTTTCCTCCACAGCGAATGGCTTGACTCCTTTCTTTCAGACTTCAAAAGTACCATAGGCAAAGATAAACTTTTTGGTTTCTCTGTCACAAGGATGTGCTGACTGCATGCTAATAAATTCTGTCTTTTTAGTCTACCTGGTAACATTCCTGTAGTAGGATATGTTGTGTTCTGGCCAGATGGGTAGCAAAGCAGTTGATTACACCTTCAGTCTTGCCACAAACACTAGCATAAAAAAGGTAGTCATATCTTTATTCAGACATGACGTTTAATGTGAACTAGACCTGTGATCTTTTCACTGTGAATACACAAACTTTTTAGGCTGAGACTAGAGAGATTTGTTCAAAATTTCTTAGCGGAGATACTTAGAATTAGGTACAAATAGGTGTGACCCTTTCAGATAGCTTCTAGACAGACAACAAAATGTAGGTCGTTACACTGGAGAGACTGAAATTCAAATTCATTTGGCTGTAGCCTTGAGATTGTACCCTGACGGGCCATAGCTGGGTACCGTAGGAGCCAAAAAAGCTCCCCCATAACTGTATTCTTAAACCATGTTTTCTTGGGAGCTTTCAAGTTCTAAAAGAGCATCACTTCACAATAAAGACCTACCTTGCTGGTAGGTCAGTACTCTGAATACTTAGGGCTTTTTAAGTTATAGCAGTTCATAAAACTTTACCGGCAAACAAAATGTAGAGCATGCTTCAGAGGACAAGAAAGACACTTTCTACTTGGAGCACCACAAAATTAGTAGCTATTATTTCCACATTGATGCTTTAAAATAGTCTTAAGGATTGTTTACAGCAGGAGACAATTTCCACTTTGGCATGGGCCAAACTATGGGGCATGGCAAAAGTGGTCCCTGTGCCCATGTTAAATTACGGCTGTCCGTAATTACGGCTGTCAGCTTGATGTCACCTCTTATTTTCTTCTCTGTAAGCACTACACTTCTGTGTAGCATATGCAAATGAAGCCCAATCTCCAAATCTAGTTGTTAAAAGATTTTTTTTTGCTTATTTTCTCACACCCACAGTTTTTGACAACCAAATATTTATTTGCTACATCTGCAATAGTTTACTAGAAAAGCATTTTAAAAAATCTAAATATAAATGTACACGTTACATTAAAGTGCATTAAAAAGAAACAAAAATCATCTAATTTGCACAAAACTGTACTCCCATAATCCTAAAGACAGAGCAGACACAGACACACAACACATGACTCGGTACTCACCGCTGTAACACGTAAGAGTCTGCGCTCTCCTGAAAGCCCTGTTTGTGATTGGCTACCAAAATGAAGCTTTTTTTTGGGATGAAACAAAGTTGCTTGTGTGGGTGTATTTTGGATTTTCATTTTGAAGCTTGATTGTTTGGTATGGGGAGTATTTTCATTTATTTTAAGAGGGTGGTTTTCCATTGTCTACCACATGTTTGGATGGGGTTTAATATGAATAAGCACAAGATCTGTCCAGTCCATCGTACCATACCTTCACACCATCTCAAGTCTCAGCTTTAGGGAACCTGCTGCTTTAGGAACTGCTGAAGACTTGTAGTAATGTATTTAAGGACTGGAGAAAAAGAAACTCTAGAGATTGCGAATTTTGAACAGATAAATGCATCACCTGAAGATTTATAGTTCCTCTGAGATCTAGGCTGCAAATAGCTGCAAGGTATTTAGAAAATTTTAAAAAGCAAAATTACCTTTGTGTAAGAGGAGTAAGAAAATAGTTTTAACTCTGCATGGTGAATTGTCTAATCGGGTAGACCATCTCTGTTCTACTCTACTTTTTTTGCATGTTTGATATATATAGATTGATACATACATTTATGTATGATGTATATACATATATGTATGTATGCACACATATACGCACCTCTTTATATATTCCTTGTGTGTTTCAGACATTTATACACAAACTCTCTCCTTGCATTAGGAAATTAAGATCATTACATGACCAAACATAGAATATTTTAACCATAAATCCTATAGCATACCATTTATAGATTATACAAAGATCTTTAAATTACAGTAGCTTGTACACTAAAAGACTGTTCATTAGTTTCAGATAAATAATCTAAGAAATATCTTGTTTTATAAGTATTATACTTTTTTTTGCCCTTGTGTTTTCCAATTGTTTGTCTGAGACCTGAATAGAATTTTGAATAGATTCACAAGTCATGTGTCTAAAGAAATTTTATGTGTTCCAATAGTGCATGATGCAAGAGCAGATTATAATGTTGTCTTTGGGATGCTGGGCATTTCATTTGTGTAATTACCCACCTTCCCTTTCCCCTTTTTCTCCTCTTTTTTTCAAATCACATTTTAAGCAGGGGAAGGCTAAACAAAGGTTCATCGAGGTACATGCTGCATGGTACTGTTCTGCTTGTGTCCCTGGGCAGTTAGTGTCTCTTTAACAATGCTTCTTAACTCCAACCATGCACGTTCTCAAACTAATGTGAAAGGGCCCATCTCACAAACTGCTCTTAAGGGGAGTGTTGGTGGTAGTGGTGAAAGAAAAAGTGTACCAAAAATACTTGGAGATGTTTAAAAGCAATTCCTTGTGAATCTACAATAAGCAAGATTTAAGTTTATAAGGATCCAAGCTAGTCTTGGGTCAAATACAGTCCTCCTTCTATATGTAACAGCTCCTGGCTGGTGTTCTGAGACAGTGCTGAGAACTGAAGGACTTGCTGCCTTTTTTTTTTAATCTTTTTTTTTTTTTTAACACCTTGGGGTTGGAAGGAAGGAGGCCTGTAAAACAGGAGCTCAATGTAAAAGCCTTGCTGGCCGTGTCCATAGGAGCAGCTGGCTACGTGCCTCTCAGCACAGTCCAGCATACCGGCCCACAGTTGTCCAGGCTGATGCCCAGGTTTCCTTCCCGTCGGTATAATCAATTTCTTTGCAATGAAATAAAGACAGATGGCTCGCACACACCTGGTATCAACCCTGAATGGGACATAATGAAGCAGAGACCTTAACTGGCTCCAGAACTCCGAAGTACTCTCAAGCCTGCCAGGTTCAATGTTGCTAAGAGCTCTGTTAGGGGTTTCTTGTCTCTGTTGATTTTATAGCCTGTGTGAAACTGCTAAGCAAATCGAATTCTGACTCTCATTTCTCAAGGCTGACAAGAGAGTCCTGTGATTTTGGTCTCTGTCATGCAGTAAGCATCTCCTGCCCTCACAAATACTGCGATCCATTGGCAGGTCTGTGCTGAAAATAGCGCAAGAGCACAAGCAATGCTACTTCAGAGTAGTTCATCTTTGAGTCGAGGAAAAAAACTTGTATAGGCCAACGAGGCACTGTCTGTGAACACTAGATTTGCTTTAGAAGTTATTTGTGGTGTGTTGTTGAAATGTCTTCGCCTCGTTTTTATAACTTCCTCTTCTGTCCCAGTAACAAAACTGTAAGGTAACACTTGCTGTTTCCAGCTTAACCATAAAGGCATTATGTATGGAAAATGAAACATAGTCTGAATAGTGAGCGTGATAAGCCCAGATTTTCAAGATGTTACAGACAATCTGCAGAATGTTTGGAAATTTAAAATTGTGCCAAAACCTGGTGTCAAAGGAAATTCAGTTCTGTGGTAACAGTATAGTATTGTCTAGCAAAGAAACACAGTCATCAAAACCTGCAGCGAGACAAAAATGGCTAGTTGAGAATGGGAATTCACCTTTGGGAAGATGTCTAGTTTTTGCTTTTAGAAACAGAACAGGGAACTCCAATCTGAAAGCTGTATCAAGCCTTCACGTGTCACCCGAAACAGCCTCCAGGGATACCCATAAACTGATAGGTGGATTCCATTTTCCTCATGCCCTTTGGATGGAGCAGTGTTGTGTGCTTCCTCCTGGAGCCAGCAGTGTTACGTTTCAAGAACCGATTTAGTCTTTAGCGAACTGGAGCTAAGTATGGTGACCAAGTGCTTACGACTAGGACATGCCAGCACAATTCCTTGCCAGTAATGAAAGGTTTTTAAGTAATGCGCTAGAGGCGATATAAAAATAAACAGTTTATTCAGTGCAGCAACCGTTTCTTTTTAAATTTACTTAAGAAAAGGAAAAGATCCTAACTTTTTAATTTCTATGCAAGGTTGTCCTAACAATGTGAAGCCATTGTGGCAAAAACAAAAGAAAAAAAAACAACTACCATAATGGAAGTGGGTATCTGAGAGAGTTCCATTAGGGAATGGTTTGTGGTTTTGGCACTTTGTTAGATTTACTGTGTGTTTCTGTTAAAATGGTCAAGTATGAAATAACTAATTATGTTACTTTTGAAAGGGATACAGGGCTTTAAAGGATGAGGATCTTTTAGTTTTCGGTTATTAAACAGAATAATTTTGGCACCTGAAAGCCAATATTCCTTTGCTACCAATAAGAAAACTGAATTGAACCAACTGAAAACTGAAAACAGTTGGTCTCTTTTGAAGATTGTTACTGCAGTCACAAAGCCTAGAGAGCTTTTTAGAAACATATCATGCAGTAGCATGATTTTGTATAAAAATATATTTCTTGAATGTGTTCGGGTGGGAAAAAAAAGAGAATGTTTCCTTTTACCTCTTCTATTCAGTGTCCTCACAATGAGTCTTTTCCCTTTCTGCGTTTCTTCAAATGGGCTGTCACTGCTGTGTCTGATCTGTTTGTTTCTCCTCTTTCCTCCATACCAAAGTCAGAGAAGATTTTAAGCCTGCCCAGAGACTCTTCATTCTGTTTGTGCAATGAGTAGCAGAGCCGACCTCATTCTTGATTGGTCCTTATGCACTACCGTCATAAACACGATCAACAGTTATATCGTGTTACCTCAACCAGAAGGAGTGGCACCTTGAACTTCATAGATTAAGCAAAAAGGATAGGGAAATGAGGTAAAGGAAAAATAAATAAATAAATAGAATTCACACCTTATGACCTTTCTGTGTTCCTAACATTGTGTTTTATAAAATAGCTAATGTGTTTCAAAGTAGTCCAGTCCCTTCCCTAAGTATACCCATGCTAATTTCTAGGTCATCTGGAAACTTACACTGTTTATTTCATATACAAAATGGACACTCTTTCAGAAGATTCTGCTAAACCTAATGACCGTCTCCTCCCTGTTACTTGTAATATTTTTCAATGCCGCAGGCAAACTGTTCTGAAAACCATGTATGTAAATGTAGGCTAACTTTGCTTACGGTCTGACAGGATTGATTCTGCTCATTTTCGTTTCTTTCATTACTCCCTTGGATTACTGCTTGTGTGATCTGCAGAGGATAGTATCTGCAATGTGCCTTTCCACATACAGTATTTCCAGATGATAATTACAAATATTACAGGCTTAGACAAAACTCAGAAAGACACTTACATGAATCAAAGTAACATATATTACCAAAATTAAATTAGGACTGAACTAATTATTCTAAAATTTTTTAAAAAAAGTTAAAAAAACCTAATGGGGAGACTTGTAAGTTCCTGAGATTTTTCTCCGTCTCAAACTCTTTCCCCTTCACAAAGAACACAGAAAGGGAAATTATATTTAGCTGCACAACACAGCAATTTCACCAACATTGTCTGAAAACATACATACAATTCCATTTAAAATATAATCGTCTTATGTCTCTTCCGTGTGAGCAGTTTCTGGTGATGCATAGCAAGACTCTACTTGTGTTTATAAAAGCTTTTTAGTTTACATAGAAAGTATAACCATGACACCCCACCTTTTACTGATAGAGCTAATTTTCTGATAAAAAGTTTATCTAGCTCATCAGCTTTTGGAGGGGCCCGATGAGGTGACCAGCTTCCAGTTAATAAAGCAGATGACCCAGCCCTAAACTAGTTCTATTTCTAAAATAAATAGCAATGAAAATCTTTCTTTTCTAAACGCTTTGTCGGTTTCCTGTCATGCTCACACACACGTTTCTGGGTTAGTTACAACTTCGCCATTTTTTTCAGGCTCATCTTTCAGAAACTGCTCCACTTCAATAGAGTCCACCTTGGCATCTTCAGGAGTTTTGTCTTCAGATTTGTTTAATTCCTCTCTTTCTGCTGCCTCTTCTTTTGTATGTGGTTCTTCTGATTTTTTCTTGATGCAGAAGAAATTTCCCAAGGCCAATACCAGGGCAGAGGTGGTAACTTCAATTCCAGCAATAATAAAAACAAACATGTACCTCCCTGTTGCATCCAAGAGTTTTCCTGAAAAAGACAACACTCCAGGTAATTAACAACTGTGATTGTCTCGCCATAAAACTTTCTCTGCTTTTTTTTTACACATTTAAATGACTCTGGTCTATCTATGACTATCTAAGCAAGGTTTTTGAAACAGCATTTTAACAAGTCTGTCACAAAATATATCTCAATTATTTCAGTTCAGTTTGTTCGCTGACATTATGTCACATCCCTGCACACAGAGAGTCACTCAATTCAGCTGGAATACAAACAGCTTCGCCTTCGTATGCGAGAATAAAATGCCATATATTTCAGATAAAAATATGCACATCCATGGCTGGGATCTGCATCATCGGCTTCCTTTCTCTCCCAGTCTCATTTCCTTTCCTGCATGGGCAGTGCACTGTCTGCTTAAAATGCACATCTTATGTCATAGTTGCTCTGGAGTAACTGACTGACTGATGCTTTAGTCAAGTTAAATTTTCCCAGGACTTAGTGGAAATGAAAGAACGGGAGGGAGGATGTGAAGAAGTGCCTCTCCAAACCTGAAGATCAGAGGGAGTAGTGCATAGTACTGTTTTTCCCATGAGGGGTTCTGTCACAAGATACTTGGTGCTTTTTTAATGTCCAATATAAATATTAAACATTTTATGGCAGTGAACTTGGTGGGGTTTGGGTGGGGTGTTTTTTTTCAAAACCAGCTCTGTAAAATGTATGGTCTCTGCCGTACTTAATTTGCAATTTTTAATTCAAATTAGGGAATCTGAATATTTCATAATGTCCCCTTATTCTTGGGTTGTGGCCTGTCTTCCTTAAAAGAGTGCAGTTTTATAGTTCTTGTAAGATTTTTTTTTCCCCCTTCCTCCTTCTGACCTCCTCTTTCTTCCTCCTAATCAACTGTGGCTTTAGAGAATCCATCCTACTACTTTCCAAAGAAAATTGACAAGTTTCATATTCTGAATCTCAACTCCAAGGAGGTCTGATCTTCCCAAAAGTTACTCGCTGTGTGTATAAAACTCATATAATATTAGCCATGTACTAATACGAGATCCCGTGTAGGCTTTCAGTGGAGAAAGAGCAGCATATCTAGACTGCAATTCAATCAATCTTGAAACAGATCCAAGAACGAAAATATCCATCCCACCCTGTCTTGGACTATTTCAGATTGTAGCTATAGAAAGTCATCGAAGCATGTGCAACGCTAACCCAGTATGCACTTCTTGAGTGACTTGTGTTGTCTTTTTGTCTGCTGTCTTATCACACAATTCGTGTAAATGGATGCAGCGCAAATTATTTTGAATTCTGGCCTAAACAGAATACTTACCCGCTGATGGTGGGCCAATTAGAACAGCCATAGCTTCTGCCAGGAGCACTAAACCGATGGCACTGGAAAACTTCTGAGTACCAACAATAGCCATGAGAACTTCAAACTGAAGAGCACCTACCATTCCATAAGAAATGCCAAAGAAAATGCAAAAGACCACCAGGCCACCGTAATCGGCAGACATGGAACCCATGAGATCTGTAAAGCCATTGAAAATCATAGCAAAACTGAAAAGGTAGACACAGCGTGGTCTAACCCATTTAAGACCAGCTACCATTCCACAAATAGGCCGAGCGAAAATATCAATGAATCCCAGAATAGTCAGAAGAAAAGCTGCTTTGGTGTCTTGATACCCTAAATCCTTGGCATAACTTACAACAAAAACTGGGGGAACAAAGAGGCCAAGCACCATGATAGATGCTGCTAGAGTGTAGATTACAAAACCACCATCTTTAAACACACTGAAATCCAGAAGTTTTTTCTTCACTTTCTTCTCAGCTGGTTCTTTGGTAGCTTCAGACTTTTTGGGTGGCTCCAAAGGTCTCATTAGTGCTCCGCATACGCAGCAGTTGAGCAGCATCCCACCCAATATGAGAAATCCTCCTCTCCAACCGTACTCATGTTGCAGAATCTGTCCCAGTGGAGAGAGAGCGCAAAGAAACACTGGACTCCCAGCAGCAGACAGGCCATTGGCTAAGGGCCGTCGTTTGTCAAAGTAACGATTTAACATGATGAGCGAAGGCTGAAAGTTTAGTGCCAGACCCAACCCTGTAACAGAATGTACATAAAAATTAATACTGGCCTACCATATCACTGTTTAAAAAAATATAATTACAGTTTTTCTGATTCATGACTTTAAAAGAGTTTTATTTCAAATGGACAAAAGGATTCTGAGGTAACATTTTTAAAAGCATTCCATGTCCATAATATTCTTGTTATTCAGTGGATACACTTCACTGATAACAGCAGTGACTATTACACATACCAGAAAAATTAACACTCATTAAAAAAAAATGACAGTTTAATTGCACATTTAGCTGCCATCTTTATAAAAGCCCATTTGTCACTTATACAAAATTCTGACCTAAAGCTAAGACATTGGCTAACTCATTTTCAACCATGCACGCTACTTACCAGTAATCACACCTGCAGTTAGATAGATCTGAACAATGCTCGTGCAGAAGGAGGCTATCACCATCCCCATTGAGGCAAAAAGGCCACCCACCAGCATGACAGGGCGACATCCAAAGCGATTGACGCATACACTACATAGTGGACCTAGGCAAGAACACCAAGTTACAATTGCTGAGATAAACCAATTTTTGCAATTACTGATGGCAGTTTGCATTTCTCGTTTGTGGAGTTGGCGATGTTGTTTACATCTGGAGTCGACCTTAAAGGTCTTCTCCAATCTAAATGATTCTAGGATTCTTTCTGTACTTTGTACTGTCAAGGCTGATCTGTAAGAGGGTTCTTTCTACAGTCAAATACTTAGTCTTTTTTTGTCTTCAGTGCCACGCAATTTTTCTTTTTCGTCATCTTTAGTAGCTACTGAGCATTGATTTTATATGCAAGCTGGATGTGCTAACCAACTTTCAGATTTATATGATAAATAATAATTCTTCTTTGAATGCCTTACTTGCACACAAAAAATGATATGCAGTCACAATTCATGCCCTAAATGGCTGTATACTTTACAAGCATCACTGTATGACGCAATGCCGTTTCCAAACCAGAAAACTACCTACCTGTTCCATAAAGCATGGCCAAGAGAATGGAGGAAATCCATGCAGTGTCGCTATATCCAATGCCAAATTCCCGGATAAGCTCTTTAAAAAAGACACTAACTGCCTTAGGAAAGGCATAGGAGAATCCTGTGATGATAAAACAGCCAAAAAGGACAGCCCAGCCCCAGCCTCCATCAGGAGCTTTAACACCAGATGGACCATCATCAGCTACTACAGCTCCCATGATGAAGCCGGAGAGTGTTCCCTAAGAAACAAAAAGGAATTAAAGTCAGTAGATGAGGGGGAAAGTATCTAACCAAAATAGGCAGAAATCGCCCTGCAGTTAAAGTTACTAATAGGATATGGATCTGTTTTAAATATGAATCTTGAAGATGCAGAGAAATTTTGACTATTCCTTGTTCAGGGTTAGTCCTTATAAAACTTGGAAAAACTACATAAAAATGAGATGCGCACAGTTGGGTTTTTAAATGAACATCCATCCCCTCACAGCTCGCTCAGTCAAAACTGGATTTCAACTGAGTCACCATTTTGTAGTAAAACTGAAGGCATTACAGCAATTCAGGGGTGTATTTGATTTTCACAAATACATAATAACTACTGCATTAAAGTCTGCAGGACTTTTCATAAAAGGCCTTGTAACGTGAAGCTCGTGGACCATTCACTTAGGAGACCTGGATGCAAAATCCTGGTGCATTACAGGTATTCTGCACAATAGCAGACGAATCACACAGGCTTGCTTTTCTCTGCTGAGGACAGTAATACAGCCCTGATGCACCGATATCTTGAAAAGAGAGACAGCTCCCTTTGAGCTTCTAATGACCTATCAGTCTTCACACATCAAGTAGGTACATAAACTAAACTGCAATGAAAATCTGCACAGGCGGGTTTTGTGGATGATGGGACTTAGTAACTGCAGCAATGCTCAGTATCAGCGTCTGCATGATACTTCCACTGATATTACATTGTCAGCACAATTTTTAACTTTTATTCGATGACTCTTCACATCTTCTGTACGCAGCCACAAGCATCTTGGCATCTAAACAATAAAATCTCTCCTGAGAATGTTATATACTAGACAGCAAAGCTGCAAAGCTTTAAGAGAGATGCAAGGGGATAAAAAGACACTGAGAAGGCAGATAAAATGTCCTTGTATGTAGAGAGTGCTTGGAGGTATTGCATCACAGCAGTTACCTTTTTGTGGGGTCTATGTATTACAGAAGTCTTGAAAATGTTGACGTGAGCTTCTAGCAAGTTATACATTAAATCATACATGTACAAAAATGGACCATTTCTTTAAAATGCAATTGATTACTCCTAACAGGTCAATGTTTCTCTACAATGGTATGTAAAAGGGAAGCACAATTGCACATCAGAAACGGCGTTCATTGCTGAAGAATGCTTCTGCTTTCAGAAGTATAGGTCTGCATAGTGATTGTTGTGCATCGGGAATTACATAGTTCTTACAGCTGCACTTCATAACCAGATTACTATGGCATAACGTTCTGGCCGATACAGACTCGTCTGGACGACAGAGCACCGCGCAGGCCTGTATGAACACACTATGGCACTTAGATTAGGAACTTACCGCAGCAGCCGGCGTACCGAGCCCGGTGCAAACGCGGCCTGGAGGAAGGCGCGGGTACCCCCTGCGCCATCTGCACGGAGCTGTGGCGCCGCACGAGCGACGGCACATGGCGGCCCCGCGTGGCCTCGGCGCTGTGACGTGCGGCGGCGCGGGACAGCCCGGGAGGGGGCGCGCGCGGCCGGCCGCCGCACTGAGACGTGCGGGACGTGACCGGGCGGGCGGGCGGGGCGCTACCGTAATTGCCGGAGAGGCAGCGGCGCGCATCGCGCAGGCTGCGCGCCCGCCCCGCGCGGCGCGGTTTCCCCGGCTGGGTCGCCGCCGGGCTAAGGCCACGCTCCCGGACGCTGCTCGCGGCCGCGGCACGCACGCCGCGGGGCCCGGGTTTCTCAGAGGCGGTGGCAACACTCCCCTGCCGTTCTTGTGCTCTTCCTTGCCCAGGGGAGCAGGTTAACCTGCAAGGGACTTATTTTATTCCACCAACAGCCCTTTGCGTGCCCTACGAGGAACAGATACTAAAACGATTTTATGTTCTGCTGTAATGAAAGAGCTGGACTTGCAAACGTGGGGGAACCTGGCCTACTCCCAGCATTTCATAAAAATAAATCAACGGGGACAGAATAACGTCCATTTACTCTTCCTGACATGTCTATTACCATGTTTTTCTTAAAAATCACCATGAAACAACACAGCAGATCTTCAAACACCATCTTTTTATGCACACGCATACATCAACCTTGTTCATGTGGTTTCATCCGCCTGTAGTTCATGTTAACACATCAAAATTAAGAGACCATTAACCAGAGCTAAATGAGCCCTGTCTCCGTAAACACAGCAAAAGTTCCCTTCAATCTCCTGTGATGTGCCTTGCTACAGTAGACTGTATTCACCTCCTTAAGAACTAGTAAGGAAGAAGCCAGGAGGTTCCCGTGTGAAACGTGCAAACTAGGAGGGGGAGGTGAGCTCATGGTTTATTTGCACAGGCGAAGTTTTTATTCCTAATTTCACTTCAGCACTGGGATACTGGCAAAGCCTGCTAAGACAGGAGGCTACTGCTTAACTATTTCAACAGTTTGTTTTGCTTTGCTTTCTGCTTTTGATAGCTCAGCCCTGCTTAGAAGCAAAGGATTAGATTTAACTGGCTGCAGCTGTTTCAGTATCTCTACAACAGACGTTGACAGTAGTTACTCCACGTTCTCGTATCATAAATGGGTTCTTGCTTTGGTAAAGTGTAAAACAAAAGGATGTAGCTAAATCTATGGGGTTTCATGCTCCTGAGATTATCTTTCCTGTTGCCATGGAAACTAATGCAGGATCAGTTTGGAGGAAAATATTAGGTGATTGTAGGGTACCATTGTGGGCGATGTGTTTGGTGCGATGATACTGTGTATATAAAAGGGGAGCATTTTTGTTATAAAAAGGAGCAGCTAGACATGGCAAGAATCTAATATTGGTGTGCACCCAATACCTTTATTGGCCATCAAACAGTACTTTATGGTCAGAATTATGTGTAGGAAGGACATTTGTGAGTATGCAAGCTGACCCGTATAGCTTGAGAACTTTCCCTGAAGTATTGTTTTTTTTCACTATGGCAGAAATCTACCCAACCTTGGATTCCTAGAATAGAAATAAACAATGGCTATCAAAACTAAAACAGAACTTTCCATATAGGGAACCCAGTTGAGACTGGAGCTCAGTCTAGAATCTCACTAGGCTGAAAACTACAATTGCAAAATGAGGAGATGGTCTAAGCTGAGCAATGCAGAAATCCTCCTTTGTTTTTTATTGGTGGAAGGGAGAGAATAATGATTCCCTCTTCATAGGGTGCTGGGAGTATGGATACACTGAAAAGTGTAAGCTGCTCAATCCTGTCTTAGGAGTCATAAACCTCCTATATTTGCCCAAGGGTAGGAAAATCTAAGCAGACTAAAGAAAATATGTATGTTATCCTTGGTTTTGAGTGAGGAATCCTAAGACTGACCTACTCTATTGAAATTTTGCAGGGAATGGCTCCTGTAAAACCAATTTTATTTTTATATCATTCAGACCGTGGTGATGGCTAGCCCTCTACACATAAAATAACTACCCTTTGCATTGACATCACTGACATGTCTATTCAGCATGACTTTAACTTCTGATGCTCTAAAGCACTAATACATGTATCTTTATCTATTACAGCTCATTCTTAGGTATTTCTCACAAGCCATTTTGACTTGCCACTCGTATGACATAGTAGTGCGGTTCTTTTGGCTTATCCACTTAAATACCAGCCAACTGAATTATACATTAATTTCCAAATGCTGCTGCAAACTCCTATTACCTACTAAATCATTACCGTATTTATCAATGCCTGCCCTGACCTCCTGTCCTCCAGACGAGGCCCTGTAGTAACTTTCACTCTCCCATTTTGGCCTCCTCTGTTTTATCAGAGACAGTTTTCCAGTTCTGCTATATCTGCCTTTCTTAAGGGTTTGCCAGCTTTCACCATTACCTCATCTCTCTCTCAAAACTCCTGGATAAACCACACTGGAATTCTGTGCTGTGTATAGAGCTATAGGTGATATTCCATACCAACACTTACTATTAAACAATCTCTAGTCCCCACTTAGCCTCAAACCATTTTAGTGTTCACTGCTACAGCACAGTAACATACCTCAAATTTGCCAGCTGACTGCATGACACAGTAAATTCACACTACAATTTTAGGTACAGCAAATAAAACTAACCAGTATATTACCTGAGCAAAGTGCTCTACAGAGCAAGTTGTGCTTATATATTTATTTATTGTATATATACAATGAAAATGTTAGAATCCTGTTCTTTACATTGTCTGGCAAAACCAGATTATATTATAGTTTTTGTTTCTTAGAGATTTTAAAATTTTTCCTTAATGAATATGTTATCAACAAGTACCCCTAACTTACATTGGGCCACAAGCAATAGAATAAGCCACCGATCTGCATGCTACCTCTATAAAGAAGATGTATTAATGTGGCTTTCTTATTAACAAGAAAGAAAAGCTCTTTTGAGATAAATACTTGCATTAATTTTTTCTTTATTTACAAATACAACAGTAACTAACAGTTCAATCTTCTCAGGCACCACCTTTGAAACAGATATACTTTTTCTATAACAATAGCATTGTCAGCCTTCCTATTTGATGTCTCCATATCACATGCCCAGTTTCTGGAGAAGTGGACTTATTTATCTAAAGCCTATGGGTTTTCATACACCGCATCCATTACCGTAAGTGCATTAATGTCAGCATCGCAGCAACCAGAGAGCATATGGCCTTTCTGTATGCACCAAAAAAGTGACAAACATGCCTTCGGTTGCACTTGAATTTTCTGGCTGCTTTCAAAAATTGGAGTTGCAGAATCCCAACCTCAGTTGAATACTTACAATTCATTCTTTGTGTATTATGAAAATTAATTTCAGCCTTGCTGCTATGGTGGCCTTCGAACGTGTCAGAACTTCAGAAAAATGTAAATTATTGCCAATTTTTCAGAGTAGAAAAAAATATCCATATTTAGCCTAGTATAAAACCAAAAAGTTATAGAGATAAATACTAATTAACTGTCCGGCCTTGTCACTAGCTGGGCATATGAGCTAAATTTTGTGGAATGCAATGGAACTAACCCTATACAGACTAACTCTTCCAGGCACATGCACTGTATCTCAAGCTAGGTTACCACATGTAGCTGAATTTAGTGGGAAATTATCATCTGGCCAAGCAGTGTCATTTTACACAATCCTTTTGGACGGTGCAGCTGCACGATATGGTCTCATACATTAAGATACACAAATTCACACTTCAGTCACAATTTTAAATGTCACCTTAATATTTTTATCATTTTCCTTGAGTTACACTTCTGACAACCCCAACAGGTGTACTGTACTCATAGAGTGCCTTACATTTTTAAACTGCTGACTGTCACGCCTTAACAAACTACCGCTCCCTCTGAAATAAACATTGCAAAATCATACACGACTTCACTCTCTGACATCCTAAACTAAACGGTTTTCCAACTGCTTTACACAAAAAGCACGCAAACACGCTGACCAAGGGTGTATTTCCACAACTAGTGCGCCGGTGAGGAAGTTGTATTGATGTCATTCAGCCTCACCTTTGTGCTTGTGTGCGCTTTTTCTTTTCTCCACAGGACCATTTAGAATAAGACAAGCCCAAGACTTTGTCATGTAGATTACGACCAGAAGCAAAAAAGGGCTTTTTCCCAACAGATGCAGAGGGTCTGCTGCCGCCCGCCGGGTGGGGGAGGAGCGGAGTCGGGAGAACAACACTGGCGGTCGCGGCGCCGCCAACGGCAACGGCCACGGCCGCCCGCGCGGCGCTCCGGGGCGGGCACGTAGCCCGCGCCGCCCGCAGCCGACACGGCTCCCGCGGAGTGCTCGGGTCGCCGCCGCTGGTGGCTCACGCAGCCCAGAGACGTGACCGCGCGATTTCACGTCCAAGCTCCTCACGGATCTCAGAGCGCTCGCAGAACCGGGTAACGGAGCTCACGTTCGGGACTCCGGCGATGCCCTTATGAGGGGACGGTCCCTCAGACCGCGCGTCGCTCGCTTTGGCGGATCTGAGCTGTCACCGCTGTGACAGAGGGAACTCCGGAATTCACCCTCCGGGACTCGACAACAAAATGAAAGGTGAGCGGCAGCGAAGGAATCGTGGAGGTGGGGATGGACGCGGAGACGGATCCTCGTCGCCCCATACCGGTCGGAAGCCAGCGATGGCGGGAACAAAGCCCGAGCTGGCGGATGCCTCACCAGCCACCGGCGCGGCACTGTACGTGCGCCGGGGCTGGCGGCAACGCGCGCCTAGGCGTGACCCGACCGCCAAAGGGGGGACAGCGCTCTCCCGCAGCACCCGGAGCGGGGCTTGGGCGCCAGCACCGCTCAGCGCCCGGACAGCGCCTTTAGGCTGACACCGACGGGCAGCGCGGTTTTACCGAGGCAAAAATGAGCTCGGCTGGCCCGATGTGCGGAGAGAAACGCAGACGGCGGGGAAGGGAGATCGGGGATGCGCCCCGCCGTCCCGCGTGCGGTGGCGCCCAGGGGACGAGAACAGTCCGCGCCGTGCCCACTGCAGCCCCGCGCAGCCTCGCGCTCGCCCAAAGCTTCGGCCGCGCATCCCGGACAGCCCCGCGCGGGGATGCTCCCTCGCCCTGCCCGGCGCTCCGGAGTCGGTTCGCCGGGCTCCGAACCCGCCCCCGGGCGCCAGCCACGCACTCCGCAGCGTCGCGCACGACGGCTCCTACTCAGTACCTGAGTCACGTCCCGCGCCTCGGCTTGAAGATGCCCGTGCTCGCGCCGAACGGCTGCCCCGCTTTCCCCGTGCGCCCGGACGGACCCGCCCCGGCCCGTCTGCGCCCCGCCGGCTGCCGAGAGCCTCGGCGCGGCGCGTCTGGAGCCGCTCGCCCCTCCCACGCCGGAGCGGGGGTGCCGGGTCCTAGCGCCGCCACGTGACCCCTTCCCGCCGCTACAGGTTCGCCCGCGCAGGGGCGCCTCGGCCGCGTGCGGCGCGGCCTGGCTCCGCCGGCGCCCCGGCAGCGGGGCCGCGGGAGCGGCCTGGGCGCTGAGGGCCGTTGGGCCTCGGGCCTGGAGCCGACACGGGCCTTGCGTCGTGATGTTCCACCCGCTTGGGATGCTGCCGCGGCTGCCGAGAGGAGCAGGGCTGCGCAGTGAACTTAAACGTATGAATTGGCTTTCGCAGGCGAAGTTTGTATCGTGGTGCCGGTCCGGGGGGCCATCGCGGTTTCTTCATTGTCTTCTCACGTGAGACTCTTCAGAGTTTACTTTCTTTTTTGCTTACTCGCTTTTGATTGTGATATTGTGCCTTCTGCGGATAACTTAGAGGCTTCCCTCCTCATCCTTCACCAGGGGGACGCCGCTTGCAGATATACCTGCTTGACGTCTCTTCCCTTTTACATCCCGATGGAGTGGGTTTTCTGCACCGAAAGTGGCTGTACTGCTGTTCGTATAAATGTTGAATTGTAAAGCTGAATGTCTGTAAATATCGCTATTACTTAGCATCCACACAAGTTGCAATGGACTTCTAAAGCGCAGTACAGAAAGTGGCACTCCTTAAGTTGCTCAGGGCTTACAGAATTCGGGAGTAGGTGCTCCATGGTTGGACTTGGTGATCTGGAAGGTCTTTTTCAACCTAAACGAATCTATGATTCTATGATTGATGCCACCCATTTTAGGATACACAGGGGTGGGGCTCTAACTAGCAGTGGATAGATAGGATACGGGATTGTTTTGTGAGAGCTATGGTGTCGCACAGTAGCTTCGCAGATTTTAGAAGCTACTCACTGAAATCAAGTGATACGGAGGGAGAATCGGAAACTTTCAATACCATGGAAGTATCCATGCAACAGAGGGCATCAAGTACACTCTTGGTTAGCATTCAGTCATAGAAGACTCACCATTTAAGAGATCAGTGGGTTTTTTTCTAGGCGCAGAAGGGTGTCACTGCAGTTCCTCTTTCAGAGGTGAACATCCGTAGGTCGCAGATCAGTTGCTGAAAAAACTGACTGGTGACCTATTCTCTCACTTTTGTAGCTAACAGCTCCTATTGTGTTTGAGGAATGCATTTTCCGTAAGAGATGTGTTCACAGAGGATGGTGTGCCAGGGTAAATGACAACCCTCAACATCAGCACCTAGATCATTGGGTTTGATTCTGTATTGAACAAGGCAGTAGTGTGAGCAGAACACGGGGTGGCTGTGCTTGCAGAAGCCTGCACGGATTCTGGATAACGTCATAAACGGTTGGAACAGAAAAAGGCACAAAACCCTTACCTGTTAGATGGACTTATGTTGTATGTGTTTAAGCATTAAATATGCAGTATACTTATGCTTATGAGTAAAGAGAATATTGAAGTGCAGCAAAGAGAACTCAAAAAACAGTGACACGAGGTGTCTGAACTACAAAAAGAGCTTTGAAAAATTATTCTTTACAGTCCTAATTTTTTTAAAATTCAGCATCTTAGTATTGTTCATCTGTAAGTGCCACTTGCTACAGATACTCTCAAAGTGTTGTGGACCTCATGACGTTGGCTTATACTTAATAGATGCTAGATTCCACCAACCCTCCACTAAAAAAGCTTTTTCGCTCTGTAATGCCTTACCTAGTATCCAAACAAATAAGGATCCCGATGGGTTCTTTTTTAACATATTTTGTATCGGTAAAGACAGAGGATGCTGGAGATTTTTGCACAGTCAGGCTTCCAAAAAGGCAGAAGTGACTGGAATGTTGTTGTTGTGGAGTATAAATAGGAAGAGGGTAGCTGACATTAGGACAAAACTTCAGTGCTGTGGAACTTAGGGCTTCTGATGGCAAGTGTCTTCCCCATCACCTCCTGAACTGTAGAAATGCTTCTGTGCATTCTGTTTTGGGAGGTTGTTGCTTCATGTTCCAAATTCCAGCTGTACTCTGCTATTCCTGTGGTTTGTAGGTGAGTCCCAAATGTTACCTTAAAAGTACCTGTAAACGTTCATTCTTATTAAGCCTTTCTAGATATTTTAAGGCTATATATTCTTATCTTATCTTGAATGGAGTTTCTTGCATTAATTTCAGATTATCAGTGTTTTTAAGAATGTTGACAGAAGCATGGAACATTTAAAATTGTTTCATACATGGCTAATTGCGATGCACAATGCACACACCTCTGCCTTTGATTCAAAAGGTAAACGTAGCAAGTCACACTGTACAAATAGCCCTGTTAAGATCTTTACTGCAAAAGGGTCAGTAATATTCAGAGTTGAGATTTCAATAGTTTTTTAGTTTCTTTCTAAAGCAAGTGTGAAAGTAAGATCTCTTTATGTATAGACTTTCAGGGTGCAGTTGAGGAACATTAACTATACCTACAAAGATGTGTACAGTCTCCAAAAACCCACATTTGTTGGTTGTACAGGCAGACGTGGAAAAGAGAGTCATGGAAATCAAATTCTTGTAGCCTGGATGAAACTGGAATTTAATTGTGTCAAGTAGTTCCTAAATTACAGGACCTAAATTTCAGAGAGGTTCAGAAGTTCCTCTGGAGTTCTTTGCAAGCTATAAAGTAGACTGCTTTCATTTAGAGGATCATATTTAAAATGTTAGTTGTGAATTTTTAATATATGTTGTTTGTATACTGTATACCAAATACATTCCTCAGGGTTCCATGGAGATGTTTATTCGTTTGAAGGAAAGTTGCACTTGAAAGGCTTTTCTGTATCACATTTTAATTTTTATGTTTCATCAAGGTAGACTATGTTGGTAATTGTTTACTAAGTCCTTGCATGATATTTCTCATAAATCTGTTCCTCTGATTGTCCAAGTAAGCATCTTTAGAGTGTGCCATGGCTCTCATGTGGACTATCTTGGAACCAGTTTTCCATAGAAACAAGAATGAGGGTGGCAGGATAAATAGTTTTTGTCATCCTGAGTCTTGTCTTGATACCAAGTTGGGGTGTGCTAAGTTGGATATAGCCTTTGGACTGGAATCTTAAAAGTGCTCGTAGAATATTTGTAGCCAGGGTATACTCTGCTTTTCTTCTCTGAAGTGCAGCATTTTCACAGGGTGGGTGCATTTTATTTCTTTGTGAAGGTACTCTTAACTGTTGCTATTTCACAGTACACTGATGGGGCCAAAGACTTGTGCTCAGAAATTGTAACTCCGAAGGTGGTTCTAAAGGTGGCTGAAATGTACATTTAGCCTAAATCTTACTTGAACTCACTACTGTTTGAGAAGAACAGAACATCCGTCTCTGTCTTCTAAATTCCTGATCATTTTTGTTGAAAGGGAAAAAAGGTTCATTTCCATCTATGAAACCATGACATTTTCTGCATTCATTTTAGGTGTATACAGGTTTCAACATTGATACCAAAAGCCATGTTGTAACTTTTTGTAGACTGTATCTTTTTGACTCACCATTAGGATCAAAATTTACCCATTTCAAACACTATTGAATCACTGGAAACTACCAGTTACTCTTTTGTGGAAAGGACGTGCCTTCACATGACTAGGGGCTGTCTGAAGGTACCCTGGAGAAGATGACAGCTAATTTGAAAGGGGTGGGGAGGAAAGGTTGCAAACGACAATGCCGTTTATAGGTTTTGCAAGTCTGGGGTAAGACACAGGGAGAAGTATGCCATCAGTCAGTATGGTGTATGGATTTAGACATCTGCCTACTATGTACTGATTGTGATGAAATCCTTTGAGAGGCCCACTGCAGACCATAAATTATGCTGAACAAATGAACTAAATCCCTTTAATAATTGTAGTATTCTGAAATTACATGTATATATACTTCATGTAGCTAAATAGAACTTTATATATTTTTTTAAAAATCAAATTATTAGTTCTGATTCTAATTTTCAGTAATAGTTACTAATGGAAATAAACACCTCCTTTCTTTAGGTCACATGGGGTGAGGAAATATAGTTCTCTTCTGGTGGCCTAAGAAAAGATCTGTAAGAATTACTGATAATATTTTCTTTAAATTAGTGTCCTTCAGATGTAATTCATGCAACATTCAGGTTTCTGAAAGGTCTCCCATCAGGCAAAGCTGTTTATAGAATCCGGAAACATGAAAAAGTGACAGAGCATTACAGGAAATTTGCCTCATGACTTCTAGACAAATGAGTCATCTAGAGTGACTAAGGGAAAGTCATGCTTTACGCCCAGTTCTTGTGTTGCATTTTCCCCTGTCTCACGGAGACAATGTAGTCCGGTTTAGCTGATATATATTTTAATAATGAAATGCCTTGGTAGCAGAACAGATCTGTGCCGTGTGACCTTGTGTTGCAGTTGGCCTGAGCTTGTTTCACAAGCTTTTTAAAGTTTTTCACAGAACGCAGTGGGAGTCAGGAGAGAATGGGAAGTTTATTCCCTGTTTGCTGTCATTCCTAAACGCTGTATCTGAAATGTGCAAGATCCTTGATGATCTGCGCTAGGGAGGAATTGTTCAATACTAAATGTCTGATAAACAAAGCATTTTAGGAAGACGAACAAGTAAATGAGATTTGAGAACGTGAAACAAGTGTTGGCTGTGCTTTGGGAGAAGGAGGTGTTACTGAAAGAGACCAGGGCTATAAAGGGAAGTGTGCATATGCTCACGGTGGGGAGGAGGAGCTGCCGGGCGTTAACAGAGAGATTAAATGGAGAAAGGACGGGAAGAATTTAATGTCAGATGTCTGGAAGTGAATGCAGTGAGAAAAACCAAGAAGCGCTGGTTTGTTAAGCACGAAGGGAGGCAATGAGGGGAAACGCGATCCCTAGCAGAGCTTGTGCTGGAGCGTGAGGCGGCTCGCAGCCCAGGAGCGCGGAGCGGGCCGGGCCCGGGCGCCGCGGAGGTTGAACAGACGGCTGGGGCGGAGCGGGACGGGGCCGGCAGAGCACACGCGGGGCCGCGGTTGCCATGGAGACGGGCACGCCAAGGCCTGGCGGAACTCGCCGCGGTTCCCGTCAGGCGCGGCCCGCGGCCGCGAGCGGAAGGACGCGCGGGTTCGTGCCGGGAGGAGCCGAGCCGCGGCTGGGCCGCTCCGCGGGTGCCATCGGAAGGCACAGCGGCCGCACAGCGTGTTATTGTGCCGCAGGTTGTTCTTCAGAGCTCCCAAGTGCGTCTTACGCCGTTTTCTCTGGGGATCTGTTTTCTTTCTGTACCCTTACTGCTTCTAAGTGCCTTCTGTGCGCTGCCACTGCGTCCCAGGCGTTGTCTCGTGCTACCGTGTGCTCATCTCTGCTGCCTCCTCCAGGAGACTTGACCGCGTCAGTCTGCCTGTCACGTGCTTTCCTGCCTCAGAGCATCTGACCCTCTGGATCCTCCATGGCCACAGCTACACTGTTAGGTAGTTGTACAGTCTCATTGTTGCAAAAAAGGAAAAGGAAATCATGTACTCAGGTGGTCTTGGTTCTGTCACTGCTTCATCAATGAAAACAGTTGTGGCTAGACACACTTAAGTGATACTAACTATATGTCGGTTTCTTTCACCTCTTTTTCTCTGCCTTTCAGAACTACAGAAAACCTGATTTATTACCTCTGTTGGTTTGTTATGCACACTCTTGGAACAATAAGGATATGCTATAAGGATAGCAAGGAAGAGAGAGGCAAGAACAGCTCCATAAAGCTTTACACCCCTTTGGCAAATAGGATTTGTATGGAAGTCTGAAGGTTCTCAAGTACTACACTGAAATGTTCTTCAGCATCACCTTGTTCTCCTTATTTGGTTGAAAAGTAAGTAGCTCGCACATGGCATCTAACTTCTTGTTGTTGAAGTAGCATTTTAGTGGTAACACTTACGGAACCTCCAGTGAGTCAGACATGCCAGCTGCATTCAATTTTGTGTTATTTATGGCCAAACCATCATTTTCCTATGGTAAAGAAGCTGATACGAGTCCCATTAGGCCCTTATGTGAGGGAACAGGAGTACTTATCAATTGCCTCTTTCTGGATGTGCTTGGAGAAAGTGGTTGAATTGTAATGGGTATCTTTGCTGTTAGGTTGTATGGGTAAACTGTGCTTGTTGTAAGATCATGCCTCTTACTTATGTGTATGCTGTTTCCTATTAAAAGGAATTTGTTAATGTCAGTGCATATAGGTTTTTTATCTTTATTTGATTTGGGTGGAGAGAGGAAAAGAAGTCAGATATAGGTAGTCTTTTTAACTGTGGTAGCCATCAAATGCATTGGAGCAACAGTAGCTGAGAGGAAGATAACAGAAAGAAAAAATCTGTCTTATCATTGCATGTCAAAGGCAGGGAGGCAGTGCTGTTTATGGATTTCCACTATGGTGACTTCTACAAAAAAAAAATAAATCTATTTCTGCTTACCCAAATGAAGAGGGTACTACTTACACTATTTTTTCAACAAAGATTGTCAACGAGAAGTAGAATAACAAGGAAGAGAAACAAAATTTTATTTTAATTGTCTTAGGGCTGGCTGTGAAATCTAGGTTAGCAAAATTGAAAGATCACCAGGTCCTTTTCTCCTTTACTAGTGTTTGAGTGTACCTGGAAAGAGCAAGCTTGAATTTTTTTATACTTGTCACATCAAATGATCAGAGACTTTTTTTTTTTTAATAATAATGAAGAGTTAAGAGTTGTCTAGTTTGTTTATGAAGAAAAATGTTGTTTCAATTGTTGCATCCTTTAGCATAGCATAGGGAGTTTGCATCATGTTTGCTAAACTGGAAATCTCTCTTTCATTTAAAGAGATTAAAGAGCCACTATTTGAAATTCACGCTTGTCTGATTTGTGTTCTGCATCCCAGTGTTTATCCAGATGAGATTATCTGTGACCACTGACACAGAATAATACTGTAGAGTTAGAGAAGCTTTATTGCTGTATAGGCTCCAGATATTTGGGAAAAATCTGTGGAAAGATCTGAACAGAAATTACTTTTCTCTCTCCTCTCCCACGACTCCCCTCCCTGCCTTTTCCTCTGCCCCTCCCCTCTCCCTTCTTTAGTTTTTTTAAGTGATCTCAACAGGGGTCTGGAAATCCTCAAAGGTCACCAGCTGGTTTATGTTACTGTCCTTTTGGTGCATATGCAAAATCATTTAAAGTCAGCAGGAATTTTATATGGAACATAGAATGGAAGGAGGAGCTTGAATACTATAGCAGATAGTAACAGAACAAGGGGTGATGGGATGAAGCTGGAACACCAAAAGTTCCACTTAAACATAAGAAAAAACTATTTCACCGTGAGAGTGACAGAGCAGTGGAACAGGCTGCCCAGAGGGGTTGTGGAGTCTCCTTCTTTGGAGGTCTTCAAGACCCGCCCGGCCATGTTCCTGTGCGACCTGATCTAGGTGAACCTGCTTCTGCAGAGGGGTTGGACGAGATGATCTCTACAGGTCCCTTCCAACCCCTACCATTCTATGATTCTATGAGTGTTTGACACCCAACATTGCCTCTTTGCCAGGCTGAGCTGGACACTGATTGCTGAGCAGTACAGCAATTCTTCTGATCTACCCTGCCCTGGAGAGTTGTGGGATGAACAAGAGTGATATAAAAGTGTCTGTCTATACTACTCTGAGACAATTTCTATTAAAATTTAAATGCCTGAGTGTTGACTATAGGATTCAAGTGAAGTGTAAATTTAAAAGCAACATCTAGCAGAATATGAAAGTGAATATGCATTTACTTGTTTGTGACTAATTCTAGGTTGCAGTTCTGTCTATGTAGTTATAATAAGATCAACCTAACCAAATGCAGCGGTTGTTCAACTATGTAAAGTAACTGTCATTTGGGTTGAAAGTTATCTGAAGGTTGTATGATATCAATACGTGTCTGTTCATCCATGTAACATGCTGCACCAAGCTTTGCACGGATTAATCCAAGGCTTGAAAAGGTTCTGTGTATCATTAGACAGTTTACTGGTCATGGTAACAGTATCTCTTTGAACTTACTTTGAAATGCTGACCTCACTGACTTTCTTCCAGTGTATCTCAGATGAACTTCTTTTTTCTCTTGATTGCAAATAAAAATACTGGGGGGAGAAGAAGAAAAGATATGAAGCTACTTCCATTTTTAAGTGTATGTAAAAGCTTGTATTTCCCTGGGCAGCCCTTATTTTGCAATTTCTTTTGTAAGAGAAATTTTTGAGTGCAGGAGGAACTCTGTTATACTTAAGTGAAAGTCTTGCACTACTTCTTAGCAAATCACCAATATTTCATATGCAACTAACTTTTGAAGGATAGTTTTGAGAAGTAGGATATGCTGTTTTAGTTGGTTTTAACTGGTGTATGAGAAAAAACATTTATCATGGCTATTTCTTTAGGAAGTTATATCTTGTGCTTATGTTTTATTATTTTTTAAAAATTTACATGTCTGTGCCTCATTAGGTCACCAGAGATTGGTCTTTAGTGTAAATTTGTTTTATCTTTGTATATAGTTCTAGAAACAGTCACATAGATCAGAGTATGTGAACCTGAAACATCCATGGAGAGAAAAATCCAAGAACTGGAAAGATAACTTGCTTGTTAGAAGCGGGTATAAGAATAGGGACAAAAAATGATATGTTGCTGTAGTGCCACCTAGCAGTCCTGCTTTCAGTTTTAAAATTAGAATGTTCTGGTTTAACATTGCTGTTAGTTGTATAAGGTTTTTTTTTTCTCTTTCGCCTTAAGTTGATGAAATTTGTAACAATTTAGAAAAATACGGCCTGCTTGTGTAGTAGCTGTTGCTTTGCTTGCCTGACAGCTGCCCCTTGTAAGGAACTCATAAGATTGTGTTTAGTAATCTGGGATTGTGCAAGATTATTTTATGTAGACAGCACACTGCTACATTTGTTAACCTTGAATCTGCAGGAGGGATCAGCATCTAGAAAGTGTAGGCAGCTTTAGACAAGATGGGTAAATGTATGTTGGTTATCATGCTCTTAATTGGAAGGCTTTTTTTCCCCCTTTGTGGTCTTATATTACTGTCATTTCATCATGAAAAGATAAACTTAGTAAGAGTAAAATTTGACCTTGAGCTGTGATATCTTAGGGAGCCATTATGCCACCTCTGTATATCGTGGACTTTAAAGAACAACAAAACCTTATTTGTTTTTGTATAAAAGCATATGGGCTCCTCATCTAATATATGCTATTTCTCCTAACTTTTTTTTTCTTCCTCTAGTGTGATATCTTCATAGTTTATGACTTAACAGCTGAAGAAGCGCATCTTACATACTTGCCATTAGGTCTCTTTCTGTTAGTATTTATTGGTCTCTATTTAAAATTTTTAACAGAAATTGTGGGAAAAAAAAAAGGTCGAAACAGCTTATTTAGGGGTTTTTTTGTGTGTGTGTAGGTCAAGACTGTTTGCTTCTACTTGCTAAGTAGAGTGTCCAGTTAAAAAACTAACGGAACAACCAAACCCCACAAAACAAAAACAAAAACTACACAGCTTTTATCACTGGGGAGATACAGCACTTTTCTGTTTCTCTAAAAGTTAAAAGAAAGTTCAGATATTTCCATAATGGATAATTTTTGACATGTTACAAATACTCAAATGTCTGCAAAGGAATTGAACAGTAATGTCTGGAAGGCAGTACATTGTTTTTTCTTTTAAAAAATTTCCCCCCACCCCCATGACTATGGGGTGTCATCCTGTTTTACAAAGGATGCCAAAGGATGCTGATGTGTTTCTTTAAATTCCCCTTTGCTGCAGTCTGCATTAAGGCACCTACCACAGGCCAGATGATAGGTTTCATTCAACACATTCTGCTTCTCCTTAGAGCAGAGAAAGATTACGCAATGATGAAACCCCTTGAACAGAGTTTAAAATAACCTGTGGCAGTATAGTGTTTCCATCAGTATCATTGTACTAGTATTACCTATCTGTTGCTTCCCTTGTAGGAACTGCTAGCCTAATTTGATGCAGAAATGAAGAAGAGAGAATGCGAGTTTCAAAAGCAAACAACTGAAATGGGTAATTTGGATCAGTCCCATGAAGTTAAGGTATTTTTTTTTTTGATCTATCATCTTTTACTCACAGAATGAATGCATGTATTAACAGTCTTAAGTCATTCTTGTGTGAAACACATGAAAAAAATTACTGATGCTGTTTTCCCTCCACCTATATGTTGGACTAATTGCTTCCAGGGTAGCGGGAAGCGAGGGTATTTATGGGATGTGTCATCATTTCATTCATAGTGACTGTTTTTTTCCTACACAATCAAAACTATATATTGGCCCGTGAAAGGCTGGTCTTGCCCTTCTAAGGCTAGTAATAAAATATAGACATCTCTAGCCTGGAATACACGTAGATGAAGTGTCATGAGCTTCATTGTAGCAAAAGGAGCAAGCTGAATATAGACAGTTACTCCAAAACAGGACAATGTACTCTACCATCATAGCACATGAGAATGGGAAGAATAATTTTCTGGAATGTTCCTGAGCCTCTGTGTTAGTGGCAAGTCAGGGTAGATTTTAAAGTTGTAAAGCTAAATTATTAAAGCAGTAGTTCACAATATTAATTTACCACCTGCGTAAAGCAATGTCTTCTAGTATGACAAACTATTTTTTCTTTCATGGTTACTTCTTGGAATATATATATTTTTTAAAAGCTATTCAAAATAGCAAACTTAATGCTGTTTTGAAGCCATGCTGAAGGATAATGCACAGTGAGTAGAAAATTGCTTTTTGTAAAAGATGAAAGGTAGAGTGTTCTGCAGTGCACCCTACTGGGCAGCTACAGGTGCTCAACAGTGTAGGGTGTTGATAGTTAAGAGTATATTAACAGAGCTCGTTGAAAAAAGCAGTGTTAAGCAAGCCTGATGGTTTCTGTATAGTTCCACAAGTCAGGCCTCAGTGTCTTTTGTGAAGGCAGAGCTTCAGTCATTACGTGACTGATGTTCCTTTACACTGTTAGCTTATCTGTAACTGATGTGTACTTATTTCAGAATTTAAGTCCTTAGAGGGTTTCTAGATGTCATCCATTGTCCAGGTTGTCTAGACGTAATCCATACTCTCCTTCCCCCTTTCCAGTTTAGGAAAGGATGTTGAGCTTCTTAATGTTCTTGTGAGCAAATGATCTCCAATGACATTTTCAAGAATTTGGCAGGTCAGAAAGAGGACTGCTGTTGAGCCAGTAAGTTCTTTGAGGAGTTGAGTGTCCATGATTGGAAGAGATAGAGGTAGCACACTTCAAAGAGCAACAGTGATAAGACAGAAGCATTTCTGTGGCCATCTTCCTCCCCATCTGTTCCTCCTCTCTCATCTCAAGTTCTCATTGTTGCTTTTCCTTTTTTGTTTCCCCTGGCATATCCACAGAATAAACAGATCTCTTTCTTTTCTTCTTATGGTTCTTTTCTCCCAATTCTGTTCACAGACTGAAAGTATTAGGATCTCTGCATGTGGTGTTGTGAATAGAATATGTGCTGTTCATTAAAGAGGGACTGTTTTTACGTTGCACTTGTATTTTACAGATATTTCAATATGATGGTAAAAATTCTCTGAGCAAAGATATTTCTACCTTGGAAATAAAAAAACTGCAGGAGCAGAATGCCAGCCTTCGGGCTGCTGTTGCTCAAATGAGGAAAGAAATGGAGAGTCTTGATGAGCAGATGTTGTCCTCTCTTCCTCTGACGGAAAACAGACAGCATGCAGAGCAAGGTGAGTACTCTTGCCATAGAGCTGTAAATTCAATTTAGGAAGTGTAATGTTCACAGTCCCGACCTATGAGGAGTACCCAGTCGAACAAATGTGTAAAGGTCATGACCATGGGGTTCTCAGGATTCCACAACATAAGTACACAGGGATCTGCGATTCTGAGAATTTCTTTATTACAAACTACTACATAATTATTAGTAGTAAAAACAAATACACACACATGCTATAAATACTGCAAAATTTCCTCTAGGAAAGCAAATTATATATATATTTATACATATGTATATTCCAGGAGTAAGGCAAATATATGTGTATTACAAGTTATTTCAGAATTCCAACTAGTGAAGCAAATGTGCAGAATCATGGAATTATGTTGGTTTGGATCACCTGGTCCAACCGCACTGGCATGGCCAGAGACATCTTTCACTTGGTAATGGGATAACAAACTCTTATTTCTTTTGTGTTTTTAAAAACAGGCAAGACGTAATTTTTTTCTGTAAAAATAAGATGGATTTGATGAAAGGTATTTTGACGTGCCAACTATTTTGCTGTCATTATGCTTCTCAGTTTTAGTGTTGGAGTGAGACTGGATCTGTATGTTACCAATTTGTGGAATTGGTTTTAAACTGTCATTTATGTGATAGTGTGAAATCACAAGCTAATGAAGTGTGCAAGCATCTTTAATAAATAGAAACATATTCTAGCTTTGTTAGTAGTGACAATTAAAGAAAAACCTGCATTAATTTTAAATAAAAAGACAAATTCAAGCCTGAGAGTTTTTGTCACAGGTAGCTAAAGTTAGTCCACTGTTTTTTGAAGACATTACAGTCCAAAATGTAAAAGGTTTACCGCTGCTAGAGGTTAGGTGTAACAAAGAGAAGCAAAAATCTTTGTCACATGATAAAGATAAGCTTTCAGAAATGTATTGTCGTTTTCTTTATGGCTGAAGTACTTTGTTAAACTAAAATAAACTCTCCTTTTTAAACTGTCCTTTTGAAAAATGTACAGGGATTATATTCAATTAGTAAAAGAGGTGATAATATTACGTGTGATTTTTATTTTCTTTTAAGACAATGGGAGAGTAGCTTGGAGGGGTACTTCTGGTTATATACATCAATGTGTTCAGACTTGCATTTTTACTGGAACTAAGAAGAGATTTTTTTTTTTTAACCTACTGGTATTTTTCAACTGTGATTCAAAGAAGCTACTGTATCTGAATTATTCTTGCTGTACTCAGTATTGCTGGTTTCCCAAGAATTGTTAAATAAGGCAGTATTGGAATAATTTAAAACTCTGTGCTTCTTCCCTGCAATTTGACTTTTCTAATGTGTCATTACACTGTGTCAAACAGTGTCATTAATGTGTCAAACATTTCCGTGTTGCATAGCTGACCGATACTTGTGTGCTGTGAGACTATACTGTTTCTTCAGCTCTGTTCACATCTACTAAAGTGATCTGCATGTACATTAATGAGACAAAGTTCTGAAGCAGCCATCATTAGGAAAACCTATACTCTGTATAAATGCATACACATTCATATTATATACCTCTTCTCTTTTAGGTTCAGTGTGCACAAACAAAATTTCAACTGAAACCCCTTTGAGCAGTATCAAAGTCAGGTCAGCTAACTCAGATTTTGTAGTAAGTCCAGACACAGAAAAGGTATGAAGAGGTTTAAACTGCCTAAAATATCTGTATGTACGTGTATGTGTCATTAAACACTTAGCATATTGGTTTTATCTGAATAAATATTAAAACCTGAAGCAATATACACTTAATGTGGTCAGTTAGTAATGAGTGTAAATTATGTGAGATACAGCAACACTTTTTTCAGCCAAACTTAGGCTCATTCTTTCCAGGGAGTAAATTTTCAGTAGTCATTCCCTGGCATAAGTCGCTCTTAATCTTTCAAGCCCTTCTTGATATTCTTCTCTTTCGAGTTCCAGGTTTGTAAACTGCTGTGTAGTTTAAACTCCTAGAGTTTCCCATTGTAAACCCATATTTTAGCCTTTTTAAAAAATACCAGCGTCCTTTAATATGCCTCGTAACAAACTCATTAGTGATGAAACTGTAGCTACTGGGTCACCGCTAGACTCTGGCGAGAAAGTCCTGTGAAGCCTCCCTTGGAGACACACGCAGACGCGGCTGAACGCGCGGTTGGGGGGCAGATGCCTTTTCCTTGGAGAGCCTCGGAGGAGGCGGTCGCGGCGCTCGCTGCCGCCGGGGGGCGGTACGGCTGCGCCGGCGGGGCCAGCCCGCAGTCCGGCCGCCGGGGGCTCCTGCGCCTGCCCCGTGGGCTGCCAGGGGATAACGCGACGTGAACAGAAGGAACTGAGCAGCGATTAGGAGCCCTCACCACTCACGAAAGAAAAGCTTGCCGGCCCTAGTAGTGTTTTTCCTTAGTTCTGGGATTTACAAATGTCATTCCCATTCTGCTATTTTAAAGAGTAGGAACAGTATCAGCAATGAAGTAGGACAGAGGCATCTCAGGAAATAAAGAAACTGAAGACTAGGACAAATGTCTAATACAATGTAAGGAGTAAGTCGCTATATATTCTCCACTGTCTGTCTCCCAGTAATTTCATGGTGCAGTAAACAAGAGTCTAAAGTAAGATAGGTTAAGAGACAGTTTTAAAATATGGAGTTTCTAATTTTCAGGTCATCTCTCAAATCTAGCTATTTATGTTTCATGCTTTAATCTTACTGTTAAGACTCACCAGTAACCATCTGAGTTCAAGAAAATGGAAATAATAACTAAGTAATAAATAAAGATGAGAGGTGCTGATTATATTAAAAGCTAAGAGCTTTAAGAACTGAAACAATGTTTAGATAACATTTTGGAGCCTTGGGAACCTTATGTAAAAACATGCAAAACCCTCCAGTTGCAGATCACGTTTAGTCTTAGTTGTGTCTTTTTGCTGAATATAGATGATTTGTTTGTTCCTGCTGTCAAAATATGTTTAGACAGTCGTTGGGTGCCAGTATAGACAACACAGGTTTTTTTTTTTTCTCTTTGACCATTTCTCAAATTAGATGAAAACTGAATTTTACACTAACTATTCTTTTACGTTGCAGAAAATGGTGTAGAAACTACTGTCGAAGATGCATTCTTTCTTTGCATTTTTGTAAGTGAGGATAGAGCCTCAGAAGGAAAGCAGGGAGTAGCTTTGCCTTGGAGACAGCAAAATAGGAATTGAACATTCTCTGTGCTAGAGATTAATCCTTTGTTTTGTGATGATAAACTATAATTGAAGGTTCAGGGCTGGAAATGAGAACAAGAACATTTTTGAGTCAGGGATGCGCATCTTCAGTCCAAAATGCTGAATTACTTGTGCTTTTTATGTATAGGCACATAGGAAATAGCAGATGTGCAGGCCAGAAAGTTGAAGTGAAGAAAATGCTGGAATTGTGGTTAATGCTGCCTTTGCTGATATTAAAGTGTAATTTCTGGTCTGTTTCTGTTATCTGCTTTGTTTCCTACTTGGATTGCACAACTACAATGTAGTAGACATCTAACAGTTTACTAGTTTACATCTCACTAGGATAAAGATGAGCAAGAGTTTTGTAAAATGATTTAAATGTATGTGTCATTTATGTGTGGCAGGGTGTGGTATTTAAAAAGATTACAGGGAGGTGAATTGTTCAGTGAATTACAGATATTTAAATTGATATTGAAAAATCTCATCATCCTCAAAAATGAGCTGTAAACTTCAACTTTACACTTTTTCTTCAACTGGCTTCTAATGTCTGTTTGTACAAATCTTTCAATCCACAGGTAATGCTTATATTTATTATAAGCACTGTCTGTTTTTTGGTTTTTTTTCAGAGGCCAAACCCCAAAGTTATTGAAGAAAAGGTGGTAGATTTTGGACAGCTGTTACCTGATGTAGATCCTGGTGTTGGTCTTCAGTGTGGTGTCAGTTGTGCTCTACAAGGAATGCAAAATAAACTGAAAGAAGCGGCAAGAAAAATCACAATTCTCAGCCAAGAGAAGCAGCAGCTGATTGAAATGGGAAACAGACTCGGGGCAGAACTCAGGATGGTATTAAAGGAAGGTAAATTCATTCTATAGAAGCTTATGTACTTACAATAAAACCTGAGAATTGGCTCATCCTTTGACCTGTGGAGAGTTTGGCTTTAATATGAAAACAAAGTGCTGGATCTGACTGATTCTTGATCTACATAGTTTGTGTGAGACTGCAGTGCTAATTGTTACGAGTGAGATTATTCCGTCTGTTGTGGTTCAGTTCTGGCTGGCAACACAGCCACTCACTCCCTCCCCCTCCCACAGGGATCTGGAAAAGAAAATCAAAACTTGGAGATTAAGATAAAAACAAATGTAATAACTAAATTAAAATAAAGTATAATAACAGTAAGAAGAATAAAATGTAATAGTAGTAATTAAGAGAAACAAAACCCAAGAAAAAGACAATTGATGGCCAATGCAATTGCTCACCACCCACTGACTGAGGCCAGAGCAGTGATCCACCCCTCCCAGCTGACCTCCCCAGTTTATATACTGGGCATAGAGTCCTATGGTATGTACTTGCCCTTTGGCTAGTTCAAGTCATCTGTTCTGGCCACGTTCCCTCCCAGCTTCTTGTGCATGCACCCGCCTCCAGTCCGCTCACTGTCCGGGCCAGGTGGGAAACAGAAATGGCCTTGATGCTGTGCAAGCACTGCTCAGTAATAATCAAAACGTTACGGCGTTATCAACATTGTCTTCAGCATAAACCCAAAATGTAGCTCTGTAGCAGCTATTAGGAAGAAAATTAACTCTATCCCAGCTGAAACCAGGACACTATCATAGGAGGTGCTAAGATAGGACAATGCCATCTGTAGGCAGTAACCTTTTGTTGGGGAACATCGTAGATGAAGGAGTTCCTGGTGCTTGGATGTCAGTGTGGGAACTGCAAGTTGAACTAAGACTTCTTTTAGGGGCATAAAAAGGGAGTTTATCTCCTGAAATAAAAACTAATGCTTCACAAAAGTGGAAGAGAAAGCAACATAAGCTTACTATAGAGTGCACTTGATTCAAGAGTATATCTAACGTCAGGAGATTTCACTGTGGACAAATAAGTTCCTTGTAACAGTTGCTCTGGCAGTGAAGCAAAGGAAAAAGTACGAGGCCTGTTTCTGCATAGCACTGAATCCATCTCTAATGAGAAGGCCTGTGTTCTGTTGTTCATTTAGATCCACTATATATACTTGCTGGGAATGTAATATTGATGATAAAATAACAGCAGAGAATACCTTCCTCAATATTTTCTCTCCTTTATAGGATTTTGGCGTCCTGTTAGCTCTGAGCGTTGCACAGTTTGTATTGCCTCTGGTAGTCTTCTGCCAAGAGAGCTTATCAAAAGAACACAGTGTCAGCTGTCAGCTTTAAAGCATCTACAGCACAGGCTTACAACACAGGTAATGATGCGCTCTCTGAAATCTAGTGATAGTGAGCAGTTCAGCCAGTTCTAATTCTATAACTTTCCTTAAAATTCTGCATTTAAATGTCTTTTACTGACTTTCACTCAAATCTTCCTTTGCTACCTTGCAAGATTTTTGTAGAATCGTGGCATTGCTGTGCTGGAAGGGTCCCATGAGGATCTTCCAAGTCCTGAGTCCCCACGGGGCAACCTTGAAGTTCAGTGATGTACCTAAGAGCATTGTCCAAATGTTTCTTGAATGTTGACAGGCTTGGGGCCATGATCCCTCCCTGAGGAGCTTGTTCCAGTGCTTGACAACCCTCTCAGGGAAGAACTTCGTCCCAATGTCCAGTATGAACTTGCTCTGATGCAGCTTTAAGCCATTACGTTGCATCCTATCACTAAACACCAGAAAGGAGATCAGAACTTCCCTCTTTGCTCCACCTTGGGAGGAAGTTGTAGGCAGCGATGAGGCCATCCCTCAGTCTCCTCTTTTCCAAGCTGAACAAACCAAGTATCCTCAGCACTCCTCGTAAGTCTTGCCCTCTAGTCCCTTCATTATCTGTGTTGCCCTTTTTTTGAATATTCTAATATTTCTCTGTCCTTCTCATATTGTGGAGCCTGAAACTTCACACAGTGCTCAACATGAGACCACATCTATGCTGAGTATAGGGGGACAATCGCTCCTTTCAAGTGGTTACCTATACTGTGCCTAATCCACTCCAGGATAGGGTTGGCCCTACTTTGTTGACCCATGTTGAGCTCATCATCAACCAATGCCCCCCGATCCTTTTCTGCAGGGCTGCACTCCAGCCTCTTCTCTCCATCTGTATAAACAGATAGGATTACATTGTCCCAGGTGTAGAATCCAGCATCTGCTGTTGTTAAATTTCCTATGGTTACGGATTGCTGAGTGCTCTAGTGTATCAAGATCTCTCTGTAAGGTCTTTCTACCCTCAGGGGAATCAATGAGTCCTGCTAATTTAGTATCATCAGCAAAATTACTTAATGTGCACTCAACTCCTGTGTCCAGGTCATAGATAAAAAACATTCAAGAGAACCAGCCCTAAAATTGAGCCCTGGGGAACACCACTAGTAACTGGCTGACAGCCTGATGTTACCATATTTACTTAAAAGGGTTACATTTGAGACAAAAAATACCTTTTTAAAACATAATGTTCATCCAAGGAATTTCAGAAACACTTGTATTAATGCAGCATAGATGCAATTAATTACAAGTGTGAGTTTGATAAAGCTTGGTTTTAAATATGTAAGATAGGCCATTTGAAAGATTTACAGTATGTTCTGAGATAAACTTGAAAGTGATTAATCAGTGAGCATATTTCTAAATATCTGCAGTGGTGGGTTTTTCGAATACCCTTGTCCAAATTATTATAATAGCACATTTTCCATATATGGAAGTGTGATGTATAATTAACTTGCCTTATTTTTTATAATTAAAATACAGCTTTTAATAGTTACATTGCAGCTTTTATCAGAAAGACAAATGGATAAATCCTAACTTCCCTAGTAGGTAGTGGTAGACTTCTCAGTGACTTTGATAGTTGGGATTTCAATATGTACTTTACTTAATTGATCAGCAGGTTTGTTCCTGTGAGGATTGAGTCAGAGCAGCTGATTGTCGTCGTAGTTTTGAGGGCAATAAACAGTGTTTTTTCAGAAAGGGTGAGGTTGTTGCTCTGAGGTATAAAACTCTGGTAGAATTATTAACCAAGTTCAGTTGGGGAAATACTTCCTCTGAGAATCTCTCCAGGCAACTTGTTAGTGTTTGATCACTCTCCCCAGTAACAAAGGTTGGGGTTTGGTTTGGTTTGTTTTTTTTCCCTTATACCTAAGCAGGGTGTCCTGTACTTCACTTATCTCCCCACTGCCTGTCTCTCCTCTACTGTGTACCACTGAGGGAATTCTGGCTCAGTCAGCTTTGCCTATTCCGAGATACCCATCAGATGCTTATACATGCTGAAAAGATCACTCCTGACCTATCTCTGCTAGAGGCAAAATAAGACCAACTTCCCCAATGTCTCCTCAAATACCAGATGCTGCACCATTTTGTTGATAATCTTTGTGGCTGTTTGCTGGACTTGCTCTGCTGTGTCCATGTCTGTCTTGTACTGGAGAGCCCAGAAGCGGACATGATGCTCTAAATGCAGTTGCACTGGTGCTTGGTAGAGGGAAATAATCACCTCCCTTGACCTGCTGGCAGTGCTTTTCCTGACGCAGCTCGGGATGCTGTTGGCCAAGGGCCTCAAAGATGCATTGCTGCTTCATGTTTAACTTGTAGCCTATCAGGTTTCCTGTTTTTTTTTTTCTGCTGAGCTGCTTTCCAGTGGTAATCCACCAGCCTATGAGATTGAAACTGCAATGTCTTTTGCCTTTGGGGAAAAAAATCAACTAAATTAAAGCTAATATCCTCTGGAGAATCCTGTTTAGTTTTAATTCTCTTTTTATGTGTTCTTATTTCTCATACTTGAAGTCAAGAACAGATTGAGAAGTTTGTCCAGGAATATGTCAGATATAAAAGTTTTTACATTCTAAGATCTCTGCAATAATCCTATCATGTCAGGTTGCACTAAAAATCACAACTGTCCATGAGGGATGTTAGCAGGGCTAATTAAAAAACCTTCTAAGTCGGTAGATTTAAGAAAACAGTAAAATGTTGAAGTGCAAAGATCATCCAGCGATTACATTTAAAAGCAAGTTATGACAGTATTGAATTCAGTCTTCTGTTATCAGATCTTTGTGCAGATGGCTCTCCAGCTTCTGGAGATAAAGAACAGTCATAAAAACTAGTCCCGGTCATGAGGGCTCAGATGTTCGAATATGAAAGGAAAGGGCTCTCCAAGCATCTAAAGTATGCAGCAGTATTTCAGCTGGGAGAGGCATGTATTTGGGGAAGAAAATGAATACATATGCAACAACAAACTGATACTATTTTTAGTGTGTACATAAGTATATTATATATATGATATTACTATGTTTTCTATATATGTATAACGTATTATTTATAAAGACCATGAGTTATTTGTGTTAACATAATGTTTCATATTAGGAGCTGCAGTATGCAAAGCAGCAGCATCCCTCAAGGATCTCTTCTCTACTTGCCTGCCCTAGCTTAAAGGAAGAAGAATCTCGAAGCAGCTATGGGGAAGAAACAGAATTACCATCCTATGAGGTACAAAGCAGTTTTATCATCAGTGTGATTTGCCTTCAGTTGGATTTTTCAATTGCAGATGCTCAAGAGTCATCTTGGCACAGAATCGAATTGGAGGCCTGTGGCCAGTGGAGTTCCACAGGGATCGGTTCTGAGGCCAGTCTTGTTCAACATCTTCATCAGCGACCTGGATGAGGGGACTGAGGGTACCCTTGGCAAGTTCGCTGATGACACCAAACTGGGAGGACTGGTTGATTCCCCAGAGACTGTGCTGGCATGCAGCAGGATCTCAACCGGCTTGAGAGTTGGACAGAGAGGAACCTCCTGAGGTTCAACAAGGACAAGTGCAGAGTCCTGCATCTGGGAAGGAACAACCCAATGCACCAGTACAGGCTGGGGGTCGAACTGCTGAAGAGCAGCTCTGCAGAGAGAGACCTGGAAGTCCTGATCAATAAGAAACTAAATATGAGCCAGCAACGTGCCCTTGTGGCCAAGGCAGCCAACGGCATCCTGGGATGCATCAAGAACAGTGTAGCCAGCAGGTCAAGGGAGGTTCTTCTCCCCCTCTACTCTGCCCTGGTGAGGCCTCATCTGGAGTCCTGTCTCCAGTTCTGGGCTCCTCAGCACAAGAGGGACAGAGAACTTCTGGAGAGAGTCCAGCACAGGGCCACCAAGATGACCAGGGGACTGGAACATCTTTCATACGAGGAAAGGCTGCAGGAACTGGGGCTCTTTAGTCTAGAAAAGACTGAAGGGGGATCTTATTAATATTTACAAACGTCTAAATGGTGGGTATCAGGAGATTGGAGCATCCCTTTTCTCTACAGTAGCTAGTAACAGGACAAGGGGTGATGGGATGAAGCTGGAACACAAAAAGTTCCACTTAAATATAAGAAAAAAACATTTCACAGTGAGGGTGATGGAGCAGTGGCACAGGCTGCCCAGAGGGGTTGTGGAGTCTCCTTCCTTGGAGGTCTTCGAGACCCGCCTGGCCATGTTCCTATGTGACCTGATCTGGGTGAACCTGCTTCTCCAGGGGGGTTGGACGAGATGATCTCTACAGATCCCTTCCAACCCCTACCATTCTATGATTCTGTGATCTTCTGGGACACTGAAAAATATTTGTAATTTTTAAATTTATGCATTGTTCCTGTACAAAATAGTATTTGTTAAAAAAACCCTGGGATTTCTCAATCACTTTTATGATGTTGTAATTAATCTTCTTACACAACCTCTCAAAATTAAGAATAATAATTCTCTTTCGGCTTGCTTCTTGCTGAAGTGTTCTATCTTTCCAAGACCAAGATGTCACTATGAGATTTAACCAAGTTTCAAATGTCTTTGATGTGAAAAGTATGTGTCTCTAACATTGTGTTTAAATTTGAACAGGTTCAGCTAGATTTCTCTATTGAAAATCATGGGCCAAAGAAACAAAAGGCAGATACATCCTCAAAGGTCAATCAAAGTCAGCCACTCAGACAGAATCCTAATCAAGCCCAGCAGATGCAGCTTTCTTCATCTAGAGCATATAATTACTGCCAAGGAGTTTGGCAAACTTCAGAACTGGGATCACAGCCTTCTATTCTCAGTCCTCAAAAGGACATTGACCAAGGTAAGCATGATTTGTGAAATAATCACAGCATTTGACTTCTAGAAGAATGAAGTACAGTAGTGGATTCTACTGGCTTCCACTATTTTTTTTACATGACTGCTACTGTTGTTACAGTCCACTAATCAAAATCTGAAAATCTAATGAGTTGACAGGAATTTCACTGTAGCCAGCAGAGGTAAGAATTAAGAGGAATGCCTATGTAGCTCTCTGGATTTAATGTCATTGGTGCAAATACTTAATAGAATCAGAATGGTTTGGATTTGAAGAAACCTTAAAGATCATCTAGTTCCAACCCCATGCCATGGGCAGGGACACTTTGCACTAGACTGGGTTGCGCAAAGCCCCATCCAACCTGCCCTTGAACACTTCCAGGGATGGGGTCATCCACAGCCTCTCTGGGGAACCTGTTCAGTGCTTCACCACCCTCACAGGGAAGAACTTCTTTACATCAAATCTAAATCTCCCTTCTTTTAGTTTGAAGGCATCATCCCTTGTCCTATCACTCTGTGCACTTTTAAAAGTCCCTCTCTGTCTTCCCTGTTGGCCCCCTTTTAGGTACTGGAAGGCTGCTGTAAGGTCTTCCTGGAGCCTTCCCTTCTGCAGGCTGAACGACCCCAACTCTCAGCCTGCCTGCACAGGAGAGGGGTTCCAGCCCTCTCTTCATCTCTCTTGCCTCCTCTGGACTTGCTCCAATGGGTCTATGTCCATCTTATACTTGGGCCTCCAGAGCTGAATGCAGTATACCAGGTGGGGTCTCTTGAGAGTGGAGGGGGAGAATCCCCTCCCTTGACTTGCTGGCCCCACTGGTTTGCATGCAGCCCAGGAAACAGTTGGTTTTCTGAGCTGCAAGTGCACATTGCCGGGTAATGTTGAGCTTCTTATCAACTGACACCCTGGAGTCACTCTGTGCATGGCTACTCTCAATGTGCTCGTCATGCAGCCTGTATTTGTGCTTGGGATTGCCCCAACCCATTTGCAGGACCTTCTCCCTTTATATTAAGTACTGCTGGAAAATGCAAATACTTCTCCATTTTGGCATTGTGTAAAACTTTACTGGGGCAGATACAAGTGTGTCTGTCTGAGAATTGCACACTTCATGCATTGCCAAGTGACTGTTAGATCAAATTGCGATTTGGCAAATCCTTGCTTAATCATTACTTTTGTGACAGATTAATAGCTACAATACTTCTTAGTGTGCTCTGACATAAAGGCTAAAAGTAATATCATGGGCATAATGTGGATATTCTATAGACACACAGTGAGCTAGTAGTTGTTATTCACTAGAATTTTACAGTCCAGTGCCACAACTTGGAACATAAAAATGTAAAAGCGGTCACCAAATCTTATATATGAGACAGTATCTTGACCTTACAGGTCTGACATTATCAGGGTTAGGATGAGAGGAGAAGGTAAAACCTAGGTCATAAACTGAACATTAATCAATGTTACACTTTAACAAAAAGCACCACGTGTGCTTGGAAATTTTATCAGGAGCACCATTTGTAAGATACGTGCAGTGATGTGTGGCCTCTTCCCAGGCAAGTTGTAAAAGAACCTTTTCACGGTAGCCATTGTGTTGAGCGGTGTATTGCAGATGAGTGTTACCGAAGTCTCCCAAACTGTTAGCCTGTTCAAGAATTAATCAGCAAAACTCTGGAAAACTGTTCTGATGCTTGTGGTGGATGGGACGAAAAGTAATGGCCTTAAACTATAACACTAGAAAAACTTGAAGGATGTCTAATAATGGAGTTTGTTCTCCAGAAGGATTGTAGACACTTCTGTATTAAAGGTCTTTATGAATTGACAAACATTTCTCAAGACAGTTCCAAGTAAAAGTGGCTTTTCTTTTTTAAGAAAGAGGTATAACATTTGATAAATTATTCTGGGGCTTGTGTGGGTTGTTTGGTTGCTGCTTTTAACCACCCAGTGAGGAATTTGGGAGAAGACAGAGCCGGACGCTGAGGGTGCACGGTGAAAAGGAAAGAGACAATAGACACAAATTGTGTCAAGATACTTTTGAGCAAGGAGTGACAAGCGCTGTGACATTTCACCCAGAGGCTCTTTCCAACCTACAATACATCCATTTTCAAACCAGTGTATAGGTGCAATGAACCATCTTTAGTAGCACACAAGAAAAAAAAAAAAGTTAAAGGGTTTTCAAAATGAAGAATGGATTATAAGTGTATTTATTCACAACAGCAGTGCTTTGCAGGGACAAAGTAATGTGCATTGACAGACTTGTTGGACTGGAATGGACATGACGCTGACAGTCATGATTCATGTGTGTTTTTTGTGGGGCTGGGACTGAACTAGGAAGAGTATTTCAGGTCAGGCCTATATTGACAGGATAAGCAAAAGGATGTCTTTGAAACATTACTGATAGTGCCACGCAGTTTCATGCTGCTGTATGCGTGATGCAACACCCCTGGCAGCCTTACAAGGACATCAGTTTCTTAACGTCTAGAAATTTCCAGCCACCGTTGCAAAACAATGTAGATTTTGGGGGATCTAGAGAATAGTGAAGGGGAAAGATGATACTGCCAATGTGAAGCATCAATAAAAGAGGGTATTTTCCTGAGAACAACCTTGATTTGATCTCTGCAACCAGATTTACCTTATGAACACATCTTACTCAAACATGCAGGCCCTGAAACACTGCATTGAAAATATAGAACTTTTAAAAAATCTCTTTTCTATTGTGAAGCTTTTTCCTCCAGGTCACCATCCAAATGTTATCCTTAATTCTATAGATTAAATTCTGCATTTCAGAAAACAAGATTGTGAAGGAAAACCTTTCTTTTGTGGAAGAACATCACGTCAGAGCAGTATATACAAAATTTTCTGAATATGCAAAATTTTCTAAACTGTTCTGTTTTTTAGCAGAGGCTTGCATTGCTTTTCATACCTAAGATAAAGAAACTGAATTCAGGCTTTCCTGTTTAAAACCACTCACTTGGATTTAATACATTGATCAAACACACGGTTGCAGTGCATAAGACCGTCATTAAGATGGAGGGAATCTGTACCGAGCTTTCACATACAAGTGATGCACAGACCAATTTGAAACCTTAGTTACAAAAAAAAAAGATTTGCAACAAAGCAGGCAAGTTAGTTTGGTTATTTAAACATTTGTTTTACAAGTTCAAATCTGCCACACCAGTTGCTGTGGGGCATTTCTGGTGAAACAGAAACAATTGTAGTGTGGGAATGATTTTTCTGAACCTACTGAAGAGCTTCATTCATTATTTTCGTGTACAAAACAGCCTGTTGGGACTGAAAATGGTTGGCATGTCAAGGAAGCCCTGCTGTTTGCTATATTTCCAGCATATGACACAATTCAGTGACTCTGTTTTGGAGTGTTTACAACTACATATTAACACTGAATTGCTGAAGTGGACTGTGATACCCTTTATTCATTTCCCCATTAAATTCGGAATTTATGGAAGCTTTCAAGCAAGTCAGAATTCTATGAGATATTTTTATTTTCTCTCTCCTCACTCTACTTGCTAATTTTCAGTTTGTACTGCAATAATGGGATGGATTTCATAATTTGTGTGTTAATTCTGCAGATAAGCAGAAAGAAAATGTTTCCAGAGAACACAGGTTCCTTGTTAGGTGTTTCTATTGTTCTGTATTACTGGCAGGAAAAGATCCTGCTAGAGAGGTGGACAGGTACAAGCCACAATGGTATTAAAAGACCAGTGTTACATACTGACATGGTTTAATGCTGGCCAGCAGCTAAGCACCATGCAGCCACTCACACACTCCTCCCACCTCTGACAAAAACAGGATACATACAGAGTATGGAATAAGCTGCTGTACTTGCTTTCCTTTTTATGTGCCCTATCCCAGAGATTGAGAGTAGGTGGGAGACTTCAATTGCTCGTCCATATTCTATGCATCTTGAACCCAGATGACAGGCCAACCCCAAAGGAAAGTTTCTTGACAGAGGGGTTGTATGCTTTCCTCTGAAAATCTTGACACATGTACAACCGTGTAATTAGCTCTGCACATGCCGCAAGGTTTCTCTGTTCACCTGTGGGCTATAGGGCCTTTTTTTATTTTGGAATAAATATTAGGCAGGAGGAGGAGAATCTTGTTAAACATTTCAAAAACTGGAATTTGTCTTCAAATGATTTGAATTAATAAAGACTTTACTTGTTGTCGGAGACAGTAGTTTTTTCTGGAAAGTCAAACGTCACCTATTAGAGTTTGACTCTAAGACTGCATTTGGAATGAAGCCAATACCATGAAGGGTGCTTTGTCCATGTGAAAAGCTCCTGATCAGCTCTGTCTCCTTGAGTCAACAGAGGTTGGGGTTAGCACAGAGGGAATAAGAGTGTAAAGTCAAACTGTATCTGCACTTGGAATGTCCTCGCTAGTCACCTCTTTTATATGCTTTTGGTGCAGGTGAAACTTTCTGTTTTCCATGCTAGAGGAGGGCTCCAGGCGCGTCAGATGGTCCCACTGTACATTTTGAGAGATGCCACCCCCACAAATACCCAGAATTGTGTCCTGAGTTTACGTTGTAACTTAACAAAGAAGGAGACTGGACTGCTTTGAAGCAAAGTGACTTTTCTGGTTTACTACTTGAACTTCGAGGAGTTTCTTTTACTATAATCCTCATTGTTACTATTACACATAAACCTCTGTGGTCTGAAATTCTACACCTTCTGGATCAAAAGTTATCTTAAGTGTTTCCACACTAGACAGAATTTCAACAGCTTTGACATCACTGACAGTTCTAAGAGCAATCCATGTGGGTAAAAAGCTGGCCAGAGAAAGTCTATGGTAAAATATTAACAAACGGAAAGAGCACTCTGGCTCTGCCTTCATTCCAGCTCACAGCAGAGAATGGCTCATGATTTCTTTTCTGTGTTGCATAAAACTTCATCTTTGAAGTGTTTCACAAATATTAACTAATCCCCTAGTTGTATTTTCTTCACTTAAATGTTCTTCACTTAAATAGAAAATTGTTTGAATTGGTGTTTCTTTAGAAGCACTGTTAGCCATAAGTAAATATCTAGTGACAAGTCTGTTAAATGAAATTTTCCACCTAGAGGAAATTTGAGTTTGCTCATGCACCATGTCTACCTGTACCTCTTTTGTTCTGAAAAAAAACCCCAAATCTGTGAATATTAATTTCTGATTGTAGTTAACACACATCAAATAGATGATATGTTAAGAATTTCAGTACACTGAACATTTAGGTCCATTTTCAAAAGCTGTTTAGGCTCTTAACTGTGATCTTAATAGGTCTTGTTGCCACTGTCACTTCTGAAAGTAAGTTACAGGGTTGTAAATTAGTTGTGCTTTTTCATTGTTTGTGAAAACTGAGCTGCTTTAAACTATTCTACTACATAGTGCATATTCATGCTGATCTTATTCAAGGTCTTTCATACATGCGAATTCTCTTCACATGTGTGTTCTCTTAGGATAGTTCTAATTCCGGGATGTTGTTTCTTTGGCTTTTTCTGTTTTGTAGAACTGCTCTTACAAGTTAGCAATTTCATGGTTTTAAGTTTCTGTGTTAACACAGATTTTTGACAGTCCAGAACTTTACAATAGCCACATAGAATGTTTGTGTTCTACATTGTTGTTCCAAACAGCCAAGTAGCCTCCACTAGTTAAAACTGTAGTGTCTGTATCAAGTGAAAAGTGTACAGAAGACTTCAGAGGAAGGTATGCATGTGATGCATTGATGCTTGTTTACTTTACCTTTGGATCTACAGGATTAGGGCCCCCCAAGTTATTTCTGAAAGACATCCCCTTGGTCGACTACAAAAGAGCCTTCAAAACCAAGGGAGTGCTTAAAAACAGTCTATCTGTAAGCAGCGTTGACTGTGTGCTATTTATGGATCTGCTCATTGCTGTTATTTAGATGGCAAACAAGAGGTAATCTCGTTATACTGCAGCTCCTGTTCAAGCAAAATAATCTTTGAAACTGTATCCAGTACCTTTCAGACCCTGCTGTGTGCACTGTTCTAAACTGTTGACATTGTGAAATTCTGCTTTATTATCTGCCAGATATGGTGGAGGTATAGGGTAATGTGCTGTAATGATTAAAGTCCTTTTTGTGGGCAGGAAAGTAGACCCAAAGGTCTTCCATGTGCTCAAACATCTTCTTAACCTTCTACATCTGTAGGTAACCACTAGGTGGCAAGCTGACCAACATGATTCCATCAGTGGCAGAAGAGTCCACAATAATAAATGCCACCAAGCTGACTCAGTGCAGAGATTGCACATGCATGAGTGCACAAGTTGGTTCAAGCGAAACCTGAACATAAACATTTTTTTGAAAAGTGTCATGGTTTGGCACTAGTCACAATGTCATGCTTTGCTAGAGCTATAACCTCTCAGTAGATTAATTCATTCCATAATTCAGTAATATTTTCTCTTTTCTTCCATGTGGAGATTTGTTTGGACCTTCTACTACATTCTGTTGACTATGAAAATTAATCTTATCCTAATAATAACAACTTATCTTTGTTGATTTGTGCACCTCATATCCCTGCTCTGCAATTGGGTAGTACCGGGGACTGAAGCTTGACGCGCTCAAAAAGTTCAGCTTGTAAAGAATGCTGTGGTGTGTGTGTTACCACAGGTATGTTACAACTACAGCTGTCTGCTTTAGCTGTCCACAGAAAACCTGAATATCTGTGCCTTGAAAAATAAGGTTTAAGTGGCTGGAGCCAAGCACCTGGAAAGGTTACCGGTAGCTTACAATTCATGTTGTGATTGACTAGTTCCACATATCTTACCTAATGAAGGATAAGTTTGTTGGAGATAGTGGTTTTCAGAGACTTACACGAGAGGCCGCAGAATGGACTCCGATTGGTACTAAGAGCAGTCTCCTTGCTTCCCAGCCAAGATGATACCTTTTGAGGCAGTCTTCTCTAGATGGTCACGACTTCTCTAGATAGTCACATGGACATTTTAGACAACTAAAATGAAGATTTCCACAATAAATGCCTTCCTCTGTGAGAGAAGATGAAAAAAACCCACCAAAAGATAATGGTAGTAGCGCAGCTTTGTCAAGCCTACCGATCTGCCTTTGAGCTCTTTGGATCATGCACATCCAAGCATGTTTTGCTGCAGCTTATATGGTTGCTGGTGATTTCTTGAAACAGATTAAACTATTGTAGCCAACCGCTTTGTTACCATTTCACAATGTGGGAACAGGTAGGTCTAACTTCGTATTGTGTTGACTGGTGTGTTGCTATTGCCTTGACTGACACAGATGTTCTCTCAAATGGAGAGAAGGATAAACTTGTAAAATGTGATGTTTAAAAGTGACTGAATATATAGGTAGTGCTTGACTTGAACAGCACTTCCAGCTGCCTTCCTTCCTCCTCTCTTAAGCAGTCTGATGCTAATGGAGCAAAGATTGAGCAGGAAATGCTGACATATTATACCACCAGCACAGCAGGCCTTAATGGACAGTTCTGTGCCTCCTGTGTACAAAAATTGTTCTTTTACTCAATGCCAGACTTCAATAGTGTGTCACTAGGGCAGCGGTATAATACAGAGAGAAAAAGTGTAAACCAGTTCTCGTCAGCTATCTGATCTCATAATTAAATGCAAACATAACTACAGAGTACTTTTTTTTTCTTTGAGCAGTGAAGTTTGAAGTTATACATTCAACTGAACACTCAGAATATCAGCAAAATATCAAGCCCAAGGATAAACTTGAAAAGCCAGCTGCAGATTTGGCAGTCAGAGGAACCAGGCTGGAAGTTCAGCAGAAGTTAAAATCCAGGAATTTCTCTCGTGCTCATCCCATAAAACCAAAAATCTTTTATAACGTGGCAAAAATCCGCAACTATAATATTAAAGACTGATTTCTTTGTTGGCAGCAAGTTCCAGATCCACGCTTCCTATTGACTTGCTTCAGAACCTGCAAATCAGGTACAAATATCAGCTTTATTTTTGTATGTTGAGTTGGGATGTTTGCAGCCAGGAGAGAGAACAAATACCTTGTGTCACACCATGAACCGTAAAGTAAAGGGTTAATCTGTGTACATTGTGAAATTACAGTCTTCACTGTTAATACCGATTTATTTTAATTATCTGTGTTAAATATTACTTGCATCATGGATGTAGAAATGCCTAGTTAATACATATGTAAAGCTTTGTGCCTTTAGGCAGGGCTTGCAGGTCTTTAGCTAGTATTTTGTTGGGAAACTGTAGATGTGATTTAAGCTTAGAAGTGGGATGCCTCAACCTACTTGAGGCATTATTATTTGCAATGCAACCGTTAATCCTGTGTGGCTATCTTACTACATGAAAGAAAGGGGTTTGAAAAGACTACAGCTGAACCTATATTGTTTCTCATCTTGTGCAGCATAGAGTTTAAAGCAGTGATAAACGTTTTCATTACCAACACTTAGAATTGTACATCAGTCTTGTAAGAATTAAGTCTTACCACAGATGAAGCTAAAAGAAAACTTGAGCGAGTTGTGATGTAAAGAGGGATATCTATATAGTTATGAACATGCCAGGACATTGAAACAAGTGATAATTTCCAGTAATGCAGAGCTGTCTTGGGATTATTTCAGTGATGAACTTTACAAGTAAAGGAAATGCACTTGAAAAAGAGATTACTTTTTTTTATTTTTTACTGTGAGAATGGTCAAGCAGTTGAATAGGGTTACCCAGAGAGGTTATGGAGCCTCCATCTGTGGAGATACTCAGAAACCCATCTAGACATTGACCTTGACAACTTGGTCCAGCTGACCCTCCTTGAGTAGAAGGATTGGATTAGGTGACCTCAAGAGGTCCCCTCCAACCTAAGCAATTCTGTGATTCTGTGAGTGGTATCACTGCAGTGAATAATCCTAATTCCTGCTAAAAACATATAAAATCTAAATGGGATTAATAAAGGAGGGGAGCTGCTTACCCATGAACACTGTTTTTCTGTAGTTTTTCTCTTTTTACAAATACTTTCCTGGTGCTGTTTACAAACTCTCTGGCATCTAATGATACAGTAGTAATCAATCTGAGAATTTGAATAATTATTTTACTACTCAACACTGAAAATCTTCTCCTAGTGCAAAGGTTCCATGATGTTATAATCGGATGCTAAATCTGCAATAAATTTCATTGAGATGTTACTGAGCCAATATGAGGCCTGAGAGACATGGTGAGCTTCTTTCTAAATCATTCAGTTACTTTAAAATCTTGTCATTGAATTCAACATTTAACACTGTTCATGAGCCGGACAACACACTGCATTCCCTCGAACCAGGCCCTGAATGAGCTCTTTCTGTAGCTCAAAGCATAGTGGCTTCTAACAAGTATAGGAATTTTGGCCTAGATCACACCGGTAAATTGTTCTCACTGGCTACTACTAGAACGCAGCTGGTAAATGCCAAAGTTTTTAATAACTGTAGCTTATCCTGAAAAATATTGTTTTATTCTCAGTTCCATGTTTAATATTGAACTGTGAAGATGTACAGCATTTCAGTACTATGAGGTTCTGTGCATTTACAGGTGTTAAAAGCAGTATGCCCTTAGAAAAAGAGCAGTTTGTTCGATAATCTTTGATGAGAAAAGAGTGGTGACAAGGTAGTACTGTGGATATTACTGAATTGCACAAAGAAAGGAGAGCCTATAAAAAAGAATTCCAGTTGATTCACAGAGTACTGCAAGGATAAAACAGAGTAAATTACTGATTGCTGTTGTTATCAGAGGGTAAAAATTTATTACAATACTGGGGAGTATATGGATACAGGCAAAAGTTCTACCCAGATAAGGTCATAGAAGAACTGCATTGCACAGCAACAGTGCTTTAGCACGGCCCTGGCCCCAGTGAAAAGTACTCATGGGAACAGAACCCCTGACCAAAGCACGTTTTAGCCACAGACCAAGCGGTGAGGCTGGGGCTCTGCACCCTGACACTTGGGTGTCCATCCCAAGGCAGTCACCGTCTGAAAGGACAGGTTTTCTTGTGTAGGGGCAACAGTCGTAGGCAATACAGAAGAAAAGTCAGTTTTCTTTAATATTCTGCCGTAATTTAAGGAGTATAAGTTATAGGGAGCATGGATGAAAGATGCCTGCACGCACAGCCCTCTTTCCCTTTTCAGTCCCCCGGAAAGGTGAGCCTAGCAGGGTTTGTGGTGCCCGCGGGAGGTCTCCCTCCTCCGAACCCGCTCCGCTGCCGCCAGTGACGGCGGCGGGACGGGCTCGGGCACGGGGCTGCGCATCCCTGGCCAGCGTGCCCCGTGCCCTGAGGTAACCCCGGGACCGCGCTCAGCCGGGGTGAACGACCGCCGCCGGCGGGCAGCGGCGGGTGCTGCTCGCTGCGCCGGCGGCCCCGGCCGTCCTTCAGCCGTCACCACATCGCCCTATCGCCTAGCAACACCCCACGGACCCCACCATTGGCAGGGCCGCGCCCCAGCCCACACGCACCCGCCTCCGGATTGGGTGCCGTCCCGGGATTGCGCGGCCGGCCCGGTGCTCCTTCCCTTTGTGCGCCGTGCGCGCGTGCGGGCGCTCCGCGATTCGGCCTCGCCGGGCCTGGCGCCGCCGAATCTCCGCGTCTCTGGCCGAGCCATGGTGCCGGCGCGACGCGGCAGTGACCCCCACACTGTGCACACCCGCGGGGACGTGGGAGAGGGACGCGAGGTCCTCTCCGGCGGTGGAGCGTCGCCTCCTGGCCTCTGGCCAGGCCGGCCCGAAGCCACGCGCCCCCTCAGCGCCCGGCCTTCCACGGCCTCCGGCATGGGCGGGGCTCGAGTTTGGCCCCGTGCCGCGCGCATGGGGGCCCGCCTGGCTCCCCCCGGGCCTGGTCTGGGCCCCCTCCTCCTGTGGAGAGGCTCCGGCGGGCAGGGGTTGGCATCACCCCGGGGCCGGCTCGGGGCGGCCCTGCCCCGGCTCTCATTGGACTGCGGCGAGGAGTAAACTGTCAGCCCATGTGGCGTGGCCGCCGGAGGAGGTGACTGCTTAAATAGCGGTGGGAGCTAGAGGGAGACAGTGAGGAGAGTGCGGAGCATCGCCAGTGCGCAGCTCGGCACTGGCCGCCGCAGCATCCGTGTCTACTCGCAGAGCCCGCCTCGCGGCAGTCCAGTCGGACGCTGAGCTGTCGCCAGAGTCTTCCCGGCACGAAGCCTTCCGCCCCTGTGCAGGTACCGGCGGGACAGCGACTGCGGCGCAGCCGTGACAGCGGCTGCCTCCGTTGGCGCCTCCGCGGGCCGCTGCGACCGGCGGGCGTGCCGGGTAGGCTCCATCTTGCCCTCTAAACCGCGCGGGGCTGCGTGCGAGCCTCGCTGGGCAGGTGGTGGCGGCGAGAAGAGACTCCTCTAGTTCGGCGGCCGGTTCCCGAGCCGCGTTCGCCCGTTCGGCGAGGCGGCGCAAAGGGAGGCTGAGCAGCTGCATTGTGGTGCTGGCGCTCGGCCATCTTGGCGGCGGGCGGCGCCGCCGCGACCCCTCTCCGCCGGTCCGGGCGGGCGCGGGGGAGGACGTGGGGGTGCGCTCAGCGACGCGGTCGCGGCACCGCTGCTCGGGGGCCTGCGGCGCGCCCGGCAGCACGAACGTTCCGGCCGTTCCCCCGCGGCCGCGCTCCGCAGGTGGCGAGGGGCCGCGCCCGGCGCGGGGCAGGGCGGCCTCGGCGACTCTGCGCTGTCGCAGCGCGGGCGCCCGACGGGCGGCGGGGAGCACGGGGCTGGCTCGGGCAGGCGCCGGGGTTGAATGGGCCGCTGTGTCCAGGCAGCGGGGCGACGGTGCTGCGCTCTCCCGCGGTGTCTGGCGTGGCAGGCTAAGGAAGCTTGTAAGGGAGGAGGTTCAGCGTTAGCTATTGCGAAAGGCGGCCTGTCAATAGGTACTAGGAAACCATCTCGGTAAAGGTCCCGCGTATGCTGCTAAACTACTTTTTTGCACGTCGCTGTAAAACAAACCACCCGGGTGAAATAACACATTGATCGCACACCAGCCTGGATTTGATGTTATTTTTGTCAGGAACGTGATCATCAACCCTCTTCTGCAGTTTTTATTCCTGTTTGCTTTTTTTATTCCACATTCCTTCCCTGGCATTGGGCCCTTGAGTGCTCCTTCAGAGAGCAGTGTTGGGGGCTTTGGAGCGTGCCTTGTCTTAAAACAAAAGGGACGGAAAGCCTCAAGCCACATGAGCAAAGGATTCATCTCTTCCTGTAGCCTCTATGCTGCTTGAAACAAAATAGTGGTGCATTGTGAGGGACTGCATTTAACGGATGAACTTGGAGCATGAGGGCAGTTACGACCAGATATTTGACAAACATGATACGGTGATCCTGGGAACTAACATTTTTGTACAAATCTATTTTGACTGTTTGGGAACCAACAGAGCTGTGGTGATTCCATTAGTGGAGTCTAACCTACTTTTCTCAAACAACAGCTCTGAACCAGATTGTGTTTCCTGCTAAGTAGTACATTTTAAATATGAAAACACACACCATTTTTTTTCATTTGTTTTGTAGTCAATGGGACAGATCCATCTTTGAAACAGGAGGCAGTTAAAAGGTGTTTGTTAAACCAAAGCTATGGCATACAGATTGATGATAGCCAAATGCTTTCAAAAAATTAAAAGCAACCTGTGTTTGCCTCTATTTTGTTTTTCCAAGACAGACGTTAGAGGTCTTCACAAGAGAAATTCCCATGGAATGACATTTTTTAATTGCAAATTTTAGAGGTGACGTACAGAGATTAGGAAAGTTGGATTATGATATCATACCGAAAAACTAAGAAAACAGTCCTTTTGACAACATCTCTGGTAAAGGAATCTAAAGGGGAGTCATGGATGTTTCATTTTACTATGGTAAAGCTCAAAAAAATTTTTTTCTAAAAATCAAGATTTGGCCTGTCTGGAAACGGTCGCAGAGTTGTCTTTGAAGGTTCTGTCTTGCCACAATGACAGCCATCGAAATGACAGTGAAACAAATACTGTGCTCCTGTCTAGGGAAGAGAACTGTGCTTCAGGCAAAATGAGATTTGGGGGTTAATTTTTTTCTTTGCAAACGGTTTCTTCCTCCTTCTCCCCCTCCTGTCCTCGCTGAACCTTAGATGGACATAGATACAGCAGAAGAAAAGGTATTCTCTTTGGCCATTGGCAAATGAGAGTGAGAGAAGAACTCGAATTTTACCTTCAGTTTTTAATTTTTCTTTCTTTTTTGTTCCCCATCTAAAAGCTTACAAGTTTCACAGATATTTTTGTAGGGGAAACAATAGATTAGTATAAAAAGAAGAATTGTGCAGCTGCCAGAAACTATGGCCAAGGATTAATATGTTCTTCCTGATTGGTGTGTTTGGTTTTGGGTTTTTTGTGTTGGATTAGTGAGACACTGAAAAATAAATGTTCTAAAAGCTATGGAGAACAGTACTTCAACTTTGATACTAGCATTAATCTCACGTGATACCAATAGGTGTCCAATACATAGAGAACAACGTTAAGAAGGTACAACCTGATTGGAGAAAGGAACAGGCGTCAATAAACAAACCAGCCCTGTCAGATGGCTAATGTGGGAGGCAGATAACCAGAGCACAGGTATAAAGTGATGAAAGTTGTTACTAGTCAATAATACCAAAAGGGATTGTTAGTTATTACAAGTCACACACTGAGTCAGCAGTGCATTATCATTGCCAAAAAATATTGTGTAAATCCAGTGAGGTGGTAGTTTATGCCTAACTGAGGTGTTGGACTGATATGTTGCGGGTGGGGTGTTTGCTTCTCCCGCCACCTCTCTGCTTGCTTAAAAATGCAAGCTGTCTGGGAAGAATTAACAAAATTCCGTTCAGGCAAAACTGTTGGGTAAATGAAAGAAAAAGGATGTTAACTGTCTGGTTGGATCCAGTGAAAAATAGCCTTACGAATTCAGATAATCCTGTTTGTCCCTCTTTGTCTCTTTTTCTTGGCTTGCTGCTTCTGATCACCTTGCTTATCAAATGCAGTATCTCTTCCGTTTGCTGTAGTCCAATCTCATTTAAAACAGCAATAGAAATAATTATCTTTCCCGATCTGTGCCATACTTCAGAATCTGTCAATGTACTGTGCATAGTCTAAAAATTACTGAAAAAAATAGTCTCTAATACAGTAAAATAACTCAGCACACCATTTGGGAGGAAAATCAGTCAACTTTTAAATAATCTATTTATTCTTTTGTCAAGGAAGATCAAAGACGTTGTTAGTAGCTGTAACATGCAATTTTAATTGCTGTTTAATCGGGAATGACTTAATATCCATGATTTTACTTCTTCTCTCTCTTGTTTTCCACAGGAAGTCATCATCATTATCATCATCATGCCTAGTGTTAAATCTGTGCTTTGTATATTATCTTAGAAGTAGGCATCTGGAACAATTTGAGTCAAGTCTAAATCTTTCCAGTTCTTTGTGAAATTAAAAAATCCTTAGGTTATGCCTCTTGCCCATTCACCCAGCTAAAATTAACTTCTTGGCTCTTGTTCTTCTGTGTTTTGATTACTGCAGCATCTTTGTCTCTACCTTTGACACAGTCTTGCTCAACTACATTCATAATATCTTGGCAAAAATTGCTTTGCTGCTAGATTTCATTGCTTCACTGTCTCAGAAGAACATTTTGTCAGGATGTACCTGGTTGGAGTTTTTCTGATACTCCAAGGAAAAATATATGGGATGGGAAGGAGCAATCCCAAAAGTGACATTTCAGTCCCCTGAAGTACAAATTATGTTTCTCTCCCTAGGGGTCATAGCCCAAACTGATGAGGCATAAAATTGAATCATAACCACAGTAGCATCTTGTATGTCTCCTTGTCTTAGGCTTAGATTGTAAGCTTCATGCCTGAGATCTTTCTTTCCCCTAGTGCAGAACAGCGGAGTTGTGGTCCTTGATTTGGTTCTCCAGGTACAGTGATAACACCAATAATAAAATGACTTGCTAGGTTTAGGTGAGTGGGAAAACTGAGAGGCTTTTCTTCCAAGCAGACTGGACTGGGCCAATTACTACCCACTTCAGTTTGGAAGAATAGTGTCTTACTAAAGGCCTTGCACATTTGGCCCTTAGTCCTTCCCTGTTTAATTGAACAGCCGAAGTGGAATGAAACTTCTATTGTCTTGAGTGTTTCACATAGGACTGAGAAATCCAATATGTCCTTTTGGGAGCACTTCTGTTTCTGTTCCCAGAAGGGATGGACTGGATGAAGTAACCATCTCCTCTCCTTCAGTGTTGCATGTTGCATAATTCCAGTTACCCCACAGCTCTGAATCAAGATAGCTGCTGAAGGAAGGGTAAAAGAAGTCAGCAGCCTCCGTGGCGGTGTGTTCCAGCTGGGCTATACCTCAGTTAACCAAGAGGGCTTTGCTTTCCCTCTGCACACCCCAGCCTCTTCCAGCTACAGGAAGGTGTTATGCCTGAGCAATGTGTGAGTGGAAGAGAGGCCTGTTTCATGACCAAAAGAATCAGGAACTCCTGAAAGAGGCTGCAAACCCACACCTAAATTAAATGTCTTGGAAAAACAGCTACGAAGTGCTTGCTCATCTAAGAGTAGCCATTAGTACTCTTTTGCGATGGAGCACCAGCAGCGCTTGAGCAAAGCGCCTGCAACATAATCTGCGATGGAAGTCAAGCTTTAGGTCTTCCATAGAAAAGTCTTTCCTTCAAAGTTACTAGTTTTAGCTGTTTGAACACTCAGTTTTCTTTGTGACTTTCACTTGTTAAATTCCCACACATTAAAGACTATTTCGCCTCTACTTACCAGAAGCATTATTGAAGGAAATACTGTGAATGTGTACTACCTCTCTGGTTCATGCGACCATGCTTTTATTTGTCTTTTTGTGTATCTCTCTAAAAATAAGCCATATGTATGGATTCCCCCCAGTTGCCTTCTTAAGTTCAAATTAATAGTTTCTAGATCATAACTGAGACATCAGATTAATTTGCCTTCCCTCTGCTTAGTTGTTAATATATTTTTAGTGTAATAGAAAATGAAATGAGTGTGTGTTTGACTGTACTATATGAGCTATCATTTGGTGGTGTGATCTGCAGACAAGGTTTGCCATGCTGCATCATGCTCTTTTGTGGTGTTTGAGATTGGGGTCTTAGAATGCAAATTTTTTGGAACAACGACTGACATTTTTTATCCCATCTGGAATCCAGATCTGTTCAAAGAACAGATTTATTTTTTCAAAGTACTGCTGTCTGTCACAAATACTCAGCTCGCCATTCCCAGTGCTGTGCATATGTGGCAGTGCAAGGTCCAGATGGGAAACACTTCATATATGAAACGTACTTCTTGTTTTGGGTATTTAAGGTGATGCTAAGTTGTATTGTGATATTTCTGAGTCTGAGGGGTTTTTTTTCTGTGGGTTTCTGTTGAGGTTTTTTTGTTTGTTTTGTGAAGTTTTGTTAGTTGTTTGGTTTTTGCTTCCCCTCCAACAAACTTTCTGATTATTGATTCTGAAGTTAGCGTTTAACTCTGGAATGATCGTAGAACTTGTTTTGCTACCTGTTAGGTTTGCATTGTAATTATGTCTTTTACTATATGTATTTCATCATTTCTCCACCCACCTCTGCTCTAGCACGTTAGTCTTTCTTCTCTGCTGACTTCACAGACTCTACATTTAGTAGAGCTAGACTTGTTAGTTTTCTAGTTTTCATGTAGAAACTGTTGGTTCTCGGAGTCCAGCACTCCTTCAGTTTTCTCATCCTTGTTGACCCCAATGAGCTTATGGTCCTTATGGTAGATTTGGTTAGTTGGGATGTCTTGGGGGGGTTTTGTTTGTTTCTTTTTGTTGTTGTTGGTTGGGGTTTTTTTAGTAGAGATTCCATGGGCTGTTCCTGTGTGGGTGTTTCTCCTTCAGATATGCTTGTAGGTTACAACATGTCAGGAAGACAAGAGATACATATACTCTCATTCTCTGTGTGAAATCTTACTATTCTTACTACTTTTTGGATCTTAGCAACAGGGAGAAGTCCAGAGATGGAGGACGTGGTGATTGCAGGCATAGCAGGAAAACTGCCAGAATCGGAGAACTTACAAGAGTTTTGGGAGAACTTGCTTAATGGAGTTGATATGGTCACAGAGGATGATCGGAGATGGAAACCGGGTGAGTGCTTATTGTCTGTCCTCATGGAGCCCTGAGTTCTGAGCATTTTAGAGGAATTAATCAGTGAAAAGAAGGGATTTATCAGATGTGAAACCCTGATGGAGCTCTGAGTTCACTGCTGATACATCAAGAAATTGAGGAACAGAGCATTTTTATGAAGGTCTCATGTAGTAGTACCAGCTTATGAGCAATATGTACCTTACTTCCAAATGATAGAATGCTCTAGTAGAGCATCTAGGTACCATGAGTCCTGTCTGACTGCCACACCTATCAACAGATACAGCAGATACAGCTCTGACTTTGTTTCTGCGATCAGAAGTTGCACAGGGACTCCAGTCCTGTGATTTAGGGGTTTTTATCATGTTCTTTTCTGTCTCATTCTTTTTCTGAAGTTTAGAAGATGTCTATGCAATTCAACCTACTGATTTGCAGAAGCAGAAAATAGCTTTTGATTTTGCTTCTAACTGATGACTGACTGTAATTGCTGATTTGGACTCTGTTTATGTGCTTGGTACAGCTCGCCAAAGCAAAAATGGTTGAACTAGATAAGTGTCTTTTTGCTACCATATCCAGGAGGGTCATAAAAACTACAATTGTTTTCATTAATGCAGCATTCTTATTTCCAAAAGAGTTTCAGTGAGATATTCATGCAGCTCTCCAGTACTGCAACAGGGAAGTAAGGTTTTGTGTGTAATTGAGAACTGATCATGGCCATTCTCTGCTTTGTCTCAGCTGGTAGCTGCTTCAAAACTGATGTAGTCTTAGACTCAATGTTGAATTTTTCTTGTCAGGAATTTATGGACTGCCCAAGAGAAATGGGAAGCTCAAGGACATAAGCAAATTTGATGCATCGTTTTTTGGGGTGCATCCCAAACAAGCTCATACAATGGATCCTCAACTTCGCTTGCTGTTGGAAGTTTCTTATGAAGCTATTTTGGATGGAGGTAAGCAGCTTGAATGATTGAAGAGGGAGCTCTATTGTCTCTGTGCAGTGAGTGCAGACATGGACCTGTATGATGAGATACCTAACAAGAGAAAGCCGTTACGGTAGAGAGGAGACCAAAGAACTGGTATGGGGTTTAGAACAAAGCTATTTTCTCTGGGATCAAAACTAGGAAATCTGTACTGACAGCAAATCTCCACCTGTGTCATATGGCAGAAACACTTAAAAAGTGAGCTTTTGTATGTTTGCTCTACCCTGGTACTTCATAACAGATTCCTTTGATACAGGCATATTTGTAGTGCAAAAGCAAGATATGACTTGTTTAGAATTCCCATCCATGGTCTAAAAGAATGGCAGATGGCCTGATGTATTCCCGTCTATTGGATGGGTTCATTAAAAGTTTGTGGCATTTGATCTGTATCTATAGGAGGTTTGCCTAGGAAATATGCTTTGAGACTTAGGAGCCTCTTTCCTCCTCCACTGACATTGTCTTGAGCTTTTGACTGACTTACCCACAGAGTCAAAAAGTTTATTCTTCTCGTTAGTCAGGTTCATGTCTGAATATAAGAGGTGCACGGGCAAAAGTTGAAAGGACTTGTTAAAATAAACACTTGCTCCTCTGCTACTAAGGCTCGGTCTGTAGGCTTGAATATCCCGTCTTGTACTCCAGATGTGGGCTTTTTGTGTGGATAGAGATAGATACTCATGTGCTCACGTGATATTCCAAGTGCTGTGATTTTTCTCCCTTTTGGTCTGCTCCTTTTATTTGCATTGGAAGTCAGCTGTTAGCTTACCTGATCAGCATGTGTGTCTTCTGTACATGGTTTTATTCTAGACTCTAGCAATGTCAAACTGAGCTGAAAAGCTAGCTCAAGACACAGTATATTCTGGCTAAAAGCCAATACCAAAGTTCTGGTTAACTGCAGTAAGACTTGTAAAGTCTGCAGTTAAAATACATAAAAGGTCACTATACGTGAGGAACTAATGCTGCAGGCCTGCCAGAAAGGGACAGTAGTGTTTCATGAACTAGTGTTAGCACACCTGATATAATAAGGGCAAGGGCAAACTGGAGAGATATGTTTGTTTACTGTAATCTACCTTCCAATATCCCCATAGGTATTAATCCAGCCACCCTCCGTGGCACAGACACGGGTGTATGGGTTGGTGCCAGTGGGTCAGAAGCTGCTGAAGCCCTCAGCCAAGATCCAGAAGAGCTTTTGGGATACAGTATGACTGGCTGTCAGCGTGCTATGTTTGCCAACAGGATTTCCTACTTCTATGACTTTACAGGTAGGTGTCCCCACCAAACCTGTCAATGCTAATCAGAAATTGCAACTTAAGCGTGATTGTGCCACAGTTCCTGTAGAGGAGTGGGATGGGTATGATGACGTAGACCCCTTTTGAAATGAGAAAGTAGCAGGCAACTATTGTAAGAAGGCATGTGAGAAGCAGAAGATATAACTGTGATAAGACTCATTGTAAGACTTTAATTTGATTGCTGCTAATGTGCATAGCTGGCATTCATCTGAAAGATGATGTCAGGAGGCCTTCATAAAAAGACCTGGGTCTTTTCTTCTGTTAGAATGACTACTGTTTGTTATCCATCTATGTGGAAGTTGGCTAGTGCAGAGGCAAACTGATTGAAACAGTTGGCTTTTTTGTGTGAAGTGGAAGAACTGAGAGCACTACGAAAGTGATGTATTTGAAGGCCTAGTTGTGACTTGAACCATGTGTGGCACTGAAGAAAGTGTAGGGGTGGGAATTTCTCTGAAGAGCAGCAGAAAGCAGAGATAATAACCAGGGTGGCACAGAAAGGGGGAAGGGTTTTTAATGGTGAGAATAGGGAAATAGATGAGACGTGCCTGTCAAGCTACAATACGTCCTTTTGACGGAGACAGATGTAATTTTGAAGAATATCCTTAAAGCCAAACTCTTTATGTTTGTTGGGTTTTTTTTTCACCTTTCTCATCCCTTGATACCTGGTAAGCTGCAGAGATGGTGTGATATTTTTCCCCCGTCAGTATTACGTGTTACGTTCTGAAGCAACTCTTACTCAAGACTTTTTTTCAATACGCTTCTCTTGTGATCCAATCCTTTAGTTCTTTTGAGAGCAGCTCTAAGAAATAAACAATAAAACTCAGCTCTTCTTTTTTTCCCCTTTCTGTTTCTTAAGGTCCAAGCATAACTATTGACACAGCCTGCTCCTCTAGTCTCATTGCTCTGGAAAATGCTTATAAGGCAATTTGTCATGGACAGTGCAGTGCAGCCCTAGTAGGAGGGGTCAACCTTTTGCTGAAACCACACACTTCTGTGCAGTTCATGAAACTGGGTATGCTTAGTCCTGATGGTGCCTGCAAGGCTTTCGATGTTTCAGGTAAGGCATTAGTACAAAAGGTTGTCGTGTTGTGTGAGAGGAACTTACTGTGGAGTCTGTGACCAGATACTCTGTAATACAGCAAAGACCCGGTCTCATGGTTGTTCCTAAGTGCCCTGTTCAGGACATAGCCTGGACCTGACGTGTGTTGCGTGCTCCATGGAACCTGGAAAACTACCAGTGGGGAAGAAACTGTATAGTCCCTTCCTCAGCCAGTAGCAAGAGAAAATGTCTGTCTCTCAATGGAAGCTTTCTGTCGTAATTTGTGATGAGCAGCAAGCCTTTCCAGGATATGAATTTTTTAAAAAGTAGATCTGCCATACTGTCACAGTGGTGTGTTGTATGTGGTAGCTCAGGAATGAGGACCTTACTGTGCGATGTTTTGAAACTTGTTTCAAAATAAAGCAGAATTAGGGACTGCTCTTCTCTTTCTGCACTCAGGAAATGGATACTGCCGGTCTGAAGCAGTCGTCGTCATTCTTCTGACCAAGAGATCTATGGCTAAACGGATCTATGCTACAATAGTCAATGCTGGAAGTAACACTGATGGCTTTAAGGAGCAAGGTAGGCCTTGAGCCTCTGAAAAGTGAGATGCCTGCAGAACTGTTTAGTCTCAAGTCTTTGCCATCAAAAACGGCTGTTGTGGGTGGCTTTTTAGATGTGTGAAGGGTTTTTTCGTTTGTTCTGGTTTTGACATGCAAAGTTCAGGACCCTGGTTTGTAAAGAAGTCGAAAGAGACAAGAGGTGGTTTCTACTGTACAAAGTAACAGCGGTGTCCTGTTGCTAGTTTAGCATTCCTTAGGATACCGTCACAGTAACTTCTGCACTGATGGTGGAAACGTAGGTGGTGGTCTGACTCCAAAGCTCTTTCCGTAATGCTGTTCCACTTCTCTCACTTTCCAGTAAAGGAGACACCAATCTTCACGTCTTCTGCTCGATCTAGACATCGAGTATTCTCTTAACTGGTATCTTTCCTCACTAGTCTAAATCATTGCTTTAGGTCAATTTCTGGTTCCTCTGCTCCTCTTCCAAAGAGCTTGAGAGGCTTATTGTGTTTGGTGCTTAGGTGTAAATCCTGGGTTTTTTTGGGACCTTGTATCCCAATCAGTTGAAAGAGTGCTAAAATCAGAACAGGAAGCATCTGATAGGAGAGAGGAATTAATGGCAATTTTGGTCCTAGGTGTGACATTCCCATCTGGAGAGATGCAGCAGCGGTTGGTCAGCTCTTTGTACAAAGAACGTGATATCAAACCTGAAGAAGTGGAGTATGTTGAAGCTCATGGGACAGGCACCAAGGTCAGTGTGGCTCCTTTGGGTTTAGACTCTTTTTCCCTTATTTTCTTCCCTTGCATCACTTACCACTCTTTTCTCCCATCAAATTACTCTTTGTTTTTCTGAAATGGACTGTATTTCTCCCTTCTACCAGTTACTGGAATATGTACTGCTTCACTACTTCTAGATTTTGTCCAAATATCTTACTCTTTCAGATTTCTCTTTTGTAATGTGTTTTTGAAGTGCTAGCTAATAGCCATTTTAATTTTTTTTCCTACTAGGTTGGAGATCCACAGGAAGTGAATGGCATTGTAAATGTCTTCTGTCAATGCGACAGAGAGCCACTGTTGATTGGATCAACCAAGTCAAACATGGGTCATCCAGAACCTGCCTCAGGGCTTGCTGCATTAGCCAAGGTAACAGGCAGCTTGAGAAGGAGAATTGAGGGAGAAGTGGAGCACAACAGTGTGTGGGGTTTTTAATGCTTGCTTGTCTAAAAATTTGCACTGATCCAGGATATGTTCACTGGTAATGAGAACTCCGGTGATTCTCATGAATTAGGTACTTCTTGCTTCACCCTGCAAATACCTTTTAAAAAGTCAAATGGCTGTTCTGCAAGCTGGGTGCAAGTGCTCAAGCAGCCCTCTGCCACATGCACGCACAAACACACGCATACGCCCATGCACACTTTGTTTCTCCCTTCCTGCAGAATTCTTCAGGAGCGTTAACTCTGCTCATAATAAAGGCTTTGGGATCACTTCATTGATTATCCTTACACTGACCTTCTAACAGAACCCTGTAGTAAGCAATTTGGGTTTGAGAGGTGTACAAGTAGAGGGATTTAAATGTTAGGAGTAGTGGGTAATGACCAAAGATAAGAGACAGCGTGGCCTTTAGTGCCAATAGAGTAGCTGATCCTTCTGGTTGTTAGTCAGGGATGTATCATCTGTTCCTCTTCTCTCTTATGTTGGCAAGAAGCTTGGTGAGCTCTTTGGGATGAGGCTACTATCTTGAGTAACTGCTTGTCTTAGCAACCGGCCTGACTACTGCTGTAGGCAGACAGTCATCTATTGGCTCTGTCTGCTAAACTGCTTAGCTGAAAGCTAGCTAATGTTCACAGTTAGTTGTAAGCCTATTACTGACAGCCTTAGAGCTGTGCAAATTGAAATAACATACACTGTCACTGCTAGAATTTTAGGCCTGAATACATACTACTTTCTGTGCATAGCCTCATCTGCAAGCAAGTCACGTAGTTGGCGATATCTGTCTCTCTGTAAAGGAAAGATTACCTTTTTTTGCACCTCTGTCTCAGACTGACACTTTCTTCATAGAAGGAATGATAACCGAGTCACAAAATAAACCTCTCCATTCATACTGTTGTATGTTAAAAATTGTTTAGTGCAGTCTTGCTATGATCTGTTAGGGCAGGATCATAACTTTCAGGTACTGTTTCCTTGTCTCTATTTCTCAGAGGATTCAGAACTGCAAAGACAAGGGCCACAATTTCTTTTTGAAGACTTCTCTGACAGCATGTTTTCTCATTCTTTCTCGTCAGTTTTCTCACTTAACTAATCAGAGCCCATGGCACCTAATAGAATAGACTCTCTTTTTTGCTGTGTTTTTATTTAGTTGTGTTGGGTCTCGTTTCCAGATCTGTCATCTTTAAAGCACCTGAGGCTTTGGAAGGATATTGGAAGCTGTGTGTCTCTTCTTGATCCTTTGAAAGCTGGGCAGTGCTTGGTATTTTAAGATTCGGAAGTTAATTAGAATGGCAGATCAGGTGTTTTGAGACACCTTTTTTGGCTCTGCCAGTTCTGACTAGTCCGCCACTCCTTCTTTTTTGGATTAAGAACACAACAAATGGGTGCAGAACATAGGAAAACTTCACTGGTGCTTCAGCTTGGCTCTTTTGCAGCAAAGGCAGAAATGGAAGCTTCCCTTATGATAAGGAAGAGCATGTGTGGCAATATGTGACTGGAGAGCAATGTAGCAGAGCATGATGAAGGGACAGGATCTGAAAGGGCAGAAACATGATGTGGTATTCCTGAGTAGCGGGACTCCTTTTCCAGCGAGACTGTGTAGCTTTCCAGTTAGGTTCTGGAAGCCAGACTTAAAGCTACCACCCTCATCTTCACTGCTGACTGCCCGCATAGACTTAAAATTTGCCTGGGTGGAGCAGATACTGCCTCAGTAACATCAATAATGGCTGTTCTCTGAAGTGTTGCTTTGTCCAAACGTAGAACTGCTTTAGTGTATGCTGTATGGTAACTTACAGTAAAACAATAACAACAAAAGAATGTTTGTTACAGGAAAATGTGGAGCACAAAACACTTTGTTTTTTTTCCAGATCGTTCTCTCTCTGGAACATGGAGTGTGGGCTCCAAATCTTCATTTCAATACTCCAAATCCAGATATTCCTGCCTTACAAGATGGCACTTTGGAGGTGGTTTACAAACCAACACCAGTAAAAGGTGGCCTTGTCAGCATCAACTCTTTTGGCTTTGGAGGTGCTAATGCTCATGTCATTCTGAGGCCAAATGTGAACAAACGCCAGCCTCTGGAGACTTGTAACACACCAAGACTGGTTCAAATTTGTGGCAGAACCCAGGAAGCTGTGGAAATACTAATTCAAGAGAGCAGAAAACATGGGGGATGTGTCCCGCTTGTAAGCCTGCTCAGTGATATCTCCACGGTTCCTGTATCCTCCATGCCCTACAGGGGCTACACAGTAATTGGCACTGAGAATGACATACAAGAGATTCAGCAAGTTCAAGCATCTGGTAGACCACTCTGGTACATATGCTCAGGTAGGTGTGCAGCAGTGGGTCTAGGCTTCTGCATTCCTCTGTAGATCCTGAGATTGAGCAATTAGCCTCTGTGCTCTAATGTTCTTTTCCTCTCTAGCATGAGGAAGAAGGATCTTGCAGCCCTAAGAGCCTTAAGACTCTTGCAGCAGTCTAAAAGATTTGTGTTTCCTGTATTTTATCTAATCCTTCCAAATTTGTTATTTTCTAATGTTAGCAAAGTCCAAGACAATAAAAAGTGATGCCTTATTTAGAGGATGTTAGACATGTAACATGCTCTTAGAATTGTTTCACTGGTAGAGCAAATGTGACATCTGCTCCTTTTATAGGGTGTTACTAAAGCTCACTTTCTCATTGCTTGTGCTGCAGGCATGGGAACGCAGTGGAAAGGTATGGGCCTGAGCCTTATGAAGCTGGATTTGTTTCGCCAGTCTATATTGCGCTCAGACAAGGCGTTGAAGAACACAGGCCTAAAGGTCTCAGACCTGCTTCTGCAGGCAGATGAGAACACTTTTGATGACACTGTCCATGCATTTGTTGGACTAGCTGCTATTCAGGTAAGACTCCAGAGGCTGATGGATGGTGTCATAGATTCAATCCACATAAGCATCCTCTGATAGCGTGTCTGTTTAGCTGGTAACACTTTATACCAATGAATGGAAGCTTGTTTTGTTTAATGTTAGAAATCTCCCTCTGATAGGAGGGAGTATGCACCCTGGAAGGTTTTGGTTCTGCTATTAGCAAGATACTTGGACACGTGTTGATCCTAAACTATTTGTTTATGTATGTGGGGCAGTTTCTCCATCTAAGAGACTAAGGAGTGCCTTTAAGTCTTATGTAAATGTTTGTGACAAGGGACAAGATTACATTGAATACCTTCAGAAATTTGTTTTGAAAAATAATTAAATGGTGGTCAATTAGGTCTCTCTCAATTCTGAGTGTTAAGGTGAGATTCACTGTTTTTCAGTAAACTAGAGGCAGAGCTTTTAAAGTGATCTGGAAAGCTGGTCTTGCCCCTCTTAATTTGCAGCCTCATGTTGTTAGAAATACTTTTAGTGGAAAGCTATGTAATGGAGAGGCCCAAACAATACTGGAATCATATAATCATTCTTGGGATTGCCTTTGGAGTAAGGCTGGAGCTGCAGTTGGAGTCGGGGATGGGGAATGGCAGTGAGGCCAAGAGGAATGTTTGCACAATAAAGTCCTTTTGTTAGTGCTCACTGCTGCTCTGTGCCTCTGAGATTGACACCTGCTTGCTCTGGCACATACTCACTAATCCTACTTTTCCTTGCAGATTGCCCAGATTGATCTGCTGAAGGCTGCAGGTCTGCAGCCTGATGGGATTTTGGGCCACTCAGTGGGAGAACTAGCTTGTGGCTATGCAGATAACTCCTTAAGTCATGAAGAAGCCATTCTTGCTGCTTATTGGAGGGGAAGATGTGTTAAAGAGGCGAAGTTGCCCCCAGGCGGAATGGCTGCTGTCGGTAAGTATACTCTTACCAAACAGTGATACAGAAAAATACATCTGATCTCTGTTGTATGGCATTGGAATAAAACTGAGTTCTAAAATGTGTTGGTAGAGACAATCATGTCTGTAAAGCTTTGGCTACTGTTGCCTCTTTTTTTTTTTTTTTTCTTCTAATACAGATCAGGTTGTTAAATATTGAAGTTACATATATAACTACTCTGACCTGGAATACAGCAGAATTTTGGTAATCCATCCAAAACTTAAGTAGAAATGGAGGGATTTATTAACAGATGACAGAGGCCTAGTATATAATCTCTTTGAAAAGAGAAGTGAAAATCTTAAGGCAAGGGGTGCTTTGGCTCTTTACATACGTGTGTACACACACACATGCATAAATTTAAATTTATTTTTTTAAGAAAGATATTTCTGACTGTCTGCAAGAGCAATGAGACGTGAAACCAGAGAGCCAGTATTATGCAGCAGACAACTGGCTAGCGGAACTTAATGCTGTTAGAATTCACTTGAGCTTTGGACTCAGAAGGTTTTTTTGTTGTGTGGCTTCATGGTGACTTACATGTTTAAAAATAATTATTATTGGTAGCAATGTTGTTCTTCTGTTTCTTATTATTGGACACAATGGTCAACTAAAAGCTAAAACACAAGAAAAAAGCTGTTGCACATCTAATGCAGTATATTTGACTAGATCACTTGTTATAATCCTAGGCTTCTTTCTTTAATGCTACAAAGGACTATCTACCTTATTTAGCCTTTTTTCCCCTCTTGCTATTACATATGTGCCACTCTTGTCATATAACTTATCTGGGAGTGCCGCACATAATATGTTTTTTATAACAGGATGTGGAGTTCAAGTTCTTCCTGTGACTTGTATCCATGTATTAATACATAACTGGATGCTGCATGTGTTAAGCTACTTTAAGCCACTAGAGCTGTCAATTTCTATGAATATTTTGTGGCTGTTGGTTTCTGTATGTCAAGCTCACGTGTTGTCTCCCCTACTCTAGCTTGGATTGCTAAGGGCAAGATGAGACAAAGCAATTAATTCTGTAACTTCTTTGAAAGTATGTGGGTTCCTCCTCACCTCTCCCTTAATAGTATGGTACAAAGAGTCATTTTCGGGAAAATAGTGGGATGTCTGTCTTTTCTCAAGAGTCCTCAGTTTTGCAAAATGCTGAATTCAGTGTAGCAATTGTGCATTAAGGTTGCCTTCCCATATGAGGCCCAGTGCTAGAAACACTTGTGTTGCCCTGAGATCTTTCTTCTGCAGGTCTGACGTGGGAGGAATGTAAGAAACGTTGTCCTCCAAATGTGGTACCAGCCTGTCACAACTCTGAAGATACTGTCACTGTTTCGGGGCCTCTGGTGAGCAAGGGACTTGTACAGGGCATATGGAATTTGTGTCTGGGACCTGTAAAGTTCTGGTATGAAGAAAGTGTGAAGCTGAGTTAAACCTCAGCTGCTTGCAAAGGGGAGCTGAGTTAAAATGGTGGGAGGGAACATGGTGGTTTATATAAACTTATCACTCAAATGTTCTATGAGAGGAAGTGGTGTTAGTTCCTCAGTAAGCTAGCAATAAAAAATCTGTTATGCTGAATAGTCACGTAGTCATGGCCGTAAGGAATGATAAATTTGAATACTGAGGAGGGCAATAATCTCGTCTTGGATATGATTCTCCTTAAAGGTGGCAAGTGATGAAGGACATGGGGTAAGAGTGACTTGTACAAATACCGAATATGTTGTGATCTTTTATTTTTAGTTCACTTATATTCTTCTTCTTAGGAATCTGTGAGTGATTTTGTAGCCAAACTGAAAAAGGATGGTGTGTTTGCAAAGGAGGTGCGCAGTGCTGGAGTTGCATTTCATTCCTATTACATGGCATCTATTGCACCAGTGCTGCTCAGTGCCCTGAAAAAGGTAATAATGCCAAACTGTGGCTCACATAGCTTATGCTCAGGCACCTGAATTTGAGCGTGCGTGATACTGAGCTTAAAGGTGTTCCTTTCTTCAGGAGGAGAGAAAAATCTCTTGAAAAGCCTGTAGACCACTAAGAGCTAAGGCTTGAAGTCCTATGGCCGCAAGCAGGAGGATGTCCCGAGCAATCAAGCTGAGAATGATGGCCTATGAAAAGACAGGGGCTGCTTGCTTTTGCGTGTCTTGTTATCTGTAACATACAATTTTTCCTCTCGTCCCTTTTCCTTATCTGTCTGTAGGTCATTCCTCACCCAAAGCCTCGTTCAGCACGATGGATCAGTACATCTATCCCTGAATCTCAGTGGCAGAGTGATCTAGCTAGGTATTCCTCTGCAGAGTATCACGTGAACAACTTGGTGAATCCAGTGCTGTTCCACGAAGGTCTGAAACATGTTCCAGAGAACGCTGTTGTAGTAGAGATTGCTCCACATGCTCTTTTACAGGTATTGTATTTGATTGTGGCAGTATGATACTGTGTTGATAGGCTGCTGTAGGGAGGAGATGGAGTCTGAGGATTAGCGAATTTCCCCCTCAGCCCCAGTTTTGAGAGCACATTTGTCCTCCAGTACTTACGAGTCTGTCTCTGTTTTACAAGGTCTTGATGAGGTTTTTGTGGAGGTTTTCATGTGATCTTTTTTTTTGTTTGGTTTGGGTTTTTGGGAGGGGAGGAATGTATGTTCATATTTCTTTTTAAAAGTCCCAACACACTACCATTCTCCCATCCAGCTGTCCTGAATTCATTACCATGCATTTCAGATAGCTGATAGTCAATTCTCTGAACTGTGCCGAAAGTAGGAAAAGCATTTAATTGTTTGGATCTAATGGAGACTGCATTTGAAAATTAGGATCAGGAAACGGGCCTTTCTATGAAAAAATCTGTTATCACAGTCTGTACACTGAATTTGACTTGAGGTTCTTGTCTTAGAAGATGGTGGCTGGTAGTAGTGTTTTCCCCTCTTCTCCTAGACCAAGTAGTCCGAGACCACAGAAGCTTTCTTCATAAACTCCTTTCCCCTAATGATCAGGTCGCTAAGAATTGATCTTTATGGAGCTAGATCCATACTAGAAGATGCAGAATACGAGGTACATTAGGATCCACTTGCTCTAAAAGATCAATGCTGTGGTCTCGTGCTTGTCCCCTAATGTCAGAGACCAGCTCTTTCCAGGACGATGAAGGACAGGCGGACCACTGCTCTTAGGGCAAGTGACAGTTTATTGCTTCTTCTTATGCTCTTTTTATAGTCAGTACATATCGCAAAGGTCATCAGTATAGGTTAACAAACAATATGAGTACGTATATTTTCTATATGCTACAAATCAATCAAATGTTATCTACAAAATTTATGGTACTGTTTACTACATTTTTGTGATATATGTTCCGTGGCTACAAGACATCTGGTGTCCTTATCATTGTTGTGTATACAGGATGTTTTTGCTTAAGTTAGGGGCTTTGTTTAAGGAGCCAACCCTTTCAGGCAGGCTTCCTTAGAAAAGATTAACCCTTACCAGGCAAATCCTTTCGAGGGCCATTCTACCCTTTCAGGCAGATTGGTCTCATCACCCTAAGTCTCAAGGGCTGATGTTTTTTTGTTCTATGGCATACAAGAGGAGAAAAGTCTTAGGAAGAATCATGGTTAGTTCTGAATTAAGTTTAGTAGTTTCACAGTACTTCTGAGTTCCCATCCAGTGTATATTCGTTATGTTGTGGTAGTTTTATGCTTTGAAACTGACAGGAAGGGAGAATCAGAGCAGACCTTTTGAATTGAGCAGGTCTTTTTCTCTGTAAAAGGTTATGCACTTAGCGTTAAAATCCATTGTGCAATTCTAGACTTCAATGCAAGTGACTAAGGACTTCATCAGCTGGGTTTGGGAGTTCTGTTTTTCTCTTCCTTCCCTTCCTTCTCCTGTTTAAAGACTGTGGGGTCATGTTGAAGAGAAGATACAAGTTGGGTCAGATGTTTAAGGCTACATGTTTTGATTTAATAGGTGTCGCTTGGAAAATGGTGTGGGATGCTTCAGACTACAAAGGGCTGCTCCTGGGAGTAAGGGCCTAAGCTGTGTGTCTGTGTATGCACAAGTGGGAGGCTTGAGAAGGTGATCTTGAAGTGCATCTTGAAGTTCTTGAAGTGCAGCTTTTGATTTCGCTTTACTATCTGCTTGTAAAAGGGAGACTTGTGTTTTGGCAGAATTTCATGAATATTACTTAAGTTCTGCTTTACCAGATGTGTGAGCTTTGGGGTTGCTGAAAGAGTGTGTGCTGCTCCTCCTTTTACCTGTTAAATGGTGTCCGTTCTAGCACCTAGCACAGAACTTTTGGCACAGAAACAGAAGTGGTTTGAGATCTATACACAAAAAAATTCAGAGACTAAGTAGTCAGTAATGCCTACCAGTGATTTATGGCCTCTACTTAACCAGGCTATCTTGAGGAGAACTTTGAAACCAACCTGCACCATCCTACCTTTGATGAAGAAAGATCACAAAAATAATTTGGAGTTCTTCCTAACACAGGCTGGAAAGATTCATTTAACTGGGTAAGGAGACTAAGGGAGGAGGGTGAGTGGGGTATCAGTTAGGAGAGAATTCAGATTTCTGTACTGGTGTGTGCATGCCTTCAAGGATGGAAATACTCCTTCAACAAAACTGGGTGGAGGGAAAAAATGATTTACATAATATGCTTTACATATTCAGCATGCTCACTTATGAAGTGTTGCTTTGGGTTAAAGACCAATTCGGCTGGGAAGGTGCCTTTTAAACATTAATCCCCTTTTAGAGGCTTAGGAACCTGGAACTAGCTCTTGGAAATAAACTTTGCATCTTGCTCATGGTTTGAATTGCAACTTTGGCTTCAGTAAGTGTTCACGATACTCCTGGAGAAATAGACGTGGAGCCCAAGACCAATTATTGTCTGATCTCTTGACTATTATGGTCAGTTGGGCCCTCGCCATTGTCTTGATCGTTTTTGTCATCTTAGGATAAATGTTCTTGGAAACAACTTATTCCCACGTGTGGAATACCCTGTCCCAGTGGGAACACCTCTTATTTCTCCATACATCAAGTGGGACCACAGCCAGGACTGGGATGTTCCAAAAGCTGAAGACTTTCCATCAGGTTCCAAAGGCTCTGCATCTGCTTCAGTCTACAATATTGGTGTGTTTGCCTGTTTATGGCTTTTTTGTTTGTCTCTCCTGCTTTACACCTGCATTTCTCCTGTAAAACTAGGAAAAGGATACTCAAAGCAGCATCCTTGAAGCCATCTTTTGAAGCGTAATGTTTGGTTTGGATTGGATTGCAAAAGATTGGATCTGCTTCTGAAATGAGATGAAAGAATATGCACAGACCAGGAAACTGTCTTGATTCAGACTCAGTAGTTTTAAGATCTGCATGTTGTTAGACAGGGTAGTGGGGGAAATTATTAGAACCTCTTATAGACCTCGTTATTAGGGTGGGGTTTTATTTTTTTGTTCTGCTCTTTATTTTTTGACAGATGTGAGTCCTGAATCTCCTGACCACTACTTGGTTGGTCACTGCATCGATGGCAGAGTCCTCTACCCAGCAACTGGATACCTAGTATTGGCTTGGCGAACTCTGGCACGGTCTCTTGGCATGGCTATGGAACAAGTGGCTGTTATGTTTGAAGAAGTCACAATTCATCAGGCAACTATCCTTCCCAAAAAGGGTGGGTGAGGAGTGCTGGTACAACTGCAAAACCATGTAATGAAGATAAAGGGAGTGGGATGAAAGAAATGCAAGGGGAAGATGGGGAGGAACAGAGGAGAAAGAGAGTGTAACATGACTGAACAAAGAAACTAATTAACACAGTCGAGTAGCACATGTTGTGGTCATCTTTATTACATGTTGTGCAGTCAGTCTGGAGATGGTGAAAGTGAAGGCTCTGCTTGACAATGGTAGCAATGGATGACTGTCTTCCTCAATCTTTCTTGCAGGATCAGTACAGCTGGAAGTAAGACTCATGCCTGCTTCCCATCGCTTTGAGGTGTCAGGGAATGGGAATTTGGCTGTGAGTGGTAAGTGAAGAAAGTGTAAGGGTATGTGCTGCCCCACTAAAATCCATTATTTGTGGATATTGATTCTTATTCTTGCCACTGTGCCCATCAGGTAAGATTTCCCTCCTGGAAAACACCGCTCTGAAGAACTTCCATAACCAGACAATTGACTTACAGACTCAAGCAGGTGTGAGCTCAGGGTTTGGCCTCTTGAAAGAAGATATTTACCAAGAGCTGCATCTGCGTGGATATAATTATGGACCAACTTTCCAGGGCGTTCTGGAATGCAACAGTGAAGGTGAATTTGATTTCTGTAGTAGGATAATGAGCATTTGATCTTTTAATTCCATTTGTGTTAACGGTCTATCTGACTGTTTTGTGAGGCCATTATACATTGTGTGATAATGGAGAACAACTAAGAGTTCCGGCAGAGCCCTGGGAAAGCTGTTCTCTCCGATGTAGAACTGAATATTGGAGTTCACGGGGGAAGTTGGGTACATACAGCAGACTTAGCATTTGGTAAACAGCGATTTCTGGCATCTGCCGAATGGCAGTCACAGTGAGGCTTCTTCTTCTGCAGCAAGCACAGGAAAAGTTCTGTGGAATGGAAACTGGGTGACCTTCCTTGACACTCTGCTACACGTAATAATCTTAGCTGAGACTGGACGCAGTCTGCGCTTACCCACCAGGATTCGCTCGGTGTGTATTGACCCAGCGTTGCATCAGGAGCAGGTGCGCCAATACCAGGACAATGTAGAAGGTAATGTGTCTCATGCTTGGGCTTATTGTAGCTTCTTTTACTGCTCTGTGGATGAATGTTTGATTTTTTAAGTAGTAGGGTGGACCTTGAGGGCCCCTCTTAGCCTTCAAGCTGTTGTGCAGCTCATGTTATTATGCAGCTTCCGTAACATTCTGACAGGACATTCTTCATCTGATTGCCTTCAGTGAAATACTTGTAGTGTTTGATGCAAACTTGGAATTCCTTCCTGCCTTTTCAGCTTTTGATGTTGTGGTGGACCGCTGTCTTGATAGCCTTAAAGCAGGAGGTGTTCAGATCAATGGTCTTCATGCTTCTGTGGCACCACGACGACAACAGGACCGTATCCCTCCTACACTGGAAAAGTTCTGCTTTGTGCCCTATACTGAGAGTAACTGTTTGTCTTCCAGTGTCCATCTTCATACCTATCTGAGGCACTGTAAAGGTAGAGTGGGATTGTTTTCTTGTCACACCAGGGGAATCTTCTTGCCTGACAGAAATGTCAGAGAGAAGCTGTTCATGCTACTTCAGAAGATCAAACAAAAAGTGTTGGTCTCTGTAGAAGACTTCAGGACTCCTGTGTCTGTATGCTTCTGCTAGAAGCTAAAACCTACTTCTGCATGAGGTATCTCTAGAATGTGGGTAGGAGTAAAGCCATGGGAAGGGGCATCTACTCTTCTGTAACAGTCAATAAGATATCAGGTGACACAACAAGTCATATTTATGGAGAAATTCAGCCTAGTTGCTTCAAACACCAACACTTCAGCTTTCTTGTTTTGTTTTTTGCTGTGAACTGCTAAAATGGATAAGCTCACCTTTCCCCTTTTGGTTGTGTGCACAAGAGCATATCCAAGGAGGGAGAACGGTTCAGTGAGCCACACCAAAAACTTTGCTGTAAGAATAGAATAGGTGCAGCTAATGGCTTAGTATAGTGCTCTTTGGATGGGGAGACATCCACTCAGCTCATTACTTTAAAGACCTTTTTATCAAAGGGGGAAATACTAGTATTTCTTTTAAAAATTAGTGATTAATTTTGCTGTATCTTATTTTTTGTAATGCTGTTTCTGATCTCAGTCAGCTTGAGCTATTTTTCATCAGGTTTTAAAGTAAAAAAGCATTTTAGTATTTTTGTATTGATGAGAACTTACAGTTTTCTCCCACAACTTCCTAAATTGGTCAAAAGTTTTCTGTTAGTTGCCCTCTACCAGTCAGAGTCTTGCCACAGGTGACTTTAGTGTTTTAGACTGTCCTGCCACAAAGCCTGCCTGTATGGGGGGGCCACAAGTACTGCACAACATGTAATCATGAACGTGCACTGGATTTCTGTGGCTACACTGATGATACAGGACACTGTCATTTGTGGTGCAGATCAGTTAATATAGCAAAGAGGGAAAGAAAAACCTTAAGAAATCTGACTCATCCTTTCGTTTCCCCTTCTCCATAGATCTGGTTCGTAGCTTGCCAGCTAAGGTGGCAGTGCATGGGGTCAAATTAGTCATCCCTGGACTAGAAACTGCAGGGGCTGCTGCAGAGCCTTCGCCCATACAGAAGGGCCTTCAGCATGTCCTTGCTGAAATCTGCCATCTGGAACTGAATGGAAACCTCCATTCTGAGCTGGAACAGATCGTGACTCGAGAAAAAATGCATTTCCGGGATGATCCTCTTCTCAGTGGATTGCTAGACTCTTCGGAGTTGAAGGCTTGCCTGGATGTGGCATTGGAGAACATGACCAGTCACAGGATGAAGATAGTAGAGGTTAGCTGGAAACCTGGGATGAGGCTATAGCTAGTGTTTCTAAGCCTTCTAGTGACCTGATCACATACTTCTATGGTTCCAGTTATAATTCTGGATATCGTTTGTATTTCAGCTTGTTTTCTGCTTTTTCTTCCTCTTTTTTTTCTCACAGGCTCTTGCAGGAAGTGGACATCTGTTCTCTCGTGTCAAAAGTATTCTGAATACTCAGCCGCTGTTGCAGATGGAGTACATTGCCACTGACAGCAACCTGGAAACTCTTTCTGAAACAGAGCTACAAGATGCTGGAGTTGTCTCTAGCCAATGGGATCCATCTAACCCTCCCTCTGGAAATCTGACCAATGCTGACCTGGTGGTATACAACTGTTCAACAAGTGTTCTAGGGAACACTGCTGAAATTCTCTCTAATTTGTCAGCTGCAGTGAAAGAAGGAGGGTTTGTTTTGCTACACACCCTTCTTAAAGGAGAAACTCTTGGAGAGATTGTCAGTTTCCTTACAAGTCCGGATCTAAGGCAGAAACACAGCTTCCTGAATGAGGTAAGCCTCCTGGCAGGACACGTAACTTCTCATTGGGTAGTCAGGAGTCTGCTGATTGCAGATGCTCTTGTGATGAGTGTTGAGTTGACACTGGTTACACGACCTTTCATTGAGGCCCTCTGCAGGAATGTGTAGTAAACACTTCTGAAGAAGAGTAGTGAATTTGCACATACTACATTGGAAGAGTAAACTGAGTTCAATCAGTAAAGCCTTTCTGAATGCATTTAAAGTGCTTTCTTGTTATTTGTGTATCTATATGTGATGTGGTCTAGATGGACCTGCTTCTGCAGGGGGGATGGACTACATGATTTCTAAAGGTCCCTTCCCACCCTACCATTCTATGATTCTATATAATCATGTCTAAACTTGGTGTTTCCACTTTATGTTTTGTGTTGGAGCCTGTACATCGTGTTTGTCTGGGGAGATGTGCCTTGCTGTTGGAATTAAATGCTAGATGTGTTTAAATACCTTATGGGATTTGACAGCATGATCGCTGTTCCATGTTTGGCACTCTTGGCAGTGTGGCAAGACTGGTTCCCTAACTAGGGCTTCAGGATACTTGCACTGCTGCTTTCTGAGGGTCTTTTAGGGAAGAAGGAATAGTCGAGACATGGGTAAAATACTGTTGGCGTAATCAGATATCTATTCATACCTGGGCAATACAGAACAGATGCCGAGGTTTCAAGCAAAAGCAAGAAAGATGCGGCCCCTGTCTGTTGTTCCTGGTGAAGCCTTCTTTGAGGAGACTCCACATAAACTGTAGATGTGACTTGTATTTTTAACTGACTTGTGACTTTCTTGTTAATCGTTGTTTTACTTGATTTGACAGGCTCAGTGGGAGGGCTTATTCAGCAAAGCCTCACTGAATCTAGTTGCAATGAAGAAGTCGTTCTTTGGCTCAGTTATTTTCCTGTGCCGCCGGCAAGCCCCTGCCAAAACACCCGTCTTTCTGCCAGTAGATGAAACCCATTATAAGTGGGTCGAATCCTTAAAGGTAGGAATTCCTGTGTCCTGGATGTCTGAATTTCCAAATCATTATGCTTTCTAAAGAAGATATTTAGCAGTGTTCAAAGACTTGTGTGTGTTCAGTAATTCTTCTTAAAATAGAAGTCATTAAATATCTGCCTTAAGGATATGAAGGCTAATTACTTTCTGTGGTTCCTACTAAAGCAGTTTGGGTTTTGTCCTGTAGGAAGTTTTGGCTGACCCATCAGAGCAGCCTGTGTGGTTGACTGCCACCAGTTGTGGGAACTCGGGAGTTTTGGGAATGGTGAATTGCCTCCGCCTTGAAGCAGAAGGCCACAGAATCAGGTATGGAGGCATGCCCTTGAGTCACAGTTAGAGATGAGATGTTTTTGTACTAGCTTCTCTTCAGGCCTGTAACGAAACAAATAACATCACAATTCTTGGCTTCTAGATGTGTTTTTGTTTCCAACCTGAACCCTTCCTCAGCTGTCCCACCCACCAGTCTTTCTTCCCTGGAGATGCAGAAGATTGTTCAGAAAGACCTGGTGATGAATGTGTATCGTGATGGAAAGTGGGGCTCCTTCAGGCATCTCCCATTGGAGCAAGGTAACTCCTTTGAGGCCTGAGAATCACTTGCACGGTCTTGAGTCTGAGCAGACTTTGAATACAAAATGAATAGCTATTGTTCCTACAATTATTTTCTTATAACTTAAAAATTATTGTATAATGGATCATTTGGAATTCTTCCGCCACAGCTTGATGAGCGGTAGCATGCTGTGGTGCCAGGAGGAAGGATGAGCTATTTAGGGTATGGGTAGTATTGCACGGTAAAAAGGGGCTTTCTGGAGAGAGAAGCAATTGAGCAATGGAGAAAGTAGCAATTACACAAGGAATTTACTCATTCGGGAAGGTATACGCCTGTGTTAATGTTCTTATTGTTCCTTCTTCTGCAGCGCGACCTCAGGGGATGACAGAATATGCCTATGTAAATGTGTTAACTCGTGGAGACCTCTCGTCTCTTCGTTGGATTGTCTCCCCACTTCAACACTTCCGTGCAACTAATCCCAACGTTCAGCTCTGCAAAGTCTATTATGCATCTCTCAACTTCCGGGACATTATGCTGGCCACAGGAAAGCTTTCTCCAGATGCTATCCCTGGTGAGTTAAAATTACACTAGAAGAAAATATATTTAGGTATTCCAATTCCAAAACTTACTTGTATAACCTCTTGAATGTTAGTTATGCAGAGTTAAGTGTATATCAGTTTCTATTTACCAAGAAAGCACACTTTTTCAAAAGGAAGTATAGCCCCGCTGCAGGACTGTATCCCAAAAACGTGTAAGTTCTACTTCTGGTTGCAGTCCCATCTTTCATGTGGCAAAACTAATAAACCTTGCTGTGAGGAAACATTAACATAGATACCAAGCATGAGGTGAAACAGCATAATGGAGGTTTCAGAGATGGGCAAGGTGCATACCAGAGTGAGATTGCTGAAGTTCATGCTGCCGTGCTATTGGACATGATCTGCTTTTAGAGGAGGAAAAATGCAACATGAAATATCGATCTACAAAGTGGAGGTGGTAACACTTTGCCTCATAGCGAGTTAAGAATTAACATAATGTCTTTAAAATGGTTTTAAAGCTCTATATAAAGGAGGGGGAGGGGAATACGGGGGAAAGTGCATTTTGAGATTCTTATGGGTGACTAGGTTAACTAGGGCTGGGTTTCCCTTCACGACAGATTAGTCGCTGCCTAAATTGGGTGTTTACAAAAATGAAAGTTTCACAGTGTATTTTTTGTTACAGTTGTCCTTTCTAGTCCATGTGTCACTGTTTTTCAAAGAGGAACAAAATTGCCTCTGAAACAAGATGTTTCCTTGAAATTTCTCAGATGAAAACTGCAAAGGAAAGCAATGTCACTGAGGATAAAGAGTTAAGATTTAACGAGACCGAGTCCTTTTCTTGTCCTTGACTCTTGCAGTGAGAAATTAACTTTGGTGGCTTACATGTACACAGAAAGAGTGCTGGGATCTGTCTACTGTCTCTGGGGTTCTAACTTTCAGGGACAATGGTTGTAGTGCATTCTCGACCAAGGTATTTCAGAAGAGAAATTTCCTTTGTAAAAGATGCTAATGTTCTTCCAGGTAACTGGGCTTTGCAGCAGTGCATGCTGGGCATGGAGTTCTCAGGACGGGACATGGCTGGAAGAAGGGTTATGGGATTGCTGCCAGCAAAGGGACTGGCTACAGTGGTAGACTGTGCCAAGAACTTTCTGTGGGAGGTGCCTAAAGACTGGTAGGTCAACTTCTGTTTTCTGGTTTGTATATGTGGTTGTTAAGATTTGCCTCCCTGTCTGAGACTGACAGCCGTGACAGGATAGATTTCCCCCTTGGGAAATGATAGCTGAGCTGTCATCTCCCGAGTCAGCTGTAGCATTTGGCTTAGATTCAATGCAGGAATTGAGTATTAGATTTTGTTCAGTGGGCTCCACAAGGTTCTTATCTTGTTCTTGGGCTCGTAGCTCCATGTCGTTGATTCTATGCTGGTATTTGGGTGTTGGCTATGTTGCTGGTTAGCTACTGAAATATTGTTGTGGAAGAATGAAACTCTTGTCTGTGCTTGGCCACTGTATGGTTGAGAACCATTTCTGCTTTCTGCTCTGTCTTGACAGTTTAACCTTTGTGTTGCAGAAAGGCAAATTTCCTTGGAAGATTCCAGTAGTCTTTTCCAAGACTAAAGATATATCCTCTGTCTTTCAATTTGCTTCTTAGGACTCTAGAAGAAGCAGCTTCAGTGCCTGTGGTTTATGCCACTGCTTATTATGCCTTGGTAGTTCGAGGTGGTATGAAGAAGGGTGAAAGTATCCTTGTCCACTCTGGCTCAGGAGGTGTAGGCCAAGCAGCCATTGCCATTGCCCTGAGTATGGGCTGCCGTGTCTTTGCTACTGTAGGTAAGTACTGAGGAGTACCAATGTTATGGGGGGAAGAAAACAAACCTAAATACTCTATATAAAATAGAGGATATTTGTGTGTGCATATATGTGTTTAGACCTTAAAAAAAAAAAGGTATATACTTTTTGCTCCCAGTGTGGTCCATGTAATTAGAACTAGCTTCTCAACTGAGAAGAGTATACATGGTAAACAGAGCTACTGACTGCACTTGAAAATTCCACAGCACAGACAAATTTATCTACCTCTGTACTCTATATAACCATAAATACAGAAGATGATCAAGACTTCTTCATTGTAAGTTTGGTAATGAGATCAAAGAATGCCTACTCATTGTAAGGCTTGGTCTGTTTTTGGTCCTTACTCTGGCTCATAAATGAGTAGTAATAACCAGATAGCCTTTGTCCTGAGGTTTGATACCTTGAGAGCCTGAAAGCTTTGAAGCACATGCTTGGTGGCTGCTCAGACTTACAGTCCTTGGGAAAAGGTGTGCAGATAGAAATAGTCTGTTTAATCATAAAAAAAATTATGGATAAGTACTGGCATTGTTCAACTTGTCTTCTCTTTCCAGGGTCCACTGAGAAACGTGAGTATCTTCAAGCAAGATTCCCACAGCTGGATGCCAATAGCTTTGCCAGCTCCCGAAGTACTGCCTTTGAGCAACATATACTGCGAGTTACCAATGGAAAAGGTAAGCTCAAGAATATCTTTCCTGCTTTTGTCAGTTGTGCCACATGATGCAGTTGCACTTTCTAAAGACAAAGTGAGTCAGTAAAAAGCAGGGTTAGGCCCTCAGCAGAGTTGAGTTTATTAAATAGTTTCTTCCCCTTTCCTTGCAGGTGTCAACCTTGTGTTAAATTCCTTGGCAGAAGAGAAGCTCCAAGCCAGTTTGCGTTGTCTTGCTCGACATGGGCGCTTTTTGGAAATAGGCAAATTTGATCTATCTAACAACAGTCAGCTTGGTAAGATGGGGCACTGGGAAACATACCTCATTAGGTTTAGCAAACATGACAGGGTAATCTCTGTACTCTCTTTAACACAGACTAATCTTCAAATTTAGAAAAGTTTTTAGCTGGAGTACTTGTTTCTGTGCATCCTGACCCTGGATACTAGGGAAAAGAGATCTGTACCTCCCTCTCTACCTCCCCTCTTCAGGAAACTGCAGAGAGCAATGAGATTGCCCCTCAGCCTACTCCTCTATAAATTAGATAAACCCAAAGTCCTTAAGCCACTGCTTGGCATACATGCCTTCCAGCTCCTTTACCTGCTCTGCTGCTCTTGTCTGGGCACATTTGAGTATCCTCACATTGTTTTTAAATTGAGGGGCCCAGAACCACGCAATACTGAAGGTGAGACCACACCAATGCAAAATACAGCAGGATAAACACCTCTTGACCGGCTGTGGGCTATGCTGTGTTTGCACCCCAGGATGCAGTTTGCCCTCTTCACTGCCAGGGCACACTGCTGGCTCCTGTTGAGCCTGCTGTCAACCAGCATCCCCAGATCCCTTTCTGCAGGACTGCTTTCCAGCCACTCCTCTCTCAATTAGTACTTGCGTCTGGCATGACTTGGTCACAGGTGCAGAATCCTTGCTAAATTTAGTATCATTGGTCATGTTCCGGTTTGTGAATGTTCATATTTCCAATGTTCCAGTTAATGCAGACCCTCACTGCAAGGCCTCTTGTCCCTCCAGTCAACAGCATCTCCCACTCTTTGATGGCACAGGGACAAGAGTAACCTGATTGATTTCTCTTGGATGGGAAAACAAATCAGAATGTTACGATGTGATGTGTTAGTGAAAAAATGACAAGAATGTGCTCCTGTTGTAGAATGATTGCAAATAGCAAGTTTTGACTGTCTCCTTTCTTATTCTAATTAAATTTTAAAATATCTTAGCATCATGGAAAACTTCCAAGAGGAAGAGTTTCTTGTGGAAATGGACAGGATGTACACGGTATTCTAGCTCCTCTGTGACTAACTCAGCTGCTACTAGACACAAAATGTCCTTTGTAATATCAGATTGACCATGTTGTAGCTTGACCCGCTATTTGTGTGAGTGGAGTTTCTGTTTAACTAGTCTGCTTTGTAAGAGATGAACCTAACTAATATAGTCTTTAGAGACTATATGCAAGAATGAGTATGGAAAATGTAGAATTCTAGCAACTAACAGCTGCTTTACTCCTCAGACTTTTGCTTCTGATGTACACAGAGATGTTTCTGAAGCAGAAGATAGTGTTCTGAAGTGCCAGCGGCATCAGGTCATAACCAAGTTACTTTTTTCTAGGAATGGCTCTCTTCCTCAAGAATGTGGCATTTCATGGGATCTTACTAGATGCAATCTTTGAGGATGGAAACCAAGAGTGGGAAGTAGTATCAGAGTTGTTGACTAAGGGCATAAAAGATGGTGTTGTAAAGCCCTTGAGAAGTACCGTCTTCAACAAAGAAGAGGTAGAAGCTGCCTTCAGGTTCATGGCACAAGGGAAACATATTGGCAAAGTGATGATCAAGGTAATGAGATAATGACTCTGATTCTCTGATGCATCTGTGGTCCTCTGTAGGCGACTATATTGGTTGTTTTCAATCCAGGTCAAGTTGAAGGACAGCACAGGTTTATTATTTTTACTGCTAACATTGTAATGAATGTAACTGTAAAGTCTGCCAATCTGATTGTACGAGGTTCATGTGCATTGACTGGAGGACCATAGCGTGGCAAAATATTAAATGCATTGTGTATCCGATCTTAACTGTTTTTTTTGGGGGGGATGGGAAGGTCCAAGAAGAGGAAAAGGAACGTCCTTTAAGAAGGTCTGAACCAGTTAAAATCTCTGCCATCTCCCAAACCTACTGTCCACCTACCAAGTCTTACATCATCACGGGGGGCCTAGGAGGATTTGGGCTTGAGTTGGCACAGTGGCTAGTTGAGAGAGGAGCACAGAAGCTTATACTGACATCTCGTTCTGGCATACGAACTGGTAAGCAAAAATGGTAAAGGAACAGGAAACGTCACTGCCTTTCGACAAACCTCAGTTTCCATTTTTCAGTGTCCTGTCAACAACTAATAATATCTTAATCTCTTATCTTCCATCTCATGTATATGTTCTCTCATTTTTAAAAAGTTGTTTTCCCCGTTATTGTAAACGAGGAAGTATCTTTTAACTTGACCTGTTTTCCAACTGCTGCTTTCTTTTTTTATGCTTCCCAATTCTATCAACTCATTTTCTTCCTTACTCGGGATTTTGTTTCTGCAGCCTTACCTTTGTTTTTACCCATTTACAAAGTCTGTATCCAGCTACCACACTGACTTGTCTAATGGCTGTAGCATGCCACAAGGAAAGGCCTATAAAATGCTTATTAAACCAGTTATGTGTGTGGATGCTTTTGCTCCTTCAGATAGCTCATCTCTAAAGACGTGCCCTACTATCTGGTAACATCAGTAAGCATTTTTGCTTCATTTTTAAGCCATCAGTTTGATGGCTTGAAAGTTTAAAGCCATGACATTGATGGTAGTATGAAGAAATACTGAAAGCAAATGCAGTCATAACAAAACTTCCCTTTACTTCCAAACTTCTGCTTGTGCCACTATAATCTGTTGCCTTTCTCTGATCTAACCATTCTTTCCTGTCTCGGTAAACAAATTCTTGTTCATTTCTCTTCGCTGTTGTACTCTTTCTTCCCTTTTTTTTTCCCTTCTTATGTTCTCCTAACTCCCTTCTCCACTCCGATCTATTTAGAATATTTCTGAAACTCAAGTGATTTCTACCTACTATTCAGGTTTTGTCCAATTTTCTTACTGTAGGCGAATCAGAAATTATTTAACTGTTCAGTCCCTCTGTAGTCTGAGAACTGTAATGAGCAGATTAACCAAAGACTTATGGTTTGACTATTTCATCACAGGCACTGTTCACCCTCTATGTTTTGGTTTTTTTGTAGGCTACCAGGCTAAACGTGTTAGAGAGTGGAAGGCACTGGGCGTCCAAGTGTTGGTATCTACCAGGGATATTGGAACACTCGAGGGAACACAGCTGTTGATAGAAGAAGCTTTGCAGCTTGGCCCAGTTGGTGGCATCTTTAATTTGGCTGTGGTAAGTGACAAAAATGCTTAGGACTTTTAAGAGACAGCAGCCATTCAACTGGCTTTTTTTACTGAGGGCAGTCAGGCTTCATACAATTTTAGATTGCCTTTCTCTGTCAAAGGACACTTTGGCGTTACGTGGTAACTAGAGGCTTACAGGCCTGTCCCCTTGATCTGGGAAGCAACAGTTTTCACCAGTAAGCTCAGATGAATGTTGCTCAAGATCCCAGGGTACAAGAAAAGTCACATACAGAACTTGCTAGTTGAAGGCTGCAGTGCAGTACTTAAAGGAGACTTACCAAAAGCCATGTCCATGTCGTATTTCAGGACACTCGGGGTAAGTCTATAAAGTTAGAAAAAGGCATTGTGCAGTGATATCCTCTTATGTCTCAAACCATATGTCAAACTTAAACTGAGAAACCGGACATAGTGAAACTGTACCTTTTTTTACCTTTTTCTGTCCCCACCCTACTCCCTCCTGAATAGGTCCTTAGAGATGGCATGATTGAAAATCAGACCCCAGAACTATTCTGTGAAGTCAATAAGCCCAAGTATTCAGGAACCCTTCATTTGGATTGGTAAGTGTCTGTAGAAGGGATAAATATGAACTACTTTTTATGGTCAGAATGCTGATCAAACTTACTCAGTTTGTTCTTGTGCTAGGCTTGCATGGTATCATGTAGTTAGCAGGTTTTTCTGATGGGATTTCTCTTTCCCGCTGTGCTTCAAGGGTGACTCGTAAGAAGTGTCCAGACCTGGACTACTTTGTTGTATTCTCCTCTGTGAGCTGTGGAAGAGGAAATGCTGGGCAAAGTAATTATGGCTTTGCCAATTCTACCATGGAGCGTATCTGTGAGCAGCGGCATCATGATGGACTCCCGGGTAAGATGACTTCACTCATTGTGCAGAATGACCTGTCTGCCAAACATACAGAGGAGAACCAGCTCACCAGAAACCTGTGTGTTTGTCTGGAATGACAATGAGTGTTGAAGGCTGCTGCTTCTCCTAGCTGTTACTCTGAGTCTTTCATGTGTGAATGGACACTCGCCATTTAACAGTACAAAGGAATTGCAGGCCTTTGCTAGGCTGTTTAACTCTGTTTTGTTGCTGCCATGGGCTTTAGTTAGTTCTCTAGTGTATTCTTTCTTCTGATTTCTCCTCCAGGCCTGGCAATCCAGTGGGGAGCCATTGGTGATGTGGGTATCCTTCTGAAGACAATGGGAAACAAAGAGGTTGTGGTTGGAGGAACCCTTCCCCAGCAAATCAGCTCATGCCTAGAGGTGCTCGATATCTTCCTGAATCAACCTCATCCTGTCATGTCCAGTTTTGTCCTGGCAGAGAAGGTCTCTGTGAAAACTGAAGGAGGCAGCCAACGGGATCTTGTAGAAGCTGTTGCTCACATCCTGGGTAAGTGCTTTTAGACAAGCAGTGCTGGGCGGTGTCTTACCATCTCAATGCTTTTGGAAAGCAATGGTGCTGCTGCAGGTGCTCTGATCAGCATCTTCTCCTGATTTGTCATGCGGATGTGGTGGTGGTGTGGACTGGTTATTTTTTTCCTTTAGACTGCTCCTTCTCTCCAGTAATCAATTTGTTTCTGCAGCATGGGCTTTTCTCCCTTAATGTGTTCACATACACATACAGTTCAGTGTCTTGGGTCTTGTTTAGAATGGACTGGTGCTTTTCTTCAAATGGAGGAGAAGAAGGAAAGGCCTCTAAGAACAAATTTTTGGGACAGCACAGGAGATTTCAGGAGAAAGAGGGAAGACTGCTAGAGGGGGCCAGAGCTGAAAAGGAATCGGCCTTTCATTAGTGTGTGGTTTCTTCTCAGGTGTCCGTGACGTGAGCAGTCTGAATGCGGAGAGTTCCTTGGCAGACTTGGGCTTGGATTCCTTGATGGGTGTGGAGGTGCGCCAGACCCTGGAGAGAGACTATGACATCGTTATGACCATGAGAGAAATTCGACTCCTTACAATCAACAAACTGCGTGAACTTTCTTCCAAGTCCGGGACAGCAGAGGGTAAGGTATCTGAATCAGGGCTGCTACTGCTCACCTAAGTCCAAACAATTAAGCTACCAATCCATTGCTTTCATCTCTGGTGACATAAGCCTCCATCAAATCATGTAATAAAGTTATAGCTGAAAGACTTTGAAAGACACATGTCACTGTACTTCCACTGACTGTTGGATCTGGCCCCTCAGTTCTGGGGGCAGGGTTTAAGAGCATGAAAGTTGCTTTCTTGCCTGGCTATTATCTGTCTGCTCACATTTAGCTGTGTGCAGGATGGAATTAGAGACCTTCTACCTGTCTGAGGATTGAACAATGCAATATCGTGCGTACTGTAAGCTAAAAAGTACGTGCAGTTGCTGCAGAGCAACTGACAGTAGGAAGATCCCCAAGTCTGTGCCCTGATGGTCTAATGAGCCAATGGACTAATCCAGGTCAACCCTGACATTTGTCCTTTAAGACTATGGATGTGTGACAAAGACCGATGCTGAATTTAGTTGTGTTTGTCTGATGTGCTTCCCTTCAAAGAGCTGAAGACATCCCAGATGACGAAGACAGGTCTTGGTGAACCTCCAAAACTAGATTTGAACAACTTGTTGGTGAACCCAGAAGGGCCAACGATTACCCGTCTCAATGATGTTCAGAGCACGGAGCGCCCTCTCTTTCTCGTTCACCCCATTGAAGGATCCATTGCAGTTTTCCACACTCTGGCCTCCAGACTTCATTTGCCCTGCTATGGGCTGCAGTGCACAAAAGGTATCTTAGCGAAAACATAAGTCCAAATTTTAGTTGCTTTATAGAGAGAGGTTTATTTCTAGGCTCTTAAGCTCTGAGGATCAAGCATCAGTACTTACAGTCTGCATAGGGTCATGTCAGACTTTCCCAGGTAACAAGAGAAGTACTAGGTTAGATTGAAGATTTTGTGTGTGGGCAAGTGAAACAATTGAATGGTACACTGAGTCCCTGACAGCAGATAAGCACACAGGAGAATAAGAAGGTATGCTGCTCTACCTGTATTTGGAAAGCAGAAACTTCATTATTCCTTGTCCAAAATGTTAAGTTGCTAACCATAATTTAGAAACTTGTCTCTCCAAAATAACCTAGATGTTTCCAACAGGGTTGTTTCTAGGTTCATGAAATCATCATTGTCTCTGCCAGTGTCTCTTCACTGGAATCTGTTTCTGTCTCTCTTCTGTGTTCTAGCTGCTCCCTTGGACAGCATACAGAGCCTAGCAACCTATTACATTGGCTGTATGAGGCAGATACAGCCCGAAGGACCTTACCGCATTGCTGGATATTCTTTTGGTGCCTGTGTGGCCTTTGAAATGTGCTCCCAACTGCAAGCACAACAAAATGCATCCCATGCACTCAACAGTCTGTTCCTCTTTGATGGCTCTCATTCCTTTGTGGCAGCATATACTCAGGTAAGAGAGAAAAATGAAATGTTCTGTCTGGGGGCCATCCTGTCTCATCAGAGCTCATGTTCTGGGAGATTTCTATTCTAAATGAGCCATCTGAAAGTTGATAGATTTTTTTTTTATGGGTGTTTTTTTTCCCCTAGACAGGGTAGCTGGGAGACAGCTCTAGACAGGGCATGCTCAGAGGTGGAAGCATATGGGGGACAGTTTCATTAACTGGCAAGGGCTAGGATACAAATCTTGCTTTTGCTATGACAAATCATAATATTAATCTGTCTTTTGGAAGATCCTGGAGCCTGAAGGACAAGATCCTTCTGTAGAAGTGCTTTCAAACCTTGCTTAAGCCTTTCCATTTTTGCTGTACTTTTTAGAAGATACTAGGCTCTTTGGCACTTGTCTCCTGTGGATTTGCTTTCTAATCTATTCACAAGGGCTCTTCTTTCCCCACCCCAAGCTTAAATCTCTTAGCTTTTTTTTTATTTTATACACCCTCACCCCCCTTTTCCCAGTTTAGACCTTTGTTTTTATCTAACATGCAAGACCAAGTATATCCTCCTCATGTTCATGTTTTATTCTTCTCTTCTCCAGAGCTACAGAGCCAAGCTGACCCAAGGAAATGAGGCTGCATTGGAGACTGAAGCATTGTGTGCCTTTGTTCAGCAGTTCACAGGCATTGAATACAATAAGGTAATGTCTGGTTTAGGGTATTTCATATCTCTCTGTTGCACAAGAGGAGTGTGGCTTTCTGTTTAACGGAGATAGATTCTCAAATATTGAGACTAATGGGGAAAAACTGTTAATATTTCCAGCTGCTGGAGGTTCTTCTGCCCCTGAAAGATTTTGAGGCTCGTGTGAATGCTGCTGCAGACCTGATAACTCAGACCCATACAAACATCAATCGTGAAGCACTCATCTTTGCTGCTGCTTCCTTTTACCATAAACTGAAGGCTGCTGACAAGTATATACCAGAGTCCAAGTATCACGGGAATGTGACACTGATGCGCGCCAAGTCTCACAACGAGTATGAAGAAGGTCTGGGAGGAGACTACAGACTCTCAGAGGTCAGTCTGAGGACCACTGGTGACTGCCGAGCTTCTCCTCATATTTGGGGGGGAGCAAATGGAAAATCGTCCGTAGTGAGAGTGAAGGGAAAAAAGCAACCTCTAGGGAATTATCGTTCTGCAGATGTCATGCTCTAAGAAGAATTAAAAGTCCCCAAAAGTAAATGACGTGATTGGTTCCAGGCATTTTCTCAGGGTCGTGTGGGCCAGGAGAAGGTCTAGCTTCTCTATTGGATAAGTGTGTTCTGTAGCTGACTCTTGCAGCTCTGGCATCTCCTATGCAATCAGACTTCTGACTTACATTCATTACCTACATTCTAGGCTAACTTGTATGTTAATAAAGTTACATAATGACCTTAAATGGAAATGTGTAGTGGTAGAAGAAAGATTAGGTGGAGGAGAGGGTTATTTGGTTCTCTTAAGGCCTTGGAAATAGCTACTTTGTCATTCATTCTTGGTATTGTAGGTAAATTATTCTCTTAGTACCAGGTTGGTTGGGCTCCTGCCCAGCTCACATTTGCATGGCTCGCCTGCCAGGCTGTCAGAGTGTTGTGCTTTAAAACACTGGTTCCAATGACCTGCAGCTGACCTATTAAACATGTCAGAGTAAAACTGGTACTGTTCTCAATGGAGTTTGATACAGACAGTGGTGTAAATAAGTAACTTGAAGCTGACAAACCCGACAGCTGGATGACCATCTGGTTGTAAATAGTGAATGTAAAATTTCTCTTTTTTGCATCTCTGCAGGTGTGTGATGGGAAAGTCTCTGTCCATGTTATTGAAGGCGATCACCGCACCTTATTGGAGGGAGATGGTGTCGAATCAATTATTGGGATCATCCACAGCTCACTAGCAGAGCCACGTGTCAGCGTCAGAGAGGGTTAACTGCTTCTCCTTGCTTGCTGTCAGTGGTGAAGAAAATGCCGACAACATTCCTTGTTATGACAAACCACAAGGAACTCTTCCTGTCCAACATCTCATCTGCTCTGCTCCCAGAACTGGGAAGTCCAGCTGAACTTGATTGGTCTTTTTCTCTTGTTCTTGCTCATCTTCTCCTTTCCCAACTTTTATGGGTTCTTTCTCCTCCTTTCTTTCCCGTGCTTTGTTTTCTCTTACTATCCCAGTCTGTGTTACTTTAGTGCTGTGACTCTGTCACTGTACACTGCTATGAGGGTTCCCCAGTGATGGTTGCTTCTTACACAGATGGCAGTGTGAAAAACAAATTTAGGAGTAGATTTGGTGTGCTCTGTATTGTTTTGTCTTAACAGTATTCCAAAGGGTATGTGATAGCACTTGTTGACCAAGCCCAGGGAGAGGAGCTGCAGCTGATTTCGGAGATACCTTTTTTCTGTGAAGAATCTGTCTGTAGTTAGGTCAGAAAGAGAATTCCATTGAGGCTTTTGTAACTATATTTTTTTAATTTGATATATTCTAAGTATTTATTATGTCAAACCAGAGACTTCTTACTTGGTTTTAATTTATCGTGGGTTAGAAAAGAAACATCCCTTTTCAGAGGGCAATGTTTATTCTACAAGGGGAAGTTGCCCATTTGTTTAAACCAAAGTGCATCTTTGGAACAATCCATTTTCTTTTGGGCTTGCTTTGTTTTTCTTCTTTTCCCACTGCCCTGCCTTGTTCAGAAAGGAAAAGGTTGAAAGGAGGGTTCTTGCCATTACCCACTCTTTTGATGAGTGGGGAGAGGTGAGTGGTGTGACAGATGCCACTGTATTGAACAGCCTTAACTTGGGTGTGATTAAAAACAGGCAAAGCTGTCCCTAGGCAGGTACTTTGTTTACATTTGTGCACGGTTCTGTGCTCTGCTGTATCAGAACCTCAGTAAAGCATTAAAACTATTGCTTGACCTTATCCCTCCCACTTCCAATCTTACCATCTAACCAGACATTTGTAAGGAGGCAGGAGATAAATAGAACTCTTCAGTGCTAACTGAACAAATCCTCCTCCTTCTGCTGTCCTGTATCCAAAGCTTAGGCAAACATACAAACATCTCCCCAAACCCCTTGCATATTGTATTTACCACAGGGCATGCTTAAGCCTTGTATATTCATTTCCTTGTCAGTAATGAGACTGGAGATCCCACATAAGTTAGCTAAGTAATCAGTTTGATGGTATGATTTTAAGATACGGTACCTTTTTAAAGGAAACTTGCATAAAATTTAATTAAATTTCTTGCCTTTGCTACGCTGGTTCTGTCTTTCCAAAATCAGTAAATCCTTGCTACACTTATGATACAGAGGAGACCTGGGGAGCAACAAAGCGCCAACTAGAAGGAGCTGTTGTGCCTCTCAGAACTGCTGTAGAACCTCACTTCTCTCCATCTTCATCCCCCAGTGAAGTATCGTGGTAGTGCAGGAGCATTCCTGTGACAGCAATGGGTGGCATTTCACTGCAGGTTCTGACCTAGTATCTCTTACTTACACCACCCTCTGTTGATAGTGGCTGGGTTAACTGGTTTTAGTTTTATGAAGTATTTCTTTTGTGAAATCTGAAATAAAACCAACATAATGTCAGCTTAAAGCATTTCTAAATAAGTCTTGTTCTTTTTACTTTGCTTTTTTAAAATACTTTTTAGTCTGAAGAATGTCTTCTCTTTCAGCTTTCTTAGTATTAAACAGAATTGATCACTGGTTGGCTTTTTGTCTTACTCTACCACCATTTCTTAATCCTGTGTTTCATCTGGAATATCTCATTTCTTGGTATAAAGCAAAAACTGCTGCTGGTATATCTGATGTGGAATCTGTAGAAATAATAACAATAATAAAGAAGACTTACTATTATGCAGCATGGCTTTGTGTTGCCATGATTTTGGTACCTTGGACACAACTCAACCACACGCCCACAAGATTGAAGAGGAAACTCTCAAAATCTAATTCTGGCTCCATTGTTGTGGATTTACTATCTGTAAACTTGGACTAAAAGCATCTACCTCAAGGTCATTGAGAGTGTTAGATTAGGCAATGGGTATAACTGCTATTAAGTTGTTGGTATGACGTCTAAATGTCAGGTGCTAACAGGAGGGAAGTGGGCAATGTGTGAGGGTGAGGTGCCTTACAGCTGCAAAGAGTAATACTGAAGAGGGGCTGTGGGAACTCGGCGTAGGTGCGTACTACGGGGCTTGGTTACACCTACTGCATACTAGCCATGCACATCCTAGCGTAGGGTATTACATAAAGCAAAACGCATCTGGGCTCATAGTGAGCCTGAATGTGTTGAGAGAATCCCATTTGCCTTTATTGTATTTAAAACCTTGAAGGAAAATGAATGGAGTAATTAAATAAGCCAACAGCATAACAGTTCTGCGCTAAGCGTAAGTCTGAATGGGCTGTGTGGGGAGAGGAATGACTGATGCTGTTCCAGCGGTTGAAGCAAAACTTGGACAAGTTCTCTGTATAAACATAAATGTGCATGGTCTCATCTAAGCAAAGCCTGAAGATACTGGCTTAGTAATGGAAGTTCCTCAAGAATTACTTACAATAAGCCTATATGCTCTCAATGTTCTTGTGGTTGTTTGAAAAGCAGAAGGTTGTTTTGGTTTGGGGGCTTTTTTTTCCCATCATTGTCTAACTATAAGCTGCTGCCCTGTAACTTGTTAATAACTGGCTCCTGAATACAGTGTGCCAAAAATAAAAAATTGTTAGTGCTGGTACTGCTTCTTGTCTCAGTCCATCAAATTGGCAGAGGTAGAACAATAGCATCATAATGCAAAATCAAATACTACAGATGCTTGTTTTGAGAAGAGGAGGGCAGAAACAAAGTTCTTCATATCTCCTATATGAAACTGAAGTGGGAGGCTGTTGTCAAGAGATACTCACTTTTCATGTTCCTCTTTAGCTAGCTTCACAGGCTTCTCTACCCCATGCTGCTCCTATCTTGAGATGGAAAAACAGTCTCCTGTTGGCCCTTTAACCTTACTGAGGCTCACAAACCCATATTGCTATTTTGAAATGGTGGGCAGTATACCTTAAATCTGCAATTTAAGCTTAAGAGGAAGAATAAGAACATGCAGCATATGTCACCAGCATTAGTGCTTTTGCTTTTCTATTCTACCCCCTCCTTAGGGGAAACACACTTCTCTTGACAGTGACAATAGCTAAAATAAATGCAAGAAGCATCCCAGTTTAATAGAACTGATGACTTTAAACAGCACTACCTGCCAGAAGAAGCAGAGAAGTGGTGTGATGCTGAGACAGAAGTCAAGTAAAACCCAAAAGATGTTAGGTACAACACTGATAAAGGAAGCAGGCATTTCTTCCTGCTGCTTTTAGAAGTTGCTGTAACTGAGGATCACGCACCTTGCCTTACCAGCAAATCAGGGTCAAGAGAGGAAAAAAACCAACCTTGAAGCAAGAGGAGAGAGGGGAGAGGCTGTGTATTTAAAATAAAAAGGGTGGAAGATTGTAGAAAAGAATCAGAAGAGCCTGAAGAACCTTAGCTATTTCTTGCAGCACGGTTCAACTCAGCCATGAACGCTAGAAAGCTGGTGATGGGGAAAAAAACGTATCATTTGACAGTGAACTTGAACTGTGAAGGCTGCCAAGGGACAGGCTCTTCCGTGAAGTTACATCGATGTTTTGGCTGCAGGAGAGATACAGCTTTTTTGGGTTTTTAATGTTCTGGAAGGTGCTGGCCGGGGACAGAGGAAAAGCTCCACCGTGCCCAGCTGCGGGGGGCAGGAGCTTCGTGAAAGGCAGGAGGCACGACCCATGGTCTTGTCTTGTATTTTCGGTTCAGTTAGGTGGATGATTTGCCCTGACCACCCAGCACCCAGGCCTGGTGAGACTCCCCTTGCTTAGCCCGAGTTCTAGCAATGCTCAAGAACCGCTTCACCTTGGCATCTGCTGGCGACGGGGGCCACGGCGCCACCAAACCCACTCCTCGGGCCGTACGCGCTCAGGTCGGGGCGGGCGGCCGCGCTGCCGGCCGCAGGGACAGCGCAGGGCCCGGGCGCGACCGGCCGCGTCTCCCAACGCCGCAGCCTCACGCACCGCGGCCGCTCGGCAGGGAGCCCGCCCGCGGCCGCCCCCTCCCCGCCGCGGAGCCTGTGCCCGGCCTCGGGCCTCCGCCGCGCGCGGTCCCTGCCGGCAGCGCCGCGGTTTCCGGAGGGGCCGGCGCGCGGCTGCACCGCCGAGCCGGCCGGAGCGAGATGGCGGTGGCACCGTCCGGCCGCCGCGGCGCCCCGCCAGGGCCCAGCGATCGCGGCAGCCCGCGGGCCTCAGGCGGCGGCCGCGAGCCCCGGGGCGGCGGCGCGGGGCGGGCGGGAGATGCCGAAGCTGCGCGGGGAGGCCTTCTGGAGGGAGACGTTGCGGAGCGCGCACTACGTGGTGGCGCCCATGGTGGACCAGAGCGAGCTGGCTTGGAGGCTGCTGAGCCGGCGCCACGGCGCCCAGCTCTGCTACACGCCCATGCTGCACGCCCAGGTCTTCCTCAGGGACGCCAACTACCGCCGCGAGAACCTCTACGGCGAGGCCTGTCCCGAGGACCGCCCTCTGATCGTGCAGGTGAGCGCGGCCGCCGCCCGCCCGACTGCCCCCTCGCCGCCCGCCCGGCGCTGCCGGCTGCCCCCTCGCCGCCCGCCCGGCGCTGCCGGCTGCCCCCTCGCCGCCCGCCCGGCGCTGCCGGCTGCCCCCTCGCCGCCCGCCCCGCTCCTTTCGGCAAATCCAGACGTTTTTCAAATGCGCGTCAGTTCAAGCTAGTCAGCCTCAGACAGATTTTAAAGGGGTTATAGAGGATGACAGAAATATCCTTTTCTTCACTTAAATGCTGCTAAGGCTGCTTAACCCGTGAAGATAAGTGTGTTCTTTCTGTTTGTCCTCTCTCTAGTAAACCACAGGGGCCTGAAGCGCTACACTTCTCAAAGTTTCGGGCCTCTACACCTCATCTTTAGAGACAGATCGCAGTTGGTCTTCTAGTCAAGAGTTGTTCCAGATCCGACACCACTCAGAGAAGGTCACAGTTTTTTGAGTAGTTCTCTGAAACCATGAGCTCTGTGCTTAGCTATCCAAAAAAATGATGCAAGGAAGATAGGACAGACTTTTAAGCTTGTGTTGTTTCTGTTTCTTGAGTACTGTGTGAGGTACTTCAGGTACTTCCCAAAGAGAGAAGATCCCGTAGATCTGGTAATGCATGGAAAGCGTCACTGTGAATAGAGATTTCCACATGTGGAAATCAGTTCAGTGGATGATGGTTTTTCACTCTGGAAGAGAAGTGTCTCTTCTGACTGAGGAGAGAGATGAGAGAAGCCTGTGGAAGTATAACTGGCTTTAAGATGGGACGTGATGGTTAAGTAAGGGTAGCAGTAGTTACAAAGTGCAAAATTCGTTACCTTGGGATGTACTGGGTGCTGAAAGATTGAATGAGTTTAGAAGGCAAAAGAAGGAAGGCTCTATGGAGGATTATTAGATGCAGGGACCATCACTGCTTCCAAAATCCTTGAAGATGCTTTCCAGCTCCTGCTGCTCTGTAAACACCTGTTGTTGACCGTTATCAGAGCAGGATGAGGTGGACCTTTGGGCTGCCTTGGTACAGCTTTGTGTATCCTTTTTCCATGGGAGGGAATTCCTTTTGGCACAGAAAAACATAGGTGGCGGAAATTTAAATATTTAGAAAGCTGTATGTCTTCTGAACACAGATGTTCAGCTCAGTAAGCTGTGACTGTGAGCTTGCTCTATTATCCTCCTCCCACTGGCCACTATTGGACACCACCTTTACATATTAAAATATTACAACTGTTTGTTCTACAGGGGACTTTAAGTACTGTTCCTTTTATGCTTGGGTACTATATGTCAGGTATTGTACAGATATTTCTTTGCCACTTGAATGCTCATCGTTCTCATTTTATCATTGGAAGGCTGAGGATCTTTAGCTGGTAAGTTTCACAGGTTTTGTTTCTTTGTTTTTGAGACATGATGTTTGCTATTATTAACTACCTATTGTGCCCTTAGCAAGTAGCTGCTTCATAACTCTGTCATAACATGTCAGTACTTGAAGAAATCTTTTGCCTGGTTTTTACACTTCTCTTTTCTTTCTGAGTTCTGTGCCAATGACCCGGAAGTGTTTGTCCAAGCAGCGCTGTTGGCTCAGGATTATTGTGATGCCGTAGACCTAAATTTGGGTTGTCCCCAAATGATTGCAAAGAGAGGTAGGTGTAAATCTCAGCCCCTGGACATACACGGAAATGACGTGTTTCAAATGTGAATGCTGGCAGGAAAACATCAAGAGGACCAAATTAAGCCTTGGTATAGGGGGGTGGCTGCAGTACTGCTGAAGTCAGACTTGTTACACCCACTTTCAACAGGTAATGCTTTGTAGTACCTAAAGCAAATATTAGATACGTTAGTAATTAATTCCAGCTTCTCTTTAGTGACAACACTTGTATCTAGAATACCCTTCAGAAAAAGTTTTTTTGGCAAGGGCTTAATTTTCTTTGTGATTTCAGTTGCTCAGACAGGTTTTTTTGCAAAGCTGCAGTTAGGATTATATTGCACAGCCATTTCAGCATCTCCTGCTTCCTTGATACTTGGAGAGTTACATTAGAATGTAAGAGGATAACACCTGCTGAATGCCTTAAAGGTATTGCAAAGATGGCTGTGTTTGAAAACCAGAACCAGTGTCTGACAGTTCTGGATCAGTTAGGACGTTGAGGAAAGATTTTTTCCGTAGCTGCCCGTTCCTCTTCTAAAATGTCTTTCAAAGACTAGTAAGAAATGAGTAGTGGTGTACAGGGCAAATAGGTCTTTCAGTCTCATCAGGTTTCATGCTGAAGGGATGAATATAAATCCCTGAAAGCTGGACTTTGAGCTGCCAATGTCAACACACCAGCTATAGGGAGCAGGAGTGAAGGTAGGGTGTGTGGATTCATCATTTATCCTGTAAATCTAGGGTGTCATGGGGAACAAAGTGATCCAACTTTTCCAGTTTGGGCAGGACAGAGCAACTCTGTTTCTGCCAGTGAGGCATGATTGTCTAGGTCTCTCTATGTTAATGTTTATGGAACCTCTGTACTTCAGAATCTTACTCTTCTGTACAAGTCTGTCATATGCTATTTTATTATAGGTCATTATGGAGCATTTCTGCAAGAGGAATGGGATCTTCTTCAGAGAATGAGTAAGTCTTTAGAGAGGCTTCACTTTGAGGAGATTTAGGGATCTGGGGGGAAGGAGGTGCACCATGTTGCTTCAGGGAGGGTTATATTCAGGATTTTTTTTCTTTCTTACTGTACTCTAGCATCACCCTCAGAATACCTGATGGTATCCCACTACAAGCTCAGACTAGATCTACTAGAAGACTTCAGTACCTGAAGCAGACTTTAGGTGAAAGTGAGTCAGTTAAGTCCCAGTCTAATGATGGCTTAGTGGCTTTGTAACTCAGAGCAGAACTCTCAGAGCCTTACTTCTTCACTTTGGAGTTCTGGATTGCCAGTATTTGTGTTTCTGTTTGATGCTACAGTTCCCCTTTTCAGATCAATTTAGGGTACTCCTTCTGTCCACATCACAGCAAATTATGCCTCTCTTCTAATTTATATAGGGTGTTTCCAGCCTTTCAGTAGCATTTGTGAGCAGTATTGGTTTTTTTAAGAAATACATTCACAAGTGATTTAAAAAGCAAGGGTTTGGTCACCATGTAGAGCTAAGAATGTTCCTTCACCCCACTTCAAAGCAAGTGTCTGAACCATGGAGTTGGAGAGACTTTTCTGTTTGCATTCCCTGTGGTCCAGGGAATCTTGAGTCATGTTTGGCATAAAGACACTGATGAGAACCTGGAAAGATAGCCACTGCTTCCCTGCCCAGCATGTAATATGGTTGTTAGGCCGCTTTTCTTAGGAATGAAAGATGCAAATCAGAACAGCTTCAAGGTGGGAAGAGAATGCAGGTCATCCAGTTGTGTGAGAACCCAGGCCTCTGAGTAAGACAGTTGTCTTATTAGGCTATTGTATAAAAAATGGACAAAGCCTTGTCTTCCTCCTTCTCCCCCAGCCTTCTTTAAAATGATGGAATACTATTTTTTGATTGCATTTTACACACCTTGCTTGTTCCTTAGGAAGGGTGATAGGAAATGCCTATCATTAGAGCTCCTAGGATTTAGATTAGAAGACAGCGGGTGACTTCCTACATTGTTCATCGGGGCTGTGGAAGAGAATTTCAGGCATGCCATTGCTCAGTGTTTTCTTGTTGGATGTCTTCCTTAGTTCTCATTTTAGTAGTTTTCCAATTCTTTACACTGTGTAAAGACTATGGGAGTGTAACCCCTTGTTCTAGGTTTCACCCTGACTCTGTAACCTGCCTTTACTACTCAACTAGGTCCACAGCCTACCTCAGTTAAAAAGCTCCTTCTTGCCTTGGACAAGACTCTGCTTCTCATGATTGTTTGGGTGATAATTTGGAAAGGTGCAAAGCGTCTCTTTTAGAAAAGGTGGACGAGTGTAAACCTTTTTGGCAGAGTAGGAGGGGTACCGTAGCCTGTGTTGACAGCAGGCCTGTCTCAGTGATTAAGATTTGAGGGGAGTGGTCCTTGAAAGTGAAGGTTTGTTGCAGTGGAAATGTTAGAAATATTCAATGCTGACTATTTTATGCCTTCTTGTTAGAACGCAGACTTTGTGCTTCACATTTTACTATTTCTTGATTAACCTTTGCAGTAAGGACTGCAGAGGACGGTGGTGGTTGTTTAAGCTGAGAGAACGGCACAGCATTAACTTTTCAGGCTTTTTCTGTACCATACCCAGTGTCAGATATTGAAGAGAGCAGGCTCTTTTTGTAGCATTGTGCAGCGCACTTACCTGTCTTTTCAATCTTTCCCAGTCTTACTGGCTAACGAGAAGCTCTCTGTTCCCATCACATGCAAAATCCGCGTTTTCCCAGAAATTGACAAGACAGTGAAGTATGCACAGATGCTGGAGAAAGCTGGCTGCCAGGTAAGGAGGCAGCTGCTCTCTGGACACGCGTCTCTGTAAAGCATCTGATGACCAGGTCTCAGTGTACTCTGGAGATGAGTAGGTTACGTTGTGTTACAGTCAGGGAGAATGGGATGCAGAGAGATTGCATGTATTTGCTGTCATAGGCAGCAGGTCAGTAGTATGATGTGGAAGATGTCATGATTTCAGTCTCTCTTGCAGTCGCTGCACAGTGCAGCATCCTTTGCTGCAGCTGTGTTTCTCAGTCTGACACAGGACTGCAGGAGGCAGTATGAATGCATGAAACCCACAGAAAAAACAGTATCAGAGATGACCACCACTAGTGAAGGAATAAGCATCCTTCTAGGATTTAACTCCCATTGAATTGGAAGAGACAATCTGTAGTTAGAGCCAGTACAGAGAGTGTTCAGGCCTTCTGCTGAGGAGCAAGGTAGATCCATGTATCACAAATTCCAAAGTGAATCACAAATGGGAGCAATACCATAGGAAATGTGTAGGTTCTCCCAAGACACAATCTTGTCATGCCATGGAGTAGCAAGCTGAAAGAAGCCCAAGACCATGCCATGGTAGGTGAGCTGCTGGTATTTTTCTGTGATACCAACATCCCTGCACTGTTGAAATAGCAGTGGGGATTCAGTGGCATCCATGCAGTGTACAGAGTGGAAGGAATTTTTTTGTGAGTTGATTTGTTCCAGTGGTTCATACATGTGAAAAGTAAATGTAACTTTATTTTCTAGCTGCTGACTGTGCATGGCCGTACTAAAGAGCAGAAAGGACCACTTGCTGGTGTGGCATCTTGGGAGCACATTCAAGCTGTCAGGTTAGTAAGCAGTACCAATCTTACTAGATTTCTGCTAACACACTGTGAAGGCAGATGTTAAGCAGAGCATGCACTGGCGTCGAAGAGCAAACAAATTTGTGTGACAGGAGTGGAATTTCTGGGTTGAATCTTAATTCCCAATTTTATGCATCTGATTCACTGTACAGAAAAGCTGTAAGCATTCCTGTATTTGCAAATGGAAATATCCAGTGTCTCCGTGATGTGGAAGAATGTATCCGTAAGACAGGAGTGCATGGTGTCATGAGTGCAGGTAAAGAAAATCGACTTTTACTTATAATAGATGAAAATATGATAGGATTAAGAGTATTCTTGCTCTCTTTGCAGCCCCTTATACATTTATTGAAAGCTTACGTCAGACTGACTCAGTGAACAGCTTAGATTGAAAGCCAAGTGGCCATTCTCTCTTCTGTTATACTGACTATCTCTTACCAGGACCAGGAATCATTCAAAATTTGTGAGAATTCTTATGTTGGGCTTGTGGAACCATCGAGTTAACAGCTCAAATCTAATTACGTGACAAAGGCATATGGAACTCTGTTGTCCTGGAATTTTTTTCATGACACCTGTTAATCAGTGAAATGATTTTTTGATGGATCTTGATGCAGAAGTGCATCCACTGATTAATATTCCTGCAGATGGCTTATGTTGGGAAGAGTTAGGGTAGACATCAGAAGCAGCTTCCTGTCACTCACACAGTTAAAGCATTTTTGGGGAGAAACATAGAATCATGTTAAAACATTTTTGGGGAGATCATAGGATCTTACTTTTAGAAAATACTTGTTAACAAAGAAAGTAGTAGAGGAAAGCATAGTGAGAAGCAATATCTGTGAGCTTGGGCCAGACAAATGTGAATATAGGCGTAAGAAGACACCATTTGTCAAGTGTCTAGCCACGGGGCAACAAAAGCAGTGATTTCTCTGTTAATTTTTTTTACTGTCTTCCTGTTGAGTTCAGATGCCTTTTTAGAAAGTTTACTTAGATATGAGCTATTTGGCTCAATTAAGTATTGTATAGTGAAATATAGTATCCTGAGGTCAGGTGAGAGTTTTGTGGACCCTGTGTTCCATTTTGTTGTTGTGATTCTACCAGCCAGTCAGACACATCACCCATGTATGCAGAGCTGATTGAGCTCCAGAGCCTAGATTTTGTTTTCTGTTTCAGTCTTGAAGCAAAAGGTTTGAGTATTTCTTTTCATTCCTTAGAAGGTAATCTTCATAACCCAGCTTTGTTTGAGGGTCGAAACCCATTGGTGTGGGAGATGGCTGAGGAGTATCTGGAGATAGTGCAGAAGTACCCTTGTCCATTGTCTTATGTTAGGGCTCATCTCTTCAAGCTCTGGCATCACACGTGAGTATCTCCAGAGAACTCTTAATTTTTTCAGGGCTCATCTTGCTTAGCAAGTGTCTGGCTTTTCTGGACAAGGATTTGTCTGGCCAGAATCAATATGCTGCAAGGTTCTTTCCTGGACCAGGCTGGAGAGAGTGTGGGCTGAGGCCTTTGCCCTTCACTGCACATCTGGGGAACAGGGCATGGGGAATGAACAAGTTACCACACGATAATCACAGCACATCAGCTACCACGTGGTAACTGCCCACATGAACACATGCACTTTATGGCAAACTTAAGTTACCTTTTTGTTCACTGTGAAGCAAGCTGTCTGCATTTATTGTGGAGTAAGAGCATGGCCACGGGCAGTTACTGAGAAGCGGCTGATGCATTCTGTGTTCATGTAAGCTTATCTCAAAGCACCTTGGTTATGTGCCGAGTATATACTTGGAAATATGGACAAGGTATGTGTGCTTTTCTCTGGACTTGAAGAAAATAAGCTTCTACCAAAGGCAAGTGCAGCAAGACAAATCCATAAAAAGCTTTTATAAAGACATTGTTAGTTGATCAGTCTAGCATTAATGAATAAATATTACTTAATGTTTGGGATTTGCCTCAGGCTTCAAGTTTACCAGCAGCTGCGTGAAGAACTTGCAAAAGTGAAGACTCTAGAGGGCATTGTGGATGTCAACAGGGAGCTGAAACTACGATGCCAGGTACTGAGATGCCAGGGCCCTAACCTCGCAGAACAACACTGTCTGCACTTGATGGGAACTTACCGTGTATGTCATGCAGGTGATGTCTGTTAGTCGCTTTATTGGAACGTTGTGGCTTACCAACTTTGATATTGGTAGTTTACTACAGCAGCAGTGCCTTAAGCCTGAATGACTTTACATTGGGTAAAGTTTATTTAGGAGTTACAAATCTGCATCAATTAATCTGCCTTAGTACAGGTGTTCTGCCTTTATTTAACTGTCCATAACTGTGAGTTTAAATTTCAGTTTGTGATTTTTCATAAGTATTAGTTAGACTGTTTCCCGTGAGCTCCAAGAAAACTGACTATAACTTTTTGCTGCAGGAAGAAATAGCTAATCAGAAAGAAGGAGAAAAGCCAAAAGAAGGGTTGCCTTTTTTCCACTGGATCTGTCAGCCATACATCAGGCCAGGGTAAGTTATCTAACATGAGCAGATACCCATAGGCCTTTCCCACTTGTACAGTCAGCACAGAGACACCCAGTTCTGTTCTAAGAACTTACATTCATTTGAATGTGTGAAGACTTTGATCTGTTTTTTCTTTTGTTCTGGTTATTGCTTTGTTCGTGGGGATGTTGCTCATTGTGTGCATCTTCTGCTTTAGATCCTCCTTTTCTCTCTGGAAAGTAAAACCCAAGAATTGTACTACAGCTCAGAAAGAGAACCTGATGTGCAACAAATGTGCTGCCTGACAGTACTTTATTGTTATATGTAACAAGAATGTTGCTGGTAACAGCAGGGCTGGCAAAGATGTGAACTAAACTGTGCTTGTTTTGTGGGGAAAAGCTTTTCAGATAGCTTGTTCCTTTTCTGTTGAGAAAATCGGGCTGAAGAAGAGAACGAGCCTGACACAATTAATAACTAAATAAATAACAACCGGGAATACAGGTTAAACAGATGCCTAACTAATCTAACTGGCCAACTTTCACTGACTTCCCAACCCCTATATCTGACAGTATGTCTGTTACTAACAGCCAGTGTTAACAAGCGTTGGGATTTTTTCTATTCCACTTCTATGGGCAGTGACACTTATTTGTAATGTAGCAATGACAGTTTATCCAGATTTCTGTAAAACAAAGCAGTGGGTAGGGAACACCTACTTGCTCTCTCAGCCAGCTTATGATGATATCCACTGTTTTAGGCCAAAGGAGAGATGCAAGGCGAATGGTGCCAGTGGGACTGATAAAGGTGTGCGAGGGAAGCGTGCTCTGGAAGAGGAGGAAGATGGAAATTGTGCGCTTCTATCAAAGAATAAACAAAAAAAGAAGTTAAGAAATCCAAATAAGACCTTTGACCCATCTTTAAAACGTAAGTTCCATTTATTGGCGTAAATGCTTGTAAAGTTGCTGATGCTACATTTCACATAAGTTGCCATTATTTGTTCTCCTGGTTAATGTAATTGTAGAAACTTCTTTAAAAAGAGAGGAGATTATTAGGAGATTTTGGTAGTAGGCAATGTGGTGCAAATTACATTCATTAGTAAAGAAAGCAAAGATCAAATAGGTCACTGATCCACTATAAGCATCTTCTTAAGATCAAAATGCTTTACAGACTTAACTACGGTTGTCACTAGTATTTGAAACTGAAATTTTTGTAGAATCATAGAATGGTAGGGGTTGGAAGGGACCTTTAGAGATCCAACCCCCCTGCAGCAGCAGGGTCACCTAGATCAGGTCGCATAGGAATGTGTCCAGGTGGGTCTTGAAGACCTCCAAGGAAGGAGACTCCACAACCCCTCTGGGCAGCCTGTGCCAGGGCTCCCTCACCTCACACTGAAATGGTTTTTTCTTATATTTAGTGGAGCTTTTTGTGTTCCAGCTTCATCCCATCACCCCTTGTCCTGTTACTAGCTACTGTAGAGAAAAGGGATGTCCCAACCTCCTGATGCCCACCATTTAGATATTTGTAAATGTTAATAAGATCCCCCCTCAATCTCCTCTTCTCCAGACTAAAGAGCCGCAGTTCCCGCAGCCTTTCCTCACAAGATGTTCCAGTCCCCTGATCATCTTGGTGGCCCTGCACTGGCCTCTCTCCAGCAGTTCCCTGTCCCTCTTGAGCTGAGGAGCCTAGAACTGGACAGAGGACTCCCGATGAGGCCTCACCAGGGAAGAGTAGAGAGGGAGAAGAACCTCCCTTGACCTGCTGCCCACACTCTTCTTGATGCATCCAAAAATTTTGTATACATTTCAAGCACATGTCCTCCTCTTTTACACAGGAGGATTAAAATTTCTGTGTTTGGATTTAGCTTAGAGGTACTTCAAATGTCAAACTATCTTTACCTTTGCACTGCTTTTAGATGTGCTGCATTTTTATTTCTAAAGGAGTCTGTCTGAGGCTGGAAAAGCACCCAGCTTTGCCCGAGCGGTTTTTTTTTAAATATACTAAATCAGTTCCCTCTCTCTCTCTCTCTCTCTCTCTCTCTCTCTCTCTTTTCCAGCCAAATATGCAAAATGTGATCAGTGTGGAAACCCTAAGGTAAGTTAGTGCCAGTGTCCATTAAAGCATTTCCAATGACCGTGTAGCAGTCAATGGCTCAATGTCCAGATGGAGATCAGTGATGAGTGCTGCCCCTCAGGGGGCTGCACTAGGATCAGTGCTGTTCAATATCTTCATCAATGACATAGCAGGATCAAGTGCACCCTCAGCAAGTTTGTAGATTACATGGAGCTGAGTGGTGCAGTTGATGAACCTGAGGGATGGTGGGACTTGGACAAGCTTGAAACATGGGCCAGTGTGAACCTCAAGCAGGTCAACAAGGCCAAGTGGAGGGTCCTGCACCTGGGTTAGGGCAACCCCGGTATCAATACAGGCTGGGAGATGAAGGGATTGAAAGTGTCCCTGCGGAGAAAGGACATGGGAGTGAGTACTGATGAGTGAAAAGCCGGACATGAGCTGACAATGAGTGCTCACAGCCCAGAAAGCCGGAATCTCCTGGGCTGCATCAAAAGCAGCATGGCCACCAGGTCAAGAGAAGTGTTTCACCTCCTCTGTTCCGGTGAGACCCCCACCTGCAGTACATCCAGCTCTGGAGTCCTCAGCACAGGAAAGACGTGGAGCTGTTGGAGCAGGTCCAGAGCAGGGCCACAGAAATCAAGAAGTCATTAGTTTCTGAGGGGGGTTTTTTTGTTTGTTTGTTTTCCTTTAGGGAACATAGCTGTTTCCATGACAGGGAGATGTTTTAAGATGCAAGCAGGGATGTAATTGCTGTGGTAATGTTAATTTTAGGAATAGCTACAGATGATAGCAAGCATCTCAGGCACCATGTTTCACAAAATACTTTTGCAGAGAACTTCTGCAATGTCATAATGCTTGTTCCAGATGGCTTATGACACCTGTGTGTCTCAGGCTACCCAACAGGCCACTGATGTTGATGAAGTTTACTGTGGATCGTTTTGTTTGCTGGGGTTCCTTTGGTGTTTTTTTGGTTCTTGCTGTAGAGTGGAGAGCTGGGGCTCCTCTCCCCATATAGCATCAACTTTGTCATCTAAATTAGACTGAGGTGTGACTGCTTAAGATACGAGATTGTGGGTTTTTTTACCAAAGGTCTGCACACACAGAGATGTATTGCTGGGGATTTTTTACTGCTTGTTGCACTAAATAATGATGATTTTATTTTCACCCTCATCCCAACAGGGCAATAAGTGTGTGTTTAACATGTGCCGAGGCTGCTGTAAGAAAAGAGCATTCAAAGAGACAGCAGATTGTCCCGGTAAGTGCAGCTGTCCTTCCCAGTCATTGAGCAAACCTCTCCTCTCCCATGCACATTCATTTACTTTTTATGGGATGTGGGTGTGAAAATCTACATACATAGCTATCTAAAATTTTGTAGTACCATTTTAAAAGACTTCTTTCCATGTATGATATTTCTTTTGCTTCCAAAGCCTTGGATGCATAGTTTCCAGACTCTGAGGACCCATTCTTTATAAACTATAAGGAATAAGCTGTTCTCTTTTATCAGTGCAGTCATCTCATTTCAGGTTCTTGGGTTTTTTTGTTTGTTTGTTTTCCCCATCCTTGCTTCTTCAGGTCATGGATTACTTTTTAAGACCAAATATGAAAAATCCCTTTCATGGCAGAGTAGTCAAAGAGTAATTCAAAACCCAGAGATCAGTCGGAAAGGAGATGTAGATGCTGTACTGGAGGAGGCTGGTGACAGTGCATTGTGAAGCTTTGGAAATGAATAGTTAAAGAGCTCCAGCCAGGCCTCTGCTTCCCTGGGCCAAAGAACATGCCATCTCCAGCTCACCGTCAGCACTTGCTCCACAGGTTTATTTTAAGTTCTGGAAAACTTATTTAAGTAAAAAGCTGCTTACTCAGGGAATTATCCTGCATTTGAAATAAAAAAAAAGATGCAATTAAATTTCTCATGCTGTGTTTTAAGGACTGAAAATGCTGCTTTTTTGGTTGGGGACAACCCCTGTAAGCTGCCATCACAACCTGCCACTTGTATGTTCATTAACCCTTCATGTCATGTCCTGTTTTTAATATTGAGAAATAAATTTCTTGGATTAGAACAACCTTTTGGTTCACTAAAAACAGCAATGTCAGAGACACCTTCGCTAATGGACTGTGTCACAGTTGTTTGGGTTTCTGCAGACCACGTTTTCAATGCATAAAGGAATCTAGCAGTACTTTGAAGACATGAAAGTAAAACTATAAGATATCACTATAACTACATTGTGGTTTAACAATTATTAGTTTTATACAGTACAATAAAGCTTCATGAGCCAAAGGTTGGGGGAAATAATATGCTGTTACAACCAAGCCTATGAACTGTTCCCTACTCAAATTCTCTTAATTCTATGATCATTCTTTCTCCTTCCAATCTGATAAATTATGTGCAAAGAATCAAAACCAGATGCAGGTCTACACATGCAAGTCTCCTACCTCACTTTTACCGTCCTTCTCCATGTGTCTCCTTGGCACTTGGTCAGTGAAGCTTTCCAAGGTTCAGGATGCTGTAAAGAATGGCAGCAGCAAAAAATACCCCCCAAAAAAATCAGCAGATGTTTAATAAATAGTCTCAAGATGGAGAAATCAAGCCATTCCATCTTAAGCTGGAATAAATAACGCCACCTTAGCTCAGCTTTGAAAGTTTATCTCCCTGTGGCCTGTTTTCTGTTCTGGATGCAGTTTACGTCACTGTGGGCTCAGTAACTGCTCAGAGTGCACTGACATCTCCTGCATCTGCAGCTTGAACATCGCTGCTGCACAGCTGCTACACTTTGTAGTGCACTAAAAGCAGCAGCCCTGTTAGTGCTTTCATTCTGGTAGCCTACTAAAGGGAATAAAGCGCTGATGGAGGGCAGAGCCTGTAGACCATGCAGTCACTATCCTTGGACTGGCAAAGCTGGCAGGTTATGAACAAGCCCTGTATAGGATTAGAGCCTTTAACTGTAAAATTAGCAGATCTTAATGTTCCTCTAAGGGAAGTGGAGAGCTGGGGGGTGGGAGGGTGGCAACAAGGGGCAAAAAAAGCACCAAGGGTAGTGTAGGGCACGGGGCAGGAGAAGGAAGGAAAGGGCCGGGGGGGGGGGAACAGGCTGGTGACACATGCCATGTCCCAGAATTCTGTGCCTGGACTGCGTCTTGAGCAACCCTTGCTGCCATCTGAATGGGTCACCTCAGTTGGATGTCAGGTTCTGATGGGTGCAGGGCCAAGCACAGCCCTGTCCCAGCACCTGCTTCCAGTGACTCACAGTTCTGCTTCACAAGGCCCAAGTGTGAAGAGGTTTGGCCTATATATATATATATATATATATATATATAAATATAATCTGTTAGATATTCCCTTTTGGAAGTTACACTGGGTCTGAAAAGAAAATGAATGAGAAATATGGCACCCTGGATGCTGGGTCTGCATAAAGCACTGGCGAAGTGTCTTCTCGGTACATGAGTGCCCATGCCTTGGGAAAATTACTGAACAGTAGTAAACCAAAAATACAAAGTGCCTCAAAAGTCAGAAAACAAATGCAGTACCATGCATTTATGAAAAGGGAAGACCCTTCCCTGTTTCACCCTCCTCAACCAAAAGGAGCTCAAGGCGTTTTTGTTTTTAAATGGCAAACACAGAACTTTGGAATCAGGCAATAACAGGCCCTGATCAGTTTATAAACCATTTGTAACACTTTTTTTGACTTCTCAACAACCATTCCCTGCTTAGGCAGAGCTGTGTTCATATGTGCACATGCACACATACCTCAAGCCCTGGCAAGAACAGCTGATAGTTCCTGAGTTACTGTGTTATAGTTTACAGTCATGGACTGGAACAGTATGCTGAAAACACACCCTAAACCACTAGTAGCTGTACATGACTTCTATCCATGCAGAAACATTCTAAAGCATTAATAATGAGAGCCCACCAGGTAAGATGAACAGCTTACTAAGCAGAGCACTGCAAGTCAAGCAGAGGCCTCAGCCTACTCTTATGTCAAACACCCTTATGCTCGCTCACTCCTGAGTTCAAATTTCCCATGCTGTTTCTTCAGGCACCTGGTGCAGCTTAACCTCTTTGGACATTTGTCTACATCTAGATAGCTTTTAAGTAGCTGTTCCCATCCATTCACACAGTCTTAGAGGTAAGAACTTCATGTCCATTTGGAGGCTGGATGTAAACGTTGCCTAACATTTAGTTGCGGCTTTCTATAAATTGTGACAATAAACATAGTTCAAACTCTTCTGTTGAGTCTTCCCATTTCATTTGCTCATTGATTGAACAAAATATTTTCCATGATATTCTGGCAATAGCATCTTCCAACCTTAAGCAGCTTGTTAACCAAGACTTTCATTAGCTTTCATAATTTCTTGCTATTTTATTCAAATCACATTCAGACACTGAGCTGGTAGGTGTTACCTTTGCTTGCCTTGGCAACTGGAACTAGCACAGAAACCGAGGGGGAGGGAAAGGGTGTGGCATTTACCAAGCAGACCAGTGATTAGCGTGGGAGAACCAACACTGCCTTATTTAAAGATAGGAACTTGAAACCACAGCTCCCACTTCCTGTGGAAATAGTCCCCTCTTCCTTCACACAGACATACTCTTTAAAGCTGTCAAGTATCCTGAGCTCCCTGGTTTGTTCAAAAAGTCCCCTTCTTAATAAGAAGCTAAATGTTCATTATCATGGAACTTCAAAATGCTTACCTGACCCCTTCCTGTTTATAGTTTCCCAAAAGCACCAGGAAGCTCAGTCACTCCCCTGCTCACTGTGCTAGAGAAAATGTAGTCAGAAAAGATATTTGCATGAGAAACAGCCACTGTGACCACACAGTCGTGGACTCGTGCTATGTGGGAGATTTGGGTTACATTCTTAACCACATAGTGGGGTTTTAGCACACATATCTCACAAGTACAGTCTCATCACAAAATCACCAGTGTGAAAAAAGGATCAGCCTAGCTGTAGGCTCCTAAATTCAGGAAGAGCCTTATACTTGAGAATCCTAATTGGACACATTTCTACACAGAATTAGTATTTAAGGCATATTTATCTTCACCCCCTCTTTCAAGGTATTTCTTCATAGACAATGCAGATCAATGCATATTTGACTCCTGTAGCATGACATGGCAGAAGACTGCAGTCCCCCTAACACAGAGCTGGCATCCTCCCTGCAACACCAAGCGACCTTTGCACATCTAACTTCAAATCACCATGCTAATCAGAAAAAATTGCATTGTGAACTTTCCAGACATCCCAGAAGCTTATAACCTTGTAATGAACAGGTAAAGATGACCAGTGTATCCATTCCTTGCTAAACAATGCCTGAGATTAGGAGGCACTATTGCAACACAAGTAAGGCCGAGCTATTTACCATTGATGTTGGGCGCATCTGCACCTACTCTAACTAGGGATTACTTTCAAGCTAGACAATACACTAATTATCCTCTTTAATTAAAAAATGGTGGCCTGACAGCTCAGCAAGGTAACAGCCTACTTTGTTTCTGTTTCACAGGCCCTCAAGGAGAGCTACACTATTTTATTTTAATGGGAGTAGGGGGAGCAAGTGGCAGCGCTCTCTCTGCCTGTAGAATGATGGTGAAAAAGATCCTTAGCCTCTGGGTTTCAGGGAGACTGGATTCTTGCATCTAAATCCATTTTCAAATGCACACAGGAGAATGTAGTAGCAGCTCACCTGACAAAGCCAATTGCCTTTATTTGGCAAACAGCTCATGAGACAACACATTAAAGAATGGTGAAAAAAAATAGTACTGTAAAACAAAGACTGAAAATCCCGGACCTCAGCATGTATTTACAGGGTACACATAGAGCAGCCCCTTCCAATGCTTAGCAACCCTCTCAGTGAAAAAGTTCTTCCTGATGTGTAATACTAAACCTCCCTTGGCGCAAGAGTTCTTCTCCTCAGAGATGGTGCCAGAAGCCTATTTTAGAAAGAACACAAAAACATTTAAGTAGCATTATAGGACTGAATGGCTTCCCCTCAGCATGAGCAGAAGGCATTAAAATTACTTTCCCAGCATTTCCACAAGGATATATAACAATTTACCTGAGGACTCAACTTGCTCTTCTCACTAAACTGTGACCTCTGACGAACCGGCTCTCTCCTTTCTCCTCTCAAAAGTGGGAGAATTTCTCTATGCCAAAATCATAAACATTTAATCTAAGACCTACAGGAACTATTGCTTCCGTTTTCAGCATCTAAATAATAAAGAACATGGAAAGCCAGACGGAGAGAGCACTGTTGCCATTTAGCAGCTGTGCAAATGCAGTCTAGGAATTCTGCTGTTAGAACATTCCCTCAAACTGCACTTTCTTCACAGCTCATCCAAGCTACATTTCAAACAGATCAGAAAGCAAAACACAACAGTCTACAAAACATCATCAAGCTAAACAAAAAATCAATGGCTTGAGATCAAAATATGTAAAGCCCAGCTCTAACACAAAACTCCAAGTACTCAAACTTTTTGATCCTGCTGTTTAATGTACTCTAGAGAACAACTCATTTTAAAAAAGGCAACAAAAGAAAAAAGCAAAAAAAAAAAAAGCATTCACACATCAACAGTATCATCTGTAGTCAGTTGCCAGACCAGTCAGGGCTGGGTCAACATTCTCAGCTTGCCTTCTGGATTAATAAATGTGAGGCTGCAGTGACTTGAGAAAACTCAGTGCATATCTCCTTTCATTAACACAGAACACACAAACACCTTTAATCCCTTTATAAAAGGAAAAGCAGAATAAATGCACCTGGAGAGCAGGCACCTAGACTGGCTGCTCACAGCTCTTCACGGGACTCAAGTAGTACTTTACAGCATTTATCCCTGCTACCAGAAGCAACCGTTGCACATGTTGGGAAACCATCACACCTATGGCAGGAAGACTGGACAAGCAGCAATATTTGCATGAAGTAGAGATTTACTGCTTTGACAACACTGGACCCCAAAGCCAGGTCATGGCACAAGTGGGAAACATCAGGAAACAGGCCTTTGAAACCAGACCAGAGAGAAAGAACCTGGATCCAGGTAAACACAGCACCCTAAAATAAAGGCCAGTGACTGAATGCATGGAAGAGGTGCCATGTTTTCTGCTGTAGGTGAAAAATCATTGGGTTTGTCAAAGGAAATCTCCTTTCCCGTGAGAACTCTGTCTCCATAACTGACAGCAACACAGTTGTAAGGTTATCTGGAGTAAAAAGAAAGCTCAGCATTGCTCAGAACCAAGGTAATACTTTCAGGCCAGCAAAACATATCTCAGATCACACCTGTCCACCCAGCTTGACACTAACTATTTTTGCAGGTTTGAAACAAGAAAACTAATAGCAGCTGAAAAAAATCTCAAATCAGCATCTGTGTGAATAACTTGACAGCTCTTTATGTCGTGGTGGGAGAAGCAGAATGGAAGAAGATGTTCTACCAAAACAGAAATGATGAGCCATTGCAGGGATAGTGTTTTTAGAAATAATTTCTTTTCAAGGAGAACTGAAGTTATTGGAATATTTGTATTATCCACCATCAGCCCTGACCCTCTCAATCCAAGCAAGAAGCAAGGGAGACAGGGACAGTTTGTGAAGCTCAGCAGTTAGTGGGTGAGACAATGGGTACAGTCCTGGAGGGACCATTTCTTTTGGTAGTGCACGAAGATTTTCACATGTTGGTGCTCATCCTGGACTGGCTGTTGGCTGGAGTAAGCTCCCCTTGGCTACCTTCTCTTGGAGGAGACTGCAACAAGACCAAAACACATCCTAGTTAGTGGTGTGTAAATATCCTGCAGAATGCTTCCTGAGATGTCAAATGAAACACAGGTGAAGCACAGCAGGATAACAGCAAGGGGAAAGCATATCCCCAACTCATAATATAACGATGGCTTTGCAAAGGTTTTGTGTTTACAACTTCCATAGTTACAGTTCACAAGAACTGTTCCCAAAACATCAAACCAGAACTTTTAAGGTACTCTTATTTATGACGTACAAGGTGCTGTTGATCCCCGAAGTCAAATCCTGTCTGTCATTTAGTTATCACAGAGATTAATATACTAAAGAACAACATGTTCTGTGGCAGATGGTCTGTCCTCTCCAAGGGCATTCTTTTGGAACTGTGTCCTGGAAGGAATACTCCAAGCAATTAATGCATATTTTAGTTCTTCAACTACAAAAATACTTCATTTTGATAAGATACAAGATATGTGTATCAATAATTAATTGGAATCATTTACTTAGAATCAACCCAAGCACATAAACTTCAAAGGACTTTCTGCTGTCGTTCAAGCAGGTCAACAAACAGGCTACAAACACTTGTTCCTTACTTAGTATTTACTGTTCTAAGAATTTGTTGAATCGTAAGCACAATAAATCCATTCCTCTGCAGCACCTTTGATCCATGAACTTTTATAGCTTCACTTTCAAAAAACACCAGTTAATCTGAAGAGTGCCTCAGAGCCCAGATGAGCCATCCCACCTTGACGTGGATCTGGTTGCGCAGCACGGCAGCCCGCAGGATCATCGCTTTGGCTCGCCGCTGAAACTCTTTGCCCATTAGTAACGACTTCTCAAACGTGGTGCTGCGCTGATCCACATCTCGAGCATAAAGAATCTGTAACCAACACAGAGAACTGTACACAGGAGCTATGACACGGTCCCACAGCAGGGAGCCCTTTCTGCAGGAGGGTAAAAGCTAAGGTACCACAGAGTCTGAGTTTACACAGAGACCATCTCTACTGACAAGACCAGACCCAACAGATGAATGCAGTTTCAAAGTGTCCCAGGAATGGAGAGTTTCTAATCTTAGTACAGCTGTTCAGTCTGTAATCTGTGGCTCAGGAGGGCTCACCTTACTGTGCGAGTCTATTCTGGCATTGATCAGTCCCTCCAGGATCAGCTGAGTCAGTTCATCCTCCAGAGCAGCCACCGTGGTATTGAACGCAGTGGCCATCTTGCGCATATCTGCCGACACATAGGGGCTGAAGTACTAGGAGAAAAACACATTCAGTTGCCAAGTGTACTTCCTGAAAACCCACGGGAAAAGCAGTTACAAAGACACAGTCTATCTCACTATTCATCCCCCTCTCGGGACTACAAGAGCAATCACCTGGATAAGGGCACGATTTCGAATCTGGGTGTAAAGTGTCCTGACATGAGGTGCAAGGTACATATCCAGCAGCAGGTTGTCCTGTGCAACCAAAAAAACCACATTAGAAGCTGAGAAGCAGCCTGGAAAATACATCCTTCCTATGTTCCTAGAACATTTATGTGCATATACTTAAACCTCGAGGATGTTACACTACAGCAAGACAATGTCATAAACCAAGAACGAAAGAATAGCAACATATCTTAAAAAAATTATAACCCTCTACTGCCAAACTACTCCCAGTTTCCATTCACCACGTCAGGAGACACAAGAGCTGAACCCTCTTCGTAGCTATTTTTAACAGTCACTGCTTCTCACGAACGGCTAGGAGAAGGGAACTGTTAGGGTCTGTTCTGCACTGCTCCCCAGCAACTCACCTTCATCTCATCCAGCATCTTCAGGCATGATGCGTATTTAGATTCATAGAACTTGAAGATGATGTCACGAACCTGTGGCTCCAGCTCCAAAAACAATTTGAAGGAGCTACAGATAAAGATAGCAGTGATCAGACATTGGAACTCACCACTTAAACATCCCACAATCCCATCTCCCCAAGTTGCAAACTCCCACTAGCATTTGAAGACTCCAAGAATATACTCTCTAACAGATCAGCCTGTTTTTGGCAGGGCTGGGAGCTTCGGAAACAGAGAGATCCACCACAACATCAAAGCTGCCGTGAAGGAAGGCAAGAGACTTTTGACAAATCAAGCAGTAGAAGTGTTTATCCACATAAAACAAAAAACTGAGTGGAAACGGGTCAAAATCAGGATACACCAACAGAAAATACAGGCCACATCCGTGCACACACTGCAGTCCGTGCTGGCCAGCTCCGTGTTGCCCTTTAGAGCACAGCCTTCACTAACAACAGCGTGCCACAGTCAGGTTAAGCACGCAGATGTCTTGGGAAAATAACCTATCATAGGTGTGGGAGATCTTTGGGATGCACGTCCTTTCTCAGTGCTCTCTCAATTCTCCATCACAGATTTCTGAACCTTGGGATCTCACCCTATCAATCAGACAATAAAAAAGTCAGGGTAACAATCCTTTTTCCAAATCAATTTCAAATTAGTGCTCCCACACACTTAGCTGACAGGAATTCAGTATCATTGCAATTCAACCTACGACACATAAATACCCATTTGCTTACAAAGACTGTAATTCTCTTAACCTTGTATATGTCTCAGTCAGATTCTGCTGCAAGTTGTATTAACACAATTAACATACAACAGAACAAGCAGTGACATGAAGGCAAATTATCTTACAGCTGCCTTCTCTAGGGCTCTGTCCCTCTGAGTTAGTATCTGATAAGGACTGTTGATGGAGACAGGAAACTGGGCCGTCTAAATGTTTGGTTTGACATGAGTTGGAAACTTCCACTATACTACCAAAATTTCACCTGTGCTTAACCACTGTATTTTAGACAATGAAATCACTTAATGCCAAACAAAGGCTCAGTTTCTTTTCTTCCTGTATGAGAAAGCTATTATTCCTGCCAGAATCCACTCTCAACCAAAGTCCCACATCCCTAAGATGCCCAGTACATACAGACTCCTCCCAAGGCATTTCCCACCTGCTGGAGATAACATTTCGTTGCAATTCCTGACGGTCAAAGGTAGCAAGGGCACAGAGACCACCATAGACAGCCACATTGCTAGGAGATAACAGCTAGAGAAGGAGAGAGAGAGAGCTGTCACTGATCACTAAAATGGCAGAATGTTGGAATTAAATATTCTACCTCAGGCCTTTCCTTCACGCAGTGACAAGAGTAGTCCTTGTGAAATACAGTGGAACCACTCAGCACACTTAGGCATTCACCCAGAGCCTGAGGAGTGACTGCCCACTGCTAAGAGAGCAGAAACCAATTCCAACAACCAGTCTTTTGACTGAGATACACAAATACACAAATCTCCCAGATCATTCCTATGTGATCTAGATCATTTGGAGAGCCCAAGCACAGACTTTAAAAAACACAATCAACCAACTTCAACAACAAAAAGCCCACAGTTCACAGCACCACCAAAATAACTACAATATCTGGATTTTACAACCTAATACTAAGAAGAATTACATCCTCTCCAAGACCTGTACATCACTCACTCTTGCTCCTCACCTCAGGGAAATCACAGTGATCAAACGATGCCAACAAGAAGCACTTTGCTGCCTGTTTGTACTTCCGAGCCGCTAGTTCAGCCAAGCCTAGGAACCAGAAAAAAATTAGTTCTTTGTTTATGACAGCATACAAATTAGGAGAAACTGCAAAATCTGGGGAGCAGGGCCGGCCCCCACATGGTTGCTAGTGCCTCCACTATTGAAGTGAGAAGAGACTCAGACAGTATCTAGCAGCCTTCGAATTATGCTGACTCACACTGGCATCCTATCTGAAGAAACAAATGGTAAAAACGAGTCAGCAGTTTCACCTCATCAGCTTTATTAAACTTCGCATTTCTAGTAAGAAAACACAAAGTCTGACAAATCTGAGGGAAAAAATAAACCAAGCACACACTGTTGTCAAGGAGCCCTATGGACACCTAAGAGGCAGACAACAGAGGAAGAGGAAGGATTCACTCACCTGCTGCACATTTCAGCTTGGTGAGAATTGCTTGTGTCTGGCTGTCTCTTTCTCCTCTTTGCTAAAGGATAAGGATAAGAAGTAATGAGCAAGCAGTACGAAAATCATTTTGGTTACAACCATTCTTGGAATATTTGATCCTATTAATTAATTTCCAAATCTCAACAGTAAGATAACTTCATCTTATTTGTCTTGAGAAGCAAGACAAATACAGCAAGAACTGAGGATGAGTCAGATTTCCTACATATATATCACGGGAGAAAATCAACAATGAATCTCAAAAGAAATAGCATAGCAGCCAGGGATGGATTAGAGGAAAAAGAGACTGTAATATGAAGGGAATCCTACAAAGAGAAAACTCATGCAAGTTAAACAGCATGACCTTACTTCTGCAATTTCTGGTGTAGACTCGGCCTTGCTCACATAGCTCAGAACATGGGACCAGTTCTGGAGGTAGACACTGACCTGCAGAGGGACAGACACCGTGTAAAATAGGCTTGGAGAAATGGTGCTACTTAGATAAGCAATATCACTGCAGACGTGAGAGATGTAACCAAAGTACAGGTGGACTTTACAGCAGATAACAGAAAGATGCCAAGTACCATTTCCTGCGAACCTTCCTACCTTGATGACATTGAGACACATGTTGATAACGTGTTTAGCACTGGTGCAGTAATCACGGGCTCGCGAGTAACACTTGAGAGCGTTGCTGAGGTCCCCACAGTCAAGGTAATGATCACCTAAGTCATCATGGCCTCTCCTGGAGCACAGAAATTAAAATACCAATGAAGTGTGTGCTCAGAAAGGGACACAGTCGGTTTGTTCCAAACAAGTAACTCAACACACTGACCTAAGGCACTGAATGCAGTTGACATCCTGTGTTAGGTGCCTGGAGGAGCAAAATGCTCTTCCTTGCTCCAGCAGAGCCTTCTGCATCTCACCTGATACTCTCCTTGATGGAGTTCCCTTTGTAATTTTTCAGATCTGTGTCCAGTTTCTCCAGTTTAAGAAGAGCTTTTTTGCGCGTGGCTTCAACCCAAGCTGTGTCAAGAGGAGGGGGTTCAATTCCACTATCAGGGACAGCATCAGGTGTATTCTGCAGTTCTCTGAAAGGAAAGAGTTTGAACGGGGATATTACACTGCGAACTTTTCAAAACAGAGGTGTGCCAAGTACCTGGCACTGTTACCCTAACAAATAGTACCAAAGAGAAAACAAGGATGGTGGAGAAAAATGAAAAAGCTTGCTGAGTGAAAACAGAAACATAACCATCACAGATGCTTACAAATTCTTCTCAGAATTACCCAGATTATCTTTGGCAGGTACTTTATTAATAAGCAAGTCATTGCTACCTTTAAAGAAACAACTTGCTCTATAAATCAATGGAAAGCAACTTAGTAACGGTGCTGTGATTAATTATGACATTCTATGAAAGTATTTAATGACTCTGAAGAGTCATTGGATCCAATCAAACATCTCTATGGGACACAGGAAGCAACTGTTTATGAGTTCTCTCCCTGGCTATATTGCAATGGCTTGACAGCAAAGATACACTTTACAGTGTCCAACCTCTTTTCCATTCAGCTCAGATTAACATATCTACCTGCACTGAACTCACTTTCCAATATTTTAAACAGAAAACCACATTTTGAGGTTTTGTGGGTATTTGTTTAGGCTTCTTGGGGCTTTTTTTACCAACAGTTCTTTTACATGTAAAAAAGCAATGAACATGCTGTTACACATACATTGTAAATACTCTATGGCAAAACAGACAAGAGATCAACAAATACACATAGCAACAAAAATAATGCAAAGACAGGAAGTCTGGATGTTAAGTGAAGGATCAAAGGCTTCCCTCAGCTGCAAGTCTGGTGTTCAGAGTGGGGCAGGCACAGATGGACAGCAAACCAAACCAAAGCAAACAGTCAGATAAGGTTTTAATTTACGAACACAAAAGCATCTAGAAGAGTCTTAATTTCCACAATCTACCTAAGAAAAGATAACTGTGTTCGTTAATATAAGAAGAAGTTGCAAGTACATAAACACACACACACATGCACATAGTGCATTACAGATGAAGCCTCCCTCTGAGGCACATCAGTGTTAACTCAGTCAAAAAAGACCCCCAGACTCCTGTCATCTCTTAGTACCTGGTGGCCTCGGACAACTTCCTGTGGATTTCTTCATACACATCAACATTGAAAGTTCTCTGAACAAAAGACAGTGCCATCTTGAGAGCTTCCACCCGCAGCTGTGGGCAGTGATCAGCAATGAACTGCAGCCGCTCAATCCGCATCAGGCCGCTGTAGCTGGACGCGTACTGCTCCAAGTCCTGCAACACAACCCGCTCTTAGGAGGCAAAGATGGAAACACTCAATCAGGGTACTACTCTGTAACTTGCACAGGTTTTCCTGCACGCCTGACCCCTTCATGGAGGGTAACACGACTACTGAAAGCACCTGAGCCTTGCTCCTCAAATAACAAGCCTCAAAATAAGGCAATGATGTCTCTGTAAGCAATCAGAGATACACTAAAGTGTTTCAGAATGGAAGCTGTGTCAAACAGGCAGTACACAGCAACTCACAAAAAAGCAATTCTTCCTTCATCTTAGAAGATGCAGTACGTGACCAGGAGCTACAGAGAGGTCACTGCTTTCTTACCCTATCTTGTTTGAAGAGAACCTATCAATCACCAAATAGGACAAGGAGTAAAATGGAGTTTTTCAAAAACCTTAAAGGAAAAGGTCATGTCCATGAAGTGTGATCCACTAACCCTTGGCCAGCACATACCAAAGTGGGGTTCTCCACCACATAGTTGATGTCAGGTGCATTTTGCTGATCTTCTTGTGGATCTACGTCAATCTGCATGGGCTCTACTGCACCCTAGAAGAGCAAAATGGGGTCAAAAGTAACAATACATTTGATCAGAAAACAACCGTGTGATCCAGCCTATTAAGAACTTGCTTACATACACATTACATTTGCAAAATGAAAACGCTCCTCAGCCTTTAGACACATTTTGGATTTTTCTCCAGAACACCACTACCCAGCATGATGCTTTGCCTAAACCAAGCTGCTCAGCATTTGCTGAGAGCATTTTATTTTGTCTGCTTGATTACTGACCTAGAAAGTGAAGGTGTCAATAAATGTGATCCTACAAAGTATCTCAGCTTGCATGCTAAATTCCAAGTGACATTCGATTTGTCTGCCTTGGGCTAGAGCAGGCATTACCATTCTCCTCAAGAAGCTCCAAAAGTCAAAGAGTACTCCCTTCAAAGAAAAAAAATCACATAAACCTTCCAGAGCTGCTTTTATGCTTAAAAGTAATATTTGTGGAGAACAAAAAAAGAAAAAAACAAAGACAAAAGAACTACACTAAAAATGTAACAAACAGAATGCAGAATGGCAAGTCCAGTTTCTAACAAAGGGAAAATCCATTCAAACCGCAGACGTTTATCATCAGTCAAACTACGCTGCTATAGTAGGTCCAAACGTTTAGGCAGATCCCCTTTTGCAGGACTAACAGCGCTTTATTCTCCCTAGAATATCTTGTAGTGCTCTGAACCACACGAGGAATCCCAGCAGCACAGGGACAGTTGCATCACCCGCGCCTCTTCACGCTCGGCACCAACTCACGCTGCAATCCCACAAACAAAACTGGCACACTGTCACCAAATTATTTTTCTCTCCCTCAGTATTCCAGGCTGAAATCCAGGAAATGTGTTCTTATAAAGTGCTGAATACGTGCAGATATATGTATGTGCACAAGCAACAGACAGTTTGGATAACTCGTGTCCGGCTATGCTCAGAGGCCACACTCTGCATTTCTCTCAACTTCCAGACAAGGTAAAATACAAGTGGGCTTAAAGTCCCACTAGCACATGTAAACTCAGATATCTTCAAGCTTCCTATTTTGGAGGGAAGGTGCAGGTCTACTTCGGAACTACCCATAAAGCAAATCAAATAACGCTCACTCCCCGAGATTTTCTGAGCCCAGAAGGGTGCCCTGTTGAAAGGGCTTCATGAGACCCCAGACAAGCTGATAAAACGGCACTCGAGCTGAAGTCTCCTGCTGCACTCGGAAAGAGGAGGTGCGACCTCTTGATCAGTGGTGCAGTACTGATCCGTCACTGACAAAGCAGCTGAGGTGGATGCTGAACTACTGCATGTTGAACTATTCCTCATTCCGTACCGCACTTCCCGCACCCCCACAGAGAACTCGGTGGTCACTAAAGGGAAGAAAGTCGGTGACCTAGCAAGAGCCTGCGCGGCTGACGGTCCGGGCTCAGCGCACCAACTCCCTTCGGGCTTTGCCCCCGCAGCGCAGGCTCTCGGTTTCTCTTCATCTGCCGCTTCGCTACACCCGGTTCTGCTACCCGAGCCCCACTGCACCTGCAACCGAAGGCGAGGAGCCCGCTCCGGCGCCGGGGGACGCCGCGGGGGACGGAGCACGCTCAGCCGGGCGCTGCTCCTCGCCAACGAGAACGGCGCCGGAAGCGACAGCGACGGGCCCGGCAGAAGGGCGAGCTGGGGCCCAGCACGGCCGAAGGCCGCTGCCCTTCCCGCGAGGAGGCCGCGGAGCCGAAGGGGAAAGGCCGCGCCGCGCCACCGGGAGGCCGCGCCAGGGCCGGGCCACCCTGTCAGACACCGCGCAGGGGGCGGGTGCGAGGCGCGGGCGCGGCGGGACCGGGCGGGAGGCGCGGCCGGGGAGCGGCGGCGGGAGGCGGCGGCGGCCCCGTACCTGCAAGTTAAAGACCTGGACGGGCAGCGGCATCCTTCCCCTCGCGGAGCCACTTCCGCTGGCCGCCCCGCCTCCCCGGCCGCCTCCGCTTCCGGTTCCGGGCCGCGCGGAGCCGCCGGGCCGCATCCGACAGGTGAAGCCCTTAAAGGGGCCGCGGTCTCGCCTCCGGCCGGCTGCACCGGGCGGGGCGCGTCGGGGCTGCGGGGCCGCCTTTCCCCCCCGCGGGACAGAGCGGCCTGGGGGTGCCCGGGCGCTTCCCCTCCGCCGGCCGCGGGGGCTGCCGCCGCCTCCCGGAGCCGGCCGCCGCGGGGCGGGGGGGAGGCCGGTCGAGCCGCCGGGCTTCTCGGCGCCCGCCCGGAGCCGCCGCCCGCCCGGAGCCGCCGCCCGCGGGGTCATGAGGCGGCCGCACGGCAGCGCGGCGCGGGCCCGCGGGGCTGCAGCATGAGCGGCTCCTGCCTGGGGCTCCGCAAGGCCTGCTTCCTGCTGTCCGTCAGCGCCGCCGCGCTCCTGCTGCTGCTGCTGCCTCGGGGGCAGCCCCCCGCCGCGCCCCGCCGCCGCCCGCTGCCTGCCGCCGGGCCTAGCAGGCCCCCGCCGCGGCGGGCGGGCCCCGGGGGCAGCGGCGGGCCCGGCACGCGGGCAGGCTCTCGCGGGGGGCCGGGGACCGAGGCTGGGGCGGGAGGCGGGGGCGAGGGCCTCGTCGTCAGCCCGGCGCCCCCGCGGAATGGCCGCTTTGGCCCTGCGGCCGGCGCGGCGAGGGAGAGCCTGGAGCTGAAGGACATCTTCATTGCGGTGAAGACCACGAGGAAGTACCACCGCAGCCGGCTGGACTTGCTCCTGCAAACCTGGATTTCCCGGGCGAGGGGACAGGTGAGACCTCGCCCGCGGGCTGGGGCGGGCAGCCGGGAGCCTCAGACCTCGGTGTTCCCGGGCAGCTGCCACGCGCTCTCCCCGAGTTGTTCCTTGTGTGTGTTAAAAAGACTGAGGAAGGTCGTCTTACCTAAATGATTTGTCTGAACTAACCTCCAAATGAGTTCATTGTTGGTTAAGCTACTTACTTGCAACGTGGTGTTGATGGTTCAAGCAGAAACAGCATGCTGACCTTTCTGTGGCTGGAAAGTGTCCCATGATAGTGAAGAACCCCTAGTGCAGGAAGCCAATATTTTGGACCAAGTAGTTCAGCAACTATAGGTTTTTCCAGAGAACAATGTAGAGTTTGTTCCTCTGTTTGGAAATTGCAGCTCATTCAAGTGCATTAAAGTAGGTTTTACCCAGCACTTGGGACAAGACAGTGTTGCCACTTAGTACTGTCTACCCTGACTTTTGTTCTTTCCTTTTAGCTTGCTTAACAGCAGTGGATGACTCACGGCCAGAGAGAGAGGAGATGAGGTTACAGGGGGAGGTATTGCCAAAAAAGACAGGAACTATTCCTGATAGTCTGGAACTATCAGGAAATTGGCTGTCTGTACTGTGTGATGAGGAGTGTAAAATCTTGGGTGTGTTACTGGACTGAGGCTCTTCTAGTTTGTAGTGTAAAAACCTCTTAAACAAGGCAAGGACTGAAGTTGTTGAGGTTCTCTCCACTATCATTCCCCGCCCCACCCAAATGGCTACTGTGAAATAAACTAACAGGGCAAAACATTCAGAGCTCTGAATGCAATGTCACAAAGTTGAAAGTAGTTTCTGAAGTTCTCAAATGTGGATACACTGTTTTTGTCTCCCACAGACCTTTATATTCACAGACTGGGAGGATCGAGAGCTACGCCTGAAGGCAGGTAAGCTGTGCAGCTTGGGTGCACGCTGTCTGTTGTAACTCAGTTTGGTTTCTGTCAGACTTTCCCAAATCCTTATGCTGTACAAGCAATTAGGGAAGTTAAGGTGGAGAAATGGAGACTTCTCCTTTCACAGGAGAATATGCTGTTCCTACTTACCACCTGGACAAGATGCCTGGAATTTCCTGAGTACTGGGTTCACCTTTGCACCTACTGCCATCATGTTAGTAAGCTTAAGTCTGTCTGGTCCAAAGTTATATTGGGTATTTCCTTTGCACACAGTCTCATGGCACTATTTATATCCTGTGCACTCAAGCATTTTCATGCACTCTGCAGCTTGCATGTCATGTGCACAACCCATGAGCCTTGCCCGTCCTGCAGTTTACTCTCAATGTGTGCACCATATGCCCTTCAGATGTACAGCACCAGTGCCAAATGTGCGCTTCTTTTGTAGTCTCTTTTGGACTATACATACTTCTCAAACCTGAAAGGGCTGATCTTTGTTTTTCTAGGGGATCATATGATCAACACCAACTGCTCTGCTGTCCATACCCGGCAAGCTCTCTGCTGCAAGATGTCTGTGGAATACGATAAATTCCTGGAATCTGGGCAAAAGTAGGTGAAACCCATTGTTCTGATTGACTTTGTTTCTTCAGGCTTCGTGTTCACAGGAAACTTGAGTAACTAAAATGTGAGGAGCACGGGGAAGGGTGCACAGCTAAACGAGCATCATCTGAAAGTTGAAAAGGATGATAATCTAATGGGGGTACTGACTTCAGCCACTTTCCTGAATTGATGCTTTCAGCCTCTAAATTTGCTAGTTCAGCACAATAGGAAATTCTTTCTGCTTGTGGCCTCAAAGACTAAGGCTGAGCTGTAAACCTGTAACTTTTTTTTTTTGTTACTGCTCTGTAGTAACTTTTTTGTTTTGTTTGAAGATGGTTTTGCCATGTGGACGATGACAACTATGTGAACCCTCGGACCCTCCTGCGTCTCTTATCAGCCTTCTCACACAGCCAGGATGTCTATGTGGGGCGACCTAGTCTGGACCATCCCATAGAAGCAGCTGACCATGTCCAAAGTGATGGATCAGTAAGCAAACTTTGCAGTTGTTCTCACAGACATCCTGATTTTCTAAGCTTTTAAAACTTTGAGAGAGTTCCTTGGATTCCTCTATGAGAACATGTGATTTAATCTGCAAGCAACAAACCTTGCAACAGTCATTTTTAGAGACAAGGTGCTGGGTTAAATGAGGCTTCCATCTGACCTCATGAGTATGTGCAATAGAGTATGTGGGTGGATACCTGTTTCTCTTCTTTATTTGCATATGTTGGCAATCCCCCTCATGCTGAGGTGAGTGGGGCCTCCTCACCTTGACTTCTTCCTTTAGTGGTTTTAGGGGTAGTGTTCCTTGTTTTAGGGTTTTGGGGCTTGGTTGGTTGTTCTGAGAGCAGTGGCACGTCGTCATATCTCTACCCAACCACAGATGGGTATAGAAGGCATTTCCAGTGCTGAGTGGTTACTAGGGTTCCAAGAAGTGGAAGCAAGTGTCTTAGTCACAAGATACATGTGCTAAAGGATGGGTCCTCCCCAGCTCACCTATACTGACAGGCCTGAAGAGAAATCAATCCACTGGCCAGAAAGTCAGTTTGTTAGGGAATACTCTGTACAACAAAATAGTCTCCTTTGACATGGAGCCAAATGAGTATTGGACCACCTTTGATTTCCCGAGGAATACTGAGCTGACACTGACACTTGGCTAGAAGGACCAGGGCACAGATGGAATTGGGTAGGACTGGGACTATAGTTTCCCATTTCATGTGTGCTACTTTGGTTGTGCTAACTCGATGATTTACCTGCTGTCAGTGTCAGGATAGAGTTTCATTTGAGAGAACAGCTATCCGGGCTTTCAGCAGCCTAAAGAAATAGGAAGTAATCTGTAGTCTTGTTCCGACTTAAGTGCAGTATTGTGATACCAAACAGAACCTCAGGTTCCCTTCCCTGCCTAGCTAACTGGAACAAAAGCTGATTGCCAGTAACTAATGTTTGTTTTTCTTGTTGCATTTCAGAAGACAACCGTGAAATTCTGGTTTGCCACCGGTGGGGCAGGATTCTGTATCAGCAGAGGTCTTGCCCTGAAAATGAGTCCCTGGGCCAGGTAACTACTGTTCCTAGCTGAGCTCCATCAATATGTGTGTTAGACTTGAAAGTGTATTTCATCTTCTCTCCTGTGCTCTACCCCACAGCCTGGGTAACTTCATCAGCACTGCAGAACGAGTGCGTCTTCCTGATGACTGCACTATTGGCTACATCATCGAAGGGCTGCTGGAGGTAAAGTTGCTGCACAGCCCATTGTTCCATTCCCATCTGGAAAATCTACAGAGACTACAAGGCGAGTCTGTACTGCAGCAGGTAGGGCTAAGCCTTATGTCCTGCTCTTACAAAAACAGCTCGATCTGAGCAGAAAGAATATGATCCACAGACTTGTTGCTCTACTTCAGTAAAGACAGATGCCTACAGACTTTCCATGAGTCACAGTAGCAGCAAGTGTAGAAGGAAGCAATATTTAGTTTGCCTGACACATAATAAAGTATTTCTGTCTTTGCCTAACAAAGTCTCAGTCTTAATTCATGCTGTTCAAAAAGACTAGTGTCACAGCTATAGCAAATACCTCTTCGATAAACAAGACACAGTTAAATGTTTGTTCATTTTTAAGAATAACTTGTCTGAACCTCAAGAAATTTAATGTTTCTTACGAAAACAATCAAGTATTTTTTTAATTGCTGGGATACCTTTTTCCTGATGGGCAGTAGATGGAGCTGTAAGGCTATCCAGAAGCTTTGTCTGCCTCTTAATGTTTGGCACTATGGGAAAACAAGAGTGTGGGTTTTGGCTGCAAACTGCTTGGTTATATTTTCCTGGCAATTGTATTAGGCAGCAGAAATGTACACTTGGAGACAAATTCTAGTGTGATGTAATCTCCTTTATGTTAGTTAATTTAACTGCAGACTGAATACAGACTTTCACTGGTGGTCATTGCTTCTCTGAGACTGTAACAGCTAACCAAAAATCTAGGAAATCTACAATTAGAAAATTTAAGTCTTCTTGTACCTGGCACTTGAAAATTTCTTAATACAATGCTTGTGTGGAAGAACAGCACTGGAGGTCCGGGGATCAAGATGTTGTTGCCAGGTTTGTCCCGTGGCAGTTATTTGTATGCCATTTAACACTCAAATGTGTTTATTTTTCCCCTCTATTCTAAGACACTGCTATTGTAGGCTTCTGGCAATATCTGATGAACACTGTTATTTAGTGAAGGTGCAGGAGGCATTGGCAGTTTGGGCATTGTAATGCATCTTATCCTTCAGGGCAATGCAACTTTCAGCTCCTTTGTTTATTCTCCCACATTGCCTTCAGAGGAGCAGTGGTCTATTTGATAGCTACCACTCTGCCAATATTGCTTATGTCAGAACTAACCAGTGTTTTCAAATGTAGCCCACTGATCCAGTTAGGCAGGATCCTTGGAGTCTTTCTTCATACCATATTTATAATCCTGCTATCCCCCCTGTCTGTGTTTCTTCATTAGTGTTACAGTTTCTGAATACTTACTTGCTTTTACAGGTAACCCTAAGTTATGGAGACCCTGAGAACAAACACAATGTTGTGAGTGTGGGAGGAGCCTTTGGCCTTCAGCAAGATCCAACCCGGTGAGTATCTCCTTCCAAAACAGGATCTCCCTGCCTTGTTCATGCTTATCAGCTGTAAGGTGATCAAATGCACTAATGGGGTTATCCTCACATGTTGGCTCCTGTCACTGTGCCAAAGGCAGGTAGACCCAACCTCTCTGCTGTGTTACTGCTGCACATTCCACGCTGCCATGTTCCTTGTGTGGAAAATTCCAATGTAATTTTTTTTTTTTTGCTTCACAGGTTTAAATCCGTCCACTGTCTGCTCTATCCTGACACTATTTGGTGTCCTGTCAAGAAGATGTCATAATTAACCAGTTGTTGGCACCTGCATGAGACAGGAGTTGTGGTGTACTTCTTTGATGCTTTTCTTTTTCCTCCTTCTGGGAGACAACCAAGAGGTATCTCCAAAGGAGGTAGCCAGATGCTTATTTACAGAACCAAGAAGGTGTGGTTTGTTCAGCTGCAGCCTGGGACATTCCAAGAAGAATCCCTGTTCTTTTGTCTCATGGCTCTATGTAGAAGGACTAGAGTCATGGGTGTACAAGTCACTTTACCCTTTTGTCTGATGTCATGTGAATCTGTGCTTGGAGACATCCTAGGCAAAGGCACAGTACTTGGAATGATAACATTCTTACTACTGTTAGGGGCTTTTAGAGGCCATTGTCTTGAAGCTGGAGTGCTATAGCAGACTGTAGTCCCCATGGTGACAAGAGAAGTGGAAGTTTTTACTTGTCTTTCTCGGGAACAGAACTCTTTAGGAGCTTCTGTGGCCTGCCACATTAAAACTCCAGCTATTGGCCGGAACAGGGTCTTTTTGAAACACCAATAATCCTGGAATCATGAGGGTAAACAAGGCTGAAAGCCTTTGTCATGGGAAAACCCTGTGTAAGGATAAGCTTGCACAGGACTGGATAAGAGTTGCTTACAGTGTGCACTCTTCCCCTGTAATCCGTGTGTACCTCCCATGGAGGTGATTATCAGACTTGGCTCTCTTACCAGCTGAACTGTTGATTGAGTTACCAGCAGTGGTTGTTTATGATGGTGGTCTGCCAGGTCCAAGGCTATTCCCTTGATATTTGGTACTGAAGAACTATTTGCCAGACTAGATGGTAATCATTCCCCGTGCTTTGCCCACAGCAGATTGTATGAGCTAGAGCATGCTCACAGGCTGATGAAACATGCCCTGTCTCTGAGGGAGGAGGAATGCTAGATAGCTGTAATGCCCCAAGGAGACTTTTGATGGTGTCATTTGAGGACCTTTAATTATATGACTGTGGTTTCTCCATTTCAGATAATATTTTTATTACCTTAAGGTCTAGATTGGTGTTTATTTTTACTCCTTAATGTTTCAGTAAACAGTTCATGCAATCATGAAAAGGACACTGCCCACTCACACAAAGGCAGAAGTTCGGTGTTGTAGCAGTATCACCTGCTGCTGCTTTTTCAAGAAAGTAAGCTTTGTTGTAAAAGTGGAAGAAATAGGGGTCTATATGTTTACTCTTTGGTTATCCCAGACTTTGGCCAGGTGCTACCTGACATGAACAGCATGAAAAAATATTTTGCCAAGCCATAGTCTACTCTCAAACTCTTCAGAAAATACTTGCTGTTTTCGTGCTAGAATCTGAGGCTGAACTGAGGGCAGAAGGATACAATGACATTGTCTAGCCCTGAAACTGTTACTAACAAACAGCTAGAATGTGAAGCTTGCAAAATTTTCAGGCTTCTAAAGAGCTGGGTTGAGCTGTACTGTGGACTTCAGCTAGCTGCTTAACTGCCTGTCATTTGAAAAGTGCTATAATGTAGGCAAATGCCTGCAGTGTATTCATGTATGAAACTTAGCAGAGGTGTCAGCTTGCTGAAATGCACTGTTCCCTAAACTCTGTTTTTTAAAATAAACCTTTCAGCGTTTACCTGGGTGCATTGTCCTCTGCATTATTGAATTCCACTGAGGAGCAAACAAGCTGACTGCTACTTGCTGCAGTCCCACAGCTCATTCTTAAATTTCTGCTTTCCTTCATGTGTGCTGAGGTGACCATGAGGTCTGGCGAAAAGAATGCTGCAGGGAATTGGGTCAAAGTCCAGCTAGTATGGTGGCTGTTCTGTAACAAGTATGCCTGTTTTCTGTAAACAGGAGGTCTCAGAGAACAGCAGATAGTGATGTGTTCTACCTCTTATTAGGTCTTCTGCTTACTAGACCTGAGGCATCCTGTGGCTTAATGATTTGTCACTCATAGCTCTGGAGATTCTTAGTATTTATAAAAATATCTTTTTTCTTTTTTAAACAAACCCCAAACTAAACAAAACACTTGAGGTTCTTGTTGGTGACTTGTCAACCTGTAGCAGAAAGTTCTGACATTTCATGAGCTCCTGATGAAGATTTTGCCTTCAGATGCCGATTCTGAACTCTTCTGTTGGAGGTTTTCTTTCTTTTCCACTGGTAGCAGCCTCTTGGAAGACATCACAGACAGGACAGCATGGATTGGATAATGATTGTGGCAAACTGCAGTTCAAAAATGACACCACTTTGTATGGATGGCAGCAAAACCAAGTAACAGATGTTCCACTCTGCAGTCGCTGATTACCCTGGACAAGGTGTGCCAAAGAGGCAGCACACTCTAAGCTGGAAGGGTGTTTAATAAACTGAAGAAGGACCCCATTCTCTTGCATAGCAATACAGAACTGTTCAAGCTTTCTTTTAAGGTTTCTTGTGTTGACATTACACGAGGCTGTGTGGAAATATCAGGACGCAGCTTTTAAAATCAAGCTACTGTTTCACACACAAAGTGATTCTACAAAATAAATATTTAAGTATGTGTAAGGCTACATTTTATCATGTTTCTTGACCCATTATACCAAAAATGGACAATAAACCCTGCAATCCAGAAAGCTACAGTCTCTTGTCAGGCTGGTTTGAAGCCAAATGGCCAAAAAGCACGTAAGTTAGATGGCCTGGATCTGCAGAGGAAAAAAACCACAGAGGAGACGAATTCTTGCATATAATGATTGACAGAGTAAAGTAAAATAATTGAAATAAGGAATGTTAGTTCTTGTAAACTTATCTTCCCTCCTTTCCTCTTCTGTTTCTGCCTTTACTAAATATACCCCAGGAGCTCTTACTTAATGTGAAGGTAATGTCTGTAATACTACCCAGTTCAGAGAGCTGTTACTAGTGTGCACAATTGTCTGTGCTTCTCTGCTGTTACACAATGCCAGCGTTGCAAGTCAGGTGTTGGAAGTAAATTGTGGTGCAACAGCTTAGCTTATCTATGACCCCTTGGCAAGCCCTAGCCTGATTTTCTGTTGTACCTTCTAGCACACAGCTATCACAGGTGCTGTGTGAGAAATCCTGTATGCCCAGGTCCTTGGGCAACTGGAGCCCAGGATTTGCAGCTGATTTTCTAGACAATGACTATTAGACTTGGGCTGTCGAGAAACTTCCTTGGCAAGTTCCAAGGGGACAGAGATGGCAGCCCTTCTCATCCGGTAAAAAGCCTCTTTTTCTGCGGCCTCTCATTATGATTCTTGAACACGGATCAGAGCCGTGAAAATGTCTGCGTGCTCCTGTCTCGTGGAAGGAGCCCAGAAATGGCTTCTGGACGCGTCCTTTCAGGGGAACGGCGGGCTGCAGCAGCGTGGGCCGGCGCCGTTCCTCCCTGGCCGGGGCTGGGGCTGAGAAGCAGCCGCCGCAAGGCCCGCGGCCCGCAGCGCTGGGCCCCCGCCAGCAGCCCAAGCCCTGCCCCGTCCGGCCGTCCCACCGCACCCGGCCCCGGGCCCGCCCAGGCCGCAGTCCGCCCGCAGCATGGAGCCGCAGCTCAGCTTCCGCGGCCGCCGGGCCCTGGTGACTGGCGCCGGCAAAGGTGCCGGGGCGGCGGGCCGGGGCCGGGGCGCGGGGCCGGGGCCGGGGGTGCGGGGCCGGGCCGGGGCCGGGGCCGGGGCTGACGCCGTCTCCCCGCAGGGATCGGGCGCGCCGTGGCCGTGGCGCTCAGCAGGGCCGGGGCCCGCGTCACCGCGCTCAGCCGCACCGCGGCCGACCTGGAGAGCCTCGCGCGAGAGGTACCCCCCGAGACCACCCCCATCCTCCCTCGGCCCCGGGACCCCCTCCCCGGGGAACGTCCTTCCCCGCCTCGGCTGCTCCGCGGCCCCCGACCCACGGCGGCTCGCTCACCGCAGTGCCCGGGCGTCGAAGCGCTGTGCCTGGACCTGGCCGACTGGGACGCGACGGAGGCGGCAGTGGGCGCGGCGGGGCCCTTCGAGCTGCTGGTGAACAACGCGGCCGTGGCGGTGCTGCAGCCCTTCCTGGAGGTGACGCGGCCGGCCCTGGAGCGGTGAGTGCCCCGGCCGAGCCTCGGCAGAACGGCCACCAGCAACTGGTGTCTCTTAGGGAAGGGAGCAGCTGCAGCGCAGGCACCGGGCAGATGTGCATCCTTGGAAAAGACTAACGTTCCCTTTCTCAGGACTTGTTGATTGTTGCTGCTTATGTCTACTTGCTTTTCTTTACCGTGTCGTAAATCTTTCACCAAGATACCAGCAGCGTTTGTCCTCTGCTGCCTCCCAAGTCAGCTCCTCTCTGACCCGGGCTACAACCACTCTTTAACTTTTACATTTGATTTATTTGTAGGTCTTTCGATGTGAATTTTCAGGCTGTGCTCCACGTTTCCCAGGTGAGGAAGAACCGTCCCTGCAGTCATCTCCACCAGCAGCAGTCACTGAGCTGTTCTGTGCAGCAGAGATAAGTGCCTACTGTGGGGGCTAAAGCGACTGCAGTTCATAGTCAACCTGACAACTTGCCTGTACAGCCCCTTCACTCTTGTACAGTCCCTTCACTCACACTCTTGTACATAGGAGACAGCGAGGACTGACCTTCTCCAGGTGTTTTTTCTCTTTTGCTTACCCTGATAGCCCAGCAAGGTTCCTACTGAATGAAACAATTTCTCCTGTTATGGCTCTGGCATCCCTGTTGTTTGTTTTCTCCCTCCCCCCAGATTGTTGCTCGGCAGATGATTGCACAGGGGGTGCCAGGTGCAATTGTGAATGTCTCTAGCCAGGCCTCTCAGCGTGCTCTGCGGGATCACGCTGTTTACTGTAAGTTTGTGCCCCTCCGTTTTGACTGGCTGGAGGGAGACCCACAACCACCCAGGCCTTGGCTGCCAGTTCAGGCCAGTGAAATACTTGTGTGTGTTCCAGACCAAGTGCTGTGCACTTAAATGCCTCCTGTTCTTCCCTTTTCTTGCAGGTTCCACAAAAAGTGCTTTGGATATGCTGAGCAAGGTAATGGCACTGGAACTGGGACCCCACAAGGTAGGATTCATTAGGGAAAGAAACGTGTGAAAGCTGAACCCGAGCCTTTCCTCTCAGCAGTATGGTTAGATCTTGTTTTTGCTCTTGGTCCCAGATTCGGGTGAACACTGTGAACCCCACAGTGGTTATGACTGACATGGGGAGAATTAACTGGAGTGACCCTCAGAAATCTGCTGCCATGATTAATCGGATTCCACTAGGAAAGTTTGCAGGTCAGTGGTGTAGATTTGTTGCCACTCTGGGCTCTTCTGTTGTATCCAAGCCTTCCTTCTAATTGACATCGCAGCCATAGGCACACCTTGCTTTTTTTGTGGGAAAAGTCACAACTCAGCTAAATGAGTCCTCAGCGTTTGATGAGGACAGAGCAAGAATCAACCTTATTTCCCCCCTTCTGCAGCTTTCTCCTCTCAGGACAAGTGAAATGTACTATTATATTGTTTATAAATATGACTGGGAGGGGAGCACAGGTGCTTGCTGTGAATGAAGTACCACAACAAGGAGTTTTTGATGTTCAGCTCCCAGATACACTGTCCTATATACTGACTGCATCAAGAACAGTGGGGGACAGAGACACTTCCCTGCTGCAGTTATGTGTAGAGGTCAGAGGCATACCTTTTCTAGTACAATTTGAGGTGTGCATCAGATGTTCTCTGTGTCTGGTTCCAGAGGTGGATGATGTGGTGAACAGCATTCTCTTCCTGCTGAGTGATAAGAGTGCTATGACAACTGGCAGCTCCCTGATGGTTGATGGGGGATTTCTTGTCTCCTAAGATGGCACCTGCACTTCACAGCTGGCCTTAATTTTCATATTAGTACTGCATAGATGTAAACTGGATAGAAAACAATGACACAGGCCTAGTCTTGCTGGAGAAGAGGGGCAGCAGGGCTGGAACCTGTATGAGAAGTGAGGCAGAAAATTACCTGTAGAAGGCTGCTAAATAATAAAGCTCACATACGCCGTCATGGAGAATGTTTATTGCACCAAATAAGGTTTTATCTTGTCACTCTACATGATGATTAGAAATTGGACCTGCCTTACTTCCAACCCTATTCCCCCCCTCCAACCTTTCAGAAGCTCTCCCTGTTCCATCCAAATCCATAGAGCCCACCTGCACTTTCAGTGGAAAGGGAAAGAAGAAGTTAGCAGACTCCTCATTGCTTCCTTTGCTGTCTTTAGTAGAAAAAAACAAAACAGAGGCAACAACCACAGCCCTGCTCTGCAGAGACTGGATTAGGGTGGGGAGGCCCTGCTTAAGACTGATGGGGGGAGCAGCACCACGCTGTCCTAGGGTGTGCACACACAAAAAGGCAAATGCATTGATTGCACAGGGCTGTTTCATTCATTGAGTTTGGCTAGTATCCAGTAAAGCACCTAATAATTAGTTCTTCAGCTTCATATCTCATTTACTTCTGGGGCTGGTGATTTAACAGTCTCAGGCACATATCTGCTAGAGCACCAATTTGTTAACTGTTAGCCACAGCAGGCTGGGCAAGGAGACCCTACCATTCTCCCAGCTGCTCTTGTCATTCAGCACCATTCCTAGCAGCTCCCTCCCCACTCCCATAAGGATCTTCACCACCTGTTTCACCTGCAAGTTGAAACCAGGTGTTTCCAGAACACGATGGATGTCTCAGCCCTTTCAGCTTGGAGTTCAGGAGAGCCAAAACAGCCTGTTGCCCCAAGGAGCTACCTTGCCTTCCCCATTATATCTCCCCTCGGGGCTGTCTCCTTCCCCTACTGCCCCTTCACATCAACACTGACGTTAAATCAAAGAGACATTTAAAAAACACTGACTTCGTACATGATGAAGGGCCCTACACCTCCCAGCCCCCTCCAGAAACACCCAGCTAATATGCAATCTGTCAAGAGGATGACAACATGCTGAGCCAGCACCGAGGCCACAGCCCTCAAAACACGGTGCACTTTTTGCCAGGCTTCTTGACGGGCGGTGGGCAGAGCACGGCCCGGATGGCTTCATCAAACACGGTCTTCAAGCCCCGCTGCGTCAGGGCAGAGCACTCGAGGTACTTTACCGACCCTAAGGGAAAAAGAGCTCCAGCTCAACCACTCCAGTCCCACCAGGATATCCTGTCCCTCACCCACTCCAAAATAGAAAGCTCAATGCCATGGAGATCTGCCAACACACAAGACTCACCAATCTCCCGAGCCATGGCCAGACCTTGGGGGTATGTGATGGGGGCCAGTTTCTTATCACGTAACCTTTCAATGGTGTCCTTATCATCCCTCAAGTCCAGCTTGGTGCCCACCAGGATGATGGGTGTATTTGGGCAATGATGTCGGACCTCAGGGTACCACTGAAACAGAGACACAGAGCAAGGAAAGCTACAGCAGTAGATGCAACCATGAGGATGCATTTACTACTGGGAACAAGGTTTATTCTGATATCTGGTATGGTGGCAAAACCTGAACAGGATACTTCTGCCTAGAGTTCTGAATATGCTCCGTAGAAAGATGGTGCAGATGTAATCATGAAGGCACCAAGACAGGGAATTGTGACAGTGCCCGGACAACTCTCCATACAGTGCTTCTCATAATTGCATTTTGGCTTCTAGGACATCCCTTCTTTAAGAAGCACATTCAAAAACCACAAAAACTTAGCCAAAATAGTCATGAATAAAAAGTATTCCCCTTTGAAAACCTGTGGACTACATCACCTCAAAACACAACTGCTAGAAATTTTGGGCTTGCAGGTATGGTACTGGGTGAACAAGGGGACTTTACTGTTTCACCCAGAAGGAGAACACTTTACCTTGGCTCTGACATTCTCAAAGGAGGCTGGACTCACGAGGGAGAAGCAGATCAAGAAAACATCCTGTGCAGAAACAAGAGAGTCAGCCATGAAGAAACAGCTAGAGATAATGGAGCAGGGGTGGAGAGGGAGTCTAACAGTAGACAGCCTCCTCCCACAAGCAAGGATTGCAGCTCTAAGTAATTCTTCCTCATTAAGGTGCTAAACTAACTCAAGAGAGGGAAAGAATGGACTTGGGAGTGTGTGACTTCATCGCCTTTTACAATGCCAGGCTCTGCATGTTCAGAGCCTGCGGCCACAAATACCCTAACGATGCTACAGGCTTCACCCCTGCTAGGGGGGGCCTATATTGGAATTACTACAGCCAGGAGAACACTTCTAGTGCAGCCCAAGAGGGAGCTGTGCCACAAAGAGAAAGGCAATATGGAACACGTCTTGGCTACACAGCAGCCCCGCACCATTTCTTTTACCTCAGTTTCTCTATGGTACACGTAACTGTTCAAATACCATTACAAAGCAGGGACTAGACTAAGACAATGTCTTGGGAGGAATTCAGCTGTGATACTTTTTCGACAACCAGAATTATGGTTTCATCTGCTGGAACTCAAGACCTTCCCCAAAGGACAATGGCCTAGTTGTCCTTGGGAGCTTCCTTGTCCCCAGGAGGGAGCAGTAATAAACCAGTCCAAGCCCAGCACTCACCGTCTGTGGATAGGAAAGAGGCCGCAGTCGGTCATAATCCTCTTGCCCTGCTGTATCCCAGAGGCCTAGGTTTACTGGCTTTCCATCTACCATGACATTGGCAGAATAGTTATCAAACCTGTCAAGAAAGGGTCCCTATCAGTGACAATCTTGCTGTGACCCAAATATCTCTATATGAAACCCAAGGGGGCAGTGAAACAGGAGAGGACATTGCGACACAGCTCCAGTGGGGACAGTGCACCCTCCTCACATAGCCACACCACTGGCATCCTCATGTGTGGAGTTCGTAGCCTGACTTGGGACAGCCTCTCCCCACCTACAAAATCAACTTTTACAGACACATGCATACAGAACAAAAAGCAACTGAAGCCCAAGGCCATTACTCACACAGTGGGGATGTATTCTCCAGGAAAAGCATTCGTGGTGTAACTGATCAGCAAGCAGGTCTTCCCTACAGCTCTACAGGGGATAAGAGTGACAAGCATAAGAAGGGTGCAGCAGTAGGCACTGTAAAACTCACCCTTTCCCCACAGAAAAATAAGGGTAGGTAAAGAGTTATCTCATGAGAGAGCACACCTGTAGCAGGCTGGAATCTGCTGGTTGTCAGGGACCAGACCTGAACTCACAATGTGCACCTGGCCTGAGGACTCGCGTGACCTTGCTCTTGCCCACCCCTTTTCCCCACCCACGCTGCCCCAGCAAAACACCAGGCAAAATGTCCTGGTTACAGGAACCAAAAGAGAGGGAATCAACCTGGGTTCTGTGCTGGGCTCAACACAGCCGTAGTCATCTAACAAAATTAGTAAACAGCGAGGTGAGAAAAGGCGCCACAACACAGAATTATTCAAGCTCCTCAGATACAGGAACTCAATGTCAATAAACACAAAGGAGAAAAATAAATATCCATAAATAAAAATGAGCATTGGTGTAGGTCACTGAAAATCTCCACTTCTGGCTTTGTTCAAGACAGGTGGGACTGGTCAAGCCAATGATGGTAGCTGGCAGGGACCTGGCTGGCAATTGTGCAAGCACATGAGCTTTAGTTAGCCCTGCAGGAGAAGGCAAAAGCAGAACTATACAAACAGGATAGGAGCATAAACAACCTCTTCATCACTGAAAGTTACAAACCGCAGAGAACTTTCCAGAGAAACAGACTGTGACTGCCACTGACAGGAAAAGCTGTCTGTTACACATGTCCAACAGACAACAAATAGCCAACAGAAATGGGCATCCTCTACCCAATTCTATAACTGCAGCAGTAAACAAGAGACACCAGGGGACCTCACAGTCCTCAGCCAGGATGACACAAAGCACAGCGAGAACCACTACAGAAGCCACACTGCTTTTCTCTTGTGTCTGGTCCCTGCTCTCAGAGAACAGGGAGATTGTGTAAGGAACCACTACACTAGCCACTCCTCCAACCTCTCTCCCCCCTAACAGGGAAGTCACATTATTCACAAAAAACACACGTATCTGTGATTAAACTGGCTTAATACCCAAATGAATCTCTGCACTCACAATTTGACCTTAAAGCAAAACACCGTTTTGAACATCTTCAGTCCATTTCCAACACGCTGTGCTCCCAGCTGTTGTTCTCCCCTCCACAAGAAGACTGTGCTGGTCTGGCGGGTGGCCCTTTTAGCCCCTATAGGCTGGAACCTGGAAGACCTCGATCCAAGTGTGTGCTAGGGGGTGTAGCATGCATGGGAGGGTGGAAAGACCAGACTCTGCCTATGACCAGTTCACAGTGAGATTTCTGTATCTCAGCTGTGCTTGCTGCAGCAATCAGAAAAGCAAACAGGAATTATGAGGAAAAATGTGCAGGACAAGCTACAAAGCACCATAAATCTACCGCATGCCTGCATCTTGCCTACAGATGTGTGCTCAGAAAAAAGGCACATAGGAAAAGCCTACAGAGAAGGGCAAGAAGGCACATAGCAAAACCAGAGACTGCACCATGCTTCACCGTGGAACACAAGCAACAAAAGGAGAAATGAGAAACACCTGTGAACATCCAGATTTTTAGGTAGGAATTCGTGATGAACTGTGCCCGTATGACAAAAAGCAGTGAAACACAGGCGCCTACCAAAATAACGAGAGACATTTAAAACGCATGAAAAGGTGTTCAATTCCCAGCCAGGACACTACAAGACGTGGAACCGAACCGTGCTAGTAAGAGGTGAAGACCCACGTTTATGAACTGAAAAGGGAGCAGCTGGCGCTGGGCAGCACCGGAGCAGGCCCCAGTCTCCCAACGAGTGGCGGCGGCGCCTTCTCGGCCCCGGCGCCCATGGCCGTGCCCGTGCCCGTGCCCGTGCCCGTGCCGGTGCCCGTGCCGATGGCCGTGGCCGTGCCGGTGGCCGTGCCGGTGCCCGTGCCGATGGCGGTGCCCGCGGAGCCGGGCCCGCGGCGCCGGGTGCCCCATCTCCTCAGCCGCCACCGCGCACACCCGTCGCCAGCGCCGCGGCGGCCCCGCAGCTGAGGGCTCCCGGCCGCAGAAGGGCGCAGCCGTCGCCCCCGCCCGGGCTTCTCAGCGCGGCGCCTCACGCCGGGCCGGGCCGGGCCTCGCCGCGCCTCCCGCTGGCGGATGCGGCTCTCCCGGGCCGCGGGGCGGGGCCGGCCCGGGCCCTGCCTCCCTCCCGCCGGCGCCGCCGGGCCCGGGCCCGCTTTGTGCGGCGCTGCGGAGGGCCGAGGCGCGGCCGCCGCGCACTCACCCGTCGCCCACCACCACACACTTGATCGCCTGCATCTGCCCGCGATGGCGGCGCCGCCGCGACTCCGCCGCAGTGACAGCCCGCGCCGCGGGGCGGGGCCGAGCCGAGCCGAGCCGAGCGCGGCCGAGCCCAGCCGAGCCCTGCGGCGGGGGCGGGCGCCCCGCCGGGCCCGCCCCGCCGCGCCGGGCTCCCGCCGGCCCCGCTCCGCGCCCGCCGCCCGCGCTGCCCCGGGGGCCGCCCGTGGACCTGCCGCCGCGGGCGCCGAGGGCCCGGCCGGGAGGACGGAGGCTCCTGCAAAGGGCGGCAGCGCACGTGCAGCGCCGGCCCAGCCCGCCCCTCGCCCGCCCTCTTCCCCGCAGCCACCGGCCCCGTCCCGCTGCCGCCCCGGGCTCTCCGCCTGTCCCAGCGCCGAGCGGTAAACTACTCGTGCGCTGCCCCTTGAACCAGCATGGGTTCTGCCCGGGCTCCCACAGCGCATAGCCCCTGGCCCAAGGATGAAGCTTTGAAACCCGGCTGCAGTGTAACTGCAGATTTGACCAGCATCTGCCCGGAGTCACTGAGGAACAAGAGTGCCGCAGTGCAAGTTCTGTATGAAGATGACTTGTAGATTCCTTCACCTCTCAACGTACTCCATACCAAGAAAAGAGAGAACTTGTGTAGCGGTACTGTCTCACAACAACCAGTGTTGCTGTTCCTTTACTTGCTGGTCTACAAAGCTGCCCCCCACCCCTATATTACCTAGCTATCAACACAGGCTTTCTCCTCTCCTTGGGATTGGGACCTAGGGTTTCCAGCTTCTCTGCTTTTACCACAGTCCAGAACCAAACTCTGTAGACATACTTAGCTTATTCACCTATAATCCAGGACAGACTAGCAGGATCTTCATAAGAGTAACACTGCAGCAGGTCCTTCCCTCCATCCCCATCAGCCAACCATCCAGCTTGTCACTATCCAGTGCTACATGAAAATGAAACCGCTCTTTATTAAAAAACAGAGCAAAACTCATGAAAAAATCACAAACAGAAATCAACCTGCCCACGTAGAAAGTTTCCTTTTCCAGTTGCCTCTTAAAATGTGTACTGCTATTTCATTTCTCCCACCACAGACTCACTGCAGAAACTCAGAGGAGGCTCTCATACTGCTGCCCTGACAGAGGTCTCCACTTTCTCTGATTCAGACCTTCACATCCCTTCCTTTCCTCCGTGACACATGAGGACTTAATGTTACCAGGAAAAGGAAGCACCTTCTCCCCTTTGCATACTGAGTAGCAGCTTCCCAGTAGCTCGTCTCCAGGGCAGAGCTCAGACAATTGCACTCAGCTCCAGGATCCTGAGAAGCCATCAGAACAGTTCTGGCATTTGTCATAATGCAATTAAATCTCGATCCATTTTGCCCACAAAACCTCCAGTGAGGGGCTGTGGTTCATAGTGCGTAAGCAAAGATGCTGACCTCTCACACCCAGCACCCCCCCTTCCATGCCAGTTGGTGTTGTATTGACTTGAACCAAGGCCAAAGGCCAGTTGTCCAACAAGCATATGGATAGCCACCGCACACATTACTACAGCCAGAGCCACGGACGGGTGAGGTAAAAGAGCCAAAGCAAGCCCCCTGTCAGTCACTGCTTCCATCTGTAAGCCCTGGGTATAAAAGCACAGGTGGGTAGGACGTGGTGTTTCCAGCAGCTTCAGGACCCCATGAGCAGAGTAAATGGCTCCTATCTACAGAGAACTGTAAACGCTGCCTGTTGTTTATCTGGTTTCCCTGTGAACAGCCCTGGCATCCATGCAAATGCTGCAGGGCTGCTGCCTGGGGGGAACACACAACCCCCTGGTAACAACAGGGTGTGCCGACAGACTGGTGTTGTATAAAAGGACACAGAAACTACTTCAAATGCTGTAGCAGTGCAGGGGAAGGGCTCCACACCATGACCTCAGACCTATGAGCCTCTATCCCAGCCCTGGACACTTGTTTCCTCCTCTCCTTTATGCAATCAGGAACAAGATTTCTGAAGAGCAAGGGCAATTTTCCATGTTTGAAAGCCTTCATGTCACCCCACTCTGACAAAATTGTCCCATTTTGAAAGAAGGGTCTGTACCTGAATTGCTCACCCTTTTCTTGACAATCCACACTCTCATTTCCTAGAACTGTGGGTTTCCAAGGGGGAGCCCTGCACATATGCCATGATGGCATTCTGCAAGAAACTTGCTCGCTGGGCCTCTTGTTCTCTCATCCTGGAGATGTCAGCCTCTTTCATTCTCAGCTTCTCCAGAAGTATAGAGATTTCACTTTCTTTGTCCAGCAGTGCCTCACGGTGGCTACTTGACAGGGCTGTGGAAGAAGAGCAGTATTAGTAAGGAAAATCAGGATGTCTCTAGAATAAACAGGAATGACATGTTATAGACACGTTAGAACAGGCACATGAAAAAAGCTGCATGAGACACTGTAAGAGGATTTGATAACAAGAGGTTATACGTCACTTTGTAAGAAATAGAAACATTTTGTTTGCTGCACAGCTTTGGGTAGTTTTGTGGGTCTTGGTCTCTATAAAATGAGGACAAGATTCCCTTCAAATACATCAGGATGGAGAGTAAAATTCACAGCTGTAACTCACAGTCAGAGAGCACTGTTGATGCTACCTGTAAGCATAGCTCAGTACTAGGCCCACTGGAGGTTAACTTAGCACTACCATTTGAGAAGCATGAAAGGATCCCTCACCTTTCATCTGTCTCTCCAGGGCTGCAATCTTCTCTCTCAGCCCGTCCTGTGCTGTGCGTTCAGCCTGCAGGTGTCCAATCTGCTCCTGTAACTCAACTTTCACTTTATTCACCTCTGCCACCTTCTCCTCTTCCTTGCTGTTCAGGTCCTGACACACAAAGACAAATCCGAGAATAATGAAGCGACTTTGGTAACTTGCTCTGCCCCTGTGGTGACCACATCTCTACTCCAGTCCAAAGTACCTGCTGAAGTTCCTCTAGCCGCCTCCTGAGTCCATCAGCCTGCAGGCCGAACTGACTGGCTTTGGCCTGGGCCTCAGCAACCATTTGTTTTTGCTTAAGGCAGAAGTTCTGAGCTTCATCCCGTGACTCGGTCATCAGACGCAGTTTCTCTTCTAAGTGTTCTAGTCGTTGCTGCTGTAAGACACAAAGACAAATGAAAATACATCAGTCTCACTCCGTTCCTGCAAAGGGATTCTCCCTTTTCTTCCAAGCACAGCGAATCTTTAGTTGAGTCAATCGTTGCTGAAGAACAAGTGCAGGCCATGGTGCATACGGTGCTTCTCCCTTGCATTCAGGAGTGAATCTGAGCTGCTTTCCTTTCTGTTGCTAGGGAAAACATTCTGATGGAGATGCTGGAAGGCCCAGCTCACCCACTGAAAAACAGAGGCATGTCCTTGGTAGGAGCACCAATGTCACTGCTAGTGTTCACAACTAATGCTCTGTCTTCACTTCCTCCAAATGCCAAATGTCTCTGAAACACTGCTGTACGCAGCTAAGCAACTGCTGTGTCCCACCACAAACACGTCAGCTTTTGTGTTTGCAATTCAGTATTTTCTTTAGTGATGTTACATTCTCATAGTTTTGGTGTATTTCCTCATCCTTTGTTCTCTTTGACAGCATGTTGACTTCATTGCCATTTCACAAAGTTCAATTCTACAGTGACGTTTTATCCTACAACAGTAGCCACCTGTGGAAGTTTTCCCTGAGTCCAGAGCAGCCCATGAAAGCTGCTGTTAAACAGGAGGACTGACACCTGGCTTTTAGCTTCACCACTTGACAACTTAAACAAAATTCTGCTCTGACAATATCCACATCAATTCCATTAGTACTAGAAAGCACAGAGTAGGTGGGGACGGTGGTTATGTCCTGAAGACAACTCAAAGCAGACTTTTCAGGACTCCTTCCTCAGAAATAATACTATTTCCAGGCAAGTGAAATCCAGAGCAGGGAGTTACTCAGCAGTTTCCCAAGACAAAAAACAGGCTAATCAGCCAAAGCCACTCCAGCCTGCACGCAGGTCTTGTCCTTACCTCCTCCAACCGTGCTTGATTCCGGACTTTTATTAACTCCTCCTCTGCCTTTCCTCGCTCAGTGAGTGAAGTTGCTTTGACTTGGCTCAGCTCCTGACACAGGAACATGAAAGATTGTTCCAGATAGAGAAGCTGCAACACTGGACAGAAAACATGAGCAGTTTCCAGTTGCAGGCAACAATGTGACACAACTGTCTCCCCTACTCAGGGGAAGGGAAGACAAACAGAGAGTACATGCCTCTTCTAACCGAGATTGACACCTAAATTCAATGAGAATTTCAGTTATATGAGGCCAAATAATGAGTGAAGCTTTCCAAAGACAGAGGAATAGGAGAGGGCAGTGTTGCATTTAGCTGGGGGAATAGATGAGGAGATAATACGCTACACTACTTGGCACCACATGAGAAACCTGTGAAGTCAAACCATGCTAAGAATCTTTACTTTGTTCAATCAAAATCTACAAGTTTCTCCTTAGAACTTTCTCCTTTACTCCAAAGCAGTAAAAATCATTTCAGCTGGTTAAGTGGTTAGCCATTTTCTGTTCTTTACATAGGTCAGCAAAGGAAGACTCCACAAAGCTTCCCTGGCAGCCTTCTGCCATTACTATCGGAGCACTCCAACATGCCTGGGGCATTCATTCTCACCTCCTCCAGAGCTATCTTGCTGGCCTCCAGCCTCTGGATCCTGTCCTGCATGGAACGTTCCCTGGCCTCAAAGTGCTGTGCCATATGATCCACCTGCAAAGCAGTAGCAACCATTTAGGCAAGTGACAGAAATCCACCAATTCTAGGCACAGCAGTATGGCCACTTGACCTGAGAAAGAATATCCTCTCACTGACCCACCTACTACCAAATAAAACCTCTTACCTCCCTCAGACCTCCACTAGGAAACTGTAATATAATAGAATCTGCCCTCTAAAAACTGAGAACTTTACACAGAGATCACCTTCCAGGCCAAGATGAAAGGCACAGAGACTGAGCTCTTGCCTTCAAGTGGTACAAAAGACCAGAGATTAATTTTCTAGTGTAATGTGGCTGACATCTTCCTGGCCTACATCTTTTCTTACAAGACTTCAAAATCTATTGCTGTATATTTTTTTTGTGAGATTTCACACATAAATACACAGTCCGGAGAGCAGTGGTCACAGCCTCTTGTCCCGTCCACACTCAGACAGAATGCTCCTGAAACATTACATAGAAGGAAAAAGCAAGCTGAGTCCCATTAAAGGACTGGTTTTATATAGCATGTATGTCTCAGTTTCCTCCATTAATGCCTCATTATTTCAGTAAGCATGGCAAGATTGCTAATTCCTAATTACGTCTATGTATAGCAAGACTGACACAAGGTCCAGCCTCCAAGCCTCCTTTGTAGACTCCTTTGTACCACTCTGGCCCATACTCTTGCAAGCTACAAAATCTTACTAGCTAGTAGAATGTCTTCAGTGTGATGTTTCCAGTCAGGCTTTGCTTGTAGAAATGGCCCATTATTCCCACACTAAGTCCAAGTCCACTAAATTTCTTTAAGAGCAGCTGACAGTAAACAATGACCTCCGGTGGAATCTGTATGTCCGGGCCAAAGAGAGACTAACCTCGGTGCAGAAATACCATTCCTACCTCTTTTACTCGAAGGGATTCCATGTCTTCAAGGCTTTGTTTAAATTTTTTCTTCTCTACCTCCAGTCGTTCTGTAGTTTAAAAGTAGGCATATCACAACTCTGGCACTCCTGCTATGCAGGCTATAGTTATACTCTTATCATAAACTCTTCCACCCTTTCTCCCTTGTCTGCCTTGCTCTGGACTTGAGGACAGTAAGCCCAGCCCACAAGGTGTACATCAACTGTTTCTGCTTCTCCACTCACCCTCAGCCTGCACATTCCGCAGCTTCAGCTCTGCTGTTGTGTTGGTCAAGTCTTGTTTTACCTGGAATAACTGATCCTGCTGAACTCTGCACTTCTTCTCCAACTCATCCACCTACAAGGAAATTACCACCACAAAAGATTTTATCTATTAGCAGAGAAAGTTGTCTGTATAGAACAATCAGCAGAGACATAAACAAGGATCAAAGGAGAGGACGTACAGACATACAGAGCAGGAGTGAACAATGTTTAAGTCCTGCTTCTCAGCCTTGGACTTGCTTTCCTACCTGGTTTCTTAGAAGGAGATTTTTCTCACTGGCAGCAGACAAGTCATGCAAAAGCTTGCCTTCCCGATCAGCACTTTCCTGCAAGGAGAATCCAACTAAGAACCTCTAACAACCATAGTTAATGCACTATTAGTCTACTCAAACCAACACCCAACTGAATCCAATCTCCTCCATAAACACTGTGGCTCCTCTCCACACCTCACACTCACAAGACAAGAACTTTTGTCATGACAACTGTTTTTAACTCACTAAAAATTATGCTTGTCTGTCCCCTCCAGCATCCCCAAGTCTACATAAACAGGCATGACCTGGAACCTTGCTCTCAAATGTAACTAGTACTTATCTGGCTCACCTGCTTTTGCTGCTGGAGCTCCAAGAAGTGGTGCTCAGCCATGCTGGTTTGTTCCTGTTTTGCTGCATTCAGTAGCTCTCCCAAATTGTGCACCTTCTGCTCAGACAGAGCCAGAGCAGCTTCAGTCATCTGCAGCCTATACGCAGAAACAGTCTCTAGAGTCCTTTGTAAAGAAGACACTTCTAGTGAGCCTTCTATGCTACCTGGTACAAGACGTTAACACATATTTTGCAGTGGATGACATCAGGATGGCTAAACGAGGCATTTTGTGCCCCTGGGAAAGACACCACTTATTTCTGCACCCAGCAGCCTCTGCAAACAGTGAGTGACCCAGAACTTCTCAGAGCCTGCTGTACCATTGTGTTCTCCCTGTATTATCTTCCATGAGCTGTTTCCGCGCCTGGACCCCTCATGGAGAGCACAGCTGGTTATTTCATACCACTGCAAGGTTGTTGAAAATTAGGGACAGAATTCTAAACACAGACAGGAGCAATTTGATTAATCTGTATGAAGGACATACCCACGCTGAGGCATGGTGTAATGAAATGTCCTCTAGAACTGAATGACCAGCTTCATCAGTGTTTGAAGTCTAATCACTGTCACGTGCATATGGCTCTACCTAACATTGCTTTTTTAAATTCACCTGCTTTTACACCAATGCACTGTAATTTTACTGAAAAACAAGGTAACGATCAAGGTAAACCCAAAGGACTGAACTGACCATAATTTCTGGATATGACTGCAGAACTATATGAAATAGTAAACAAGCCACTCAATGAGATTACCCCCCCTTTTAAGAGCTCTCCTCAGCACTGCCTATACAGCAGAGAACAGTGGGAAAGCTAAAGTTTTCCTCCTCCATACTTGGCTTTCAGTGAATTCATCATAGAGTGTTGCTCATCCAATGCTTCCTGCAGCTGGCTGACTCGTGCTGCAGACACCCTGCATTTGGTGGGGAAAAAGGCAAAAAATAAGAGAAAAGGATGGGCGATTTCTGCCCAGAAATGGAGGGGGCTCAGTTCTGCTATCAAAGAGCAGAAAGCACTCAGAAATGCAGCTCACCTGTCACTCCTGGTTATTTCTTCTCTCTGCTTGTCTATAGTGTCCATCAAATCTAAGAACTGTGAACAAGGCAAACATCAGTGGGAAAACAGCATCAATTTGAAGCATCTGTGTTTCTCACCTTTCTTCCCCTAGTGACGGCTGAAGACAAATCAAGCCACTCTATTGAAAGCAAACAAACTGGAGATTTGATGAATTCATTATCAAATCCCACTGAGGCCACCAGCTATAGTGACTCAGCACCATTAGGTGTCAGAAGGAAAAGAGTCATATTTCTAGGGTTTCACCACTTGAAAAATATCAAACCAGCCGCAAAAGAAGAACTGAAAACACAAATATGGGTGAAAAAATCACTGAAACTCCTCCAGAATCCAGAGTATGTTCAGTAAGATGTGTTCATACCCCCATACTGTCATGGATTTGACTCCTAGGCAACCTAGCTCAGAGGAAGCACACAATCTACTGAAGCATGCTGTGTGTCCACCCATAAAGATGCACACACAACTTAAAGTGCACAATAACCACAGAATGGTTTTGGTTGGAAAAGTCCCCGAAGCTGCTGCAGTCCCAGCCCTCCCCTCACCCTGCCAAGCCTACCACTAATCCACGGTCCTCGGCACCTCAGCTCCACGGCTTTGGGATCCCTTCAAGGGCTGGGCACTCCCCCAGCTCGCTGGGCAGCCTGGCACAGGGGCTGACACCCCTCTCAGGGAAACAGTTCTGCCTCAGCTCCAATCTTAACCTCCCCTGGGGCAACTTGAGGCTGTTTCCTCTTGTCCTATCACTTGTTACTTGGGAGAAGCAGCTGACCCTCACCTCACTACAGCCTCCTGTCAGGGAGCTGTAGGGAGTTATAAAGTCTCCTCTGAGAGAGGAGTGCTGTCACTTAGTGTTTCATGGGGACACCAAGGGAAAGCGTAGTATTCCAGCTGCCCCATTTGAACTGACATCACACAGTATTGCTGACCTGCTTGGTCTTCTCATCCTTCAGACTCAGAATCTCCTTGGCTAGCACAGATGTTCGGTTCTGGGTCTCACTCAGGATAGTCTGACGGTCTTTGTTGTGATCCATGGCTTGTTCTGATGCAGAGAGCAGAAGAGCATGCACATTTCTAAAGCAATAGAATAGCAAGCAGTACTGGAAAAGATAGCACTGTCCTGTTTTCAGCTGGGACAGAAGAGCCATTCCACTTCAATGTGGGTAGGATGACAAAGGACATGCTGCATTAGCCATATCCAAACCTGGCTACTTAGAAACAAACTAGAGCCTGAAAGTCTCCTGTATTCACATGGCACAGTAATCTCAATCAAAACTACTTTTTTCCTCTTGCCGCTAAAAGTGAAACTTCCCACCTGACCAGTTCTCCTTACAAGACAAGAGGAAGCAATGTAAGGCACTGTGTAAATGCTGTTGAGAACAGCACCGGAGGATGAACGGCTCTTTTCTGAAGCAGCGGGTGCCCTATATCTCTTAAGTAATGAAATTGGAAAGGAGTTACTGATTCCTTCCTCTTCAACAAGTAACACTTACCTACAGCTTTCAGGATGTCACTAGGAACATTGTTCCCAGCCAGCTCCAGCCTCTTCAGGGTCTTGTTGCTGTGCAGACAGTTCAGCAAAGCTCGTCCCCCCAGAAGACCAATATTATTCCAACGCAAATCTAAGAAGAGAGAAAACTTTCACCTCAGCAGTCATGCATCTGCTGAGAAACACAGGGCTCAAGAGAAACAGTGCTTCTCATTCATCTTGTCCCAGTTTTGGCTGGGCCAGAGTTAATTATCTTCCTAGTAGCTAGGGTACAGTGTTGTAGTTTGGATTTAGTATGAGAGTAATGTCCATAACACACTGATGTGTTTAGTTTTTGACAAGTAGTGTTTACACCAAGTCAAGGATTGTCCAGCTTCTCATGCCCTGCGAGCAAGAAGGCTGGAGAAGCACAAGAAGTCAGGAGAAGATGCAGCCAGATGATCCAAACTGTCCAAAGACATATTCCATACTACTGGATGTCATGACTAGTATATAACTGGAGAGAGTTGACTGAGAGAGGTGAATTGCTGCTCAGGGACTGGCTGAGCAGCAGTCAGTGGGTGACTGAGCAATTACTTTGTGCACTACTTATCTTTCTTGGGGTTCATTGCACGCTCTTTTGGTTATATTCCTTTTCTCTACTAATTACTACCATTACCTTTTTAAACGTCAATTAATAAGCTGCTCTTATCTCAACCCATGAGGTTTACTTTCTTTCAGTTCTCCTGCTCATCCCACTGGCGATGGGGAGGCAGCTGCTGGCTGGGGTTAAACCACAATAATCTACAAGCATGGCTAATTCCAGGTGTCTCAGCACAAACACAGGCAAATACTGTCTCCCTTTTCAGGATGAATGAGAGGAAGGGAAAATGATACAGCAGGAAAGGCAAAGATGAATCTTACGTGCAGCTAAGTGCAGGAAGCCATTACAGCTCAAAAGGCATGTAAGTCTGTCCCTCACATTTTCATCTCAGGAGTCTTCCTACCACAATTTGTGGATGACAAAGAAGTGGCACCAAGAACCATGTTTTCCTGAAGGAAATTCTGGCAAAGTTCCTTATTAAAGACAAAGTAAGTGTGAAGTAAGACTCAAGAGTCTGACACCAGCCATGTCAACAACATCTACACATAGAAATTAACCCATTTCCTCCACTATTAAGAATTGTTCTGCTCCAAGCACACAATCTTCATCTGCAGGTTTGGTTCCAGAGATTTCAATCACAGTTACCACTCTCTAAAGGCCATGAGCCTGTGACCTCTGTTCCCTGCACAAATCCTGCAAAGAGCTACAGACTGACAGGAACTGAGAATGACACTGACCAGCTGGCAGAGACTGGAGCAAGCCATAACAAACCTGAAGATCTGTGTGTGTGTGTTTGTATGCATGCACATATGTAGGTGAGCAATGAACTAGTCACTCTTACCCAGCTCCTGAAGACTGGCATTTTGTTTCAGTGCCATGGCCAGCTCTCCAGCCCCTTGATGGTTGATCTGGTTATTGCGCAGATCCAGCCGCTGGAGAGAGTTGTTTGCTCCCAGTCCTTGGCAGAAAAAGGAGAAGCCCTCCTCCCACAAGCCAAGGCTGTTCCATTCCAAGATGAGGCTAGGAAAAAATCAGATGAGATTGGAGTTCATAGAATAAACAGAGAGTTGCAAAGGCTTGAATGTTACCTGGGCCACAGTACTCATTTGAACACCCAACTCCGCTAATAGATTCAGCTTCAGAGAGCAGGACGCATCCTCCAAAACAGCACCTTCAGGTCTCACTCCTTTACCTGTCCCATCCCTCATAAGAAACTGCACCACTTAATAGTCTTCCTATTCCAGCAAAAATACACCCTCAACCCTTTACTAATGTTGTGCTCCATCTGGAAGGAGTGACAGAAAGAAAGGTAGGTACAATTTTTTTTACCTCCTGATGGATTTGTTCTGCCTAAGCAGTTTTCCCAAAGCCTCAGCTCCCATGGTTCGCAGGTTATTGCCCTGAAACAAAAGTCCCAGATGTTCAATAGCCTATACCCTGTCCCAGCCCAGCTGTCTCACCACATACCACCAGGTGCACCCCAGCTGTAACTCTGATTTGAGTCTGTCAAACACAGCCTGAGTAACTGCTGTTTCACCTGTCAGTTTTGCAGAAAACTGAAGACTCCATGGGAGGAAGAGCAGATACAGACACCATCAGCCTTGTAAGGCACCATGACCTCACAGAAATCACAGGACAGCACATGATCAGAACAGCCCACAATGGGACAGAAAATGCTGATTATGGATAACATGAATCACTTCAACACACCTTCACTAAGAAGGGCTCAGCTAGCACCAGCACAGATGAGAAAGAAAGGTGTGATGCAGTTTAGGGCTGTAGAGTCAAGGGAATAGCTATAAGCCAGAGGAATACAGAAAGTCATTCTCACAGTAGAGTGACTGTCGTGATTGAAAATAGATGCTTACTTCCAAACCCAGGCTACCTAAAAGACACTGGCAAGCTGTAGAAATCTACAGCTCAAGTAAAAATATTATAGACTCACTAAATAATACAGAAACCCAAAGAAAAGCCTACAAGTACCTCATCTGACAAAGCAGCAGCTGACAAGAGATACACAGCAATAACTTCCTATCAACACAAAGTGACTCAAAACAGACAAAGATGAGCAGCAAAGTAACTTTGAAAAGTGTGACACAGTGTTAAGCAGGCAAGGACTAAGCCCCTTAAATACAAGAACTTTACAAGATCACACATCTCGTAGAACAATCCTGCACCGGGGCTATAGACTTTTAATTCTGAATAACCTTGTGCTCCTATTTCCTTCCTCACATCTTTGTCTTAATTTTATTTGATCGGACTCACCTTCAAATCTAAAGATCTGACTGTGGTGTTGGAGCAAAGACCATGCAACAGAAGTTTTACACCTGAGCAGAAAAAAAAAGACAAGCTTTTTATTTCATATTTGTAACCCTCTGCCTAAGCTGGAAGAATCACAGAACGGCAGGGGTTGGAAGGGACCTTTAGAGATCATCCAGTCCAACCCCCCTGCAGATGCAGGGTCAGGTCGCTTAGGAACGTGTCTTGAAGACCTCCAAGGAAGGAGCTTCCACAACGCCTCTGGGCAGCCTGTGCCAGGGCTCCCTCATCCTCACCGTGAAACAGTTTTTTCTTATGTTTAAGTGGAACTTTTTTGTGTTCCAGCTTCATCCCGTTACAGAAAGCATCCTTTCCATCAGCCCGCTCACAAGATGTGGCTGTGATCAAATACACAACTCGGTGAACGGTCACTTGCTGGAAAGCACAAGTCTGAACTTTCAGGGCAAGTTTTTTAACATACTCTCAGAGAAAGAGGTGCCTGGGTAGGGAACTGTGTGTCACTTTCTGCACCTTCCTAATGCAGCCACAAACATCACCCATGTCCAAACAAGCCATGGAGACAAGTGCTTGCTGGCACACTTCAGTCCTGCTCACGCAGCGGGGACGAGCAGAGACTCACGCCACCTCCTACAGGATCCCCACCTGATGCTTGCTAGATTTAACGATCTGGTGATTAGACCTAGCAGATTGTCATCTGAATCCTCTTGTATCGGCAGCCGCCATCGACCCCATCTATTGAAGGCCAACAATAACTGACGTACTCTCTAAGACGTAAGAAAATAACCTCTGGTAACCAAGGAGCTCACGAACAGCTTCAAACTACGCCGCCCCGCCGCCGCGCAGCCTCAGGCCGGGCGCGTCCCGCAGCTCGACACACAAACGGGCCGCTCTGCAGCCGCCCCGCCCGCGAGCTGTGGCGGCTCCAGCCGGCCGCCGGGCCTCGCTGACCGCGGTACAGCCCCGCCGTCCCCGCCCGGAGAAGCCGCCGCGGCCCCGCGCCCACCTTCCTCGCTCAGGCCGCAGTCAGCGAGCGCCAGCTCGGCGAAGGGCGCGGCGCCCGGCAGCAACCGGCCCAGCGCGCCGCACGTCTCCAGCGACAGGCCCTGAGCCGCCAGGTCCAGGCGGCCGCGGCCGCCCTCCCGCAGCCGCCGCAGCACCGGCTCCTGCGGCGCCGCGCACAGCCGCGCGTAGGCCCGGCCCCACTCCTCCATGGCCGCCGCCGCGGCCGCGCTACCGCCCGCCACAGCGCAGGCGCCGCGGCCGCTTCCGCCGGGCGGGGCCGGGCCGCGCGCGGCCATGGAGCAGCGGCACAGCGGCTTCAGGAAGGTGCGGGGCGGCGGCGGCGGCTGCGGGGCGGCTGCGGGGCGGCGGCTGCGGGGCGGCGTGGGGCGGTGGCTGCGGGGCGGCGGCGGCTGCGGGGCGGGGCTGCGGGACTGCGGGGCGGCGGCGGGGCGACGTGGGGCGGCGGCTGCGGGGCGGCTGCGGGACTGCGAGGCGGCGGCTGCGGGGCGGCTGCGGGACTGCGGGGCGGCGGCTGCGGGGCGGCGAGGTCGCGCGGCCCGGGCCGCCCCCGCCACGCTCATCCGCTCTTCTCCGCGCAGGAGACCGTGGACCGGCTGCTCCGCCTCCACCTCCGGGACGGGAGGATCCGAGGTAGCGGGGCGGCCGCGGGCGGCGGCGGGGCGGGGCGGGCCACGGCCTTCCGTAAGCGCTTTGTCGTTGCAGTTAACGGCGAGGCGCAGCTGTTGATGGCCGAGATGCTGAAGGTCTTCGTCCGCGGTGAGCGTGCGGAACCTGCTCCCAGGGCTGGACCCAGGGTCGGCCGGAACTGGCACCGGGGGGCCCGTTATTGGCTCGAGGGGACACACAGCCCCCGGCTGCTGCGGCCACAGCCCTGACCCCCCTCCCTGCACCTTCCGGCGTCCCGGGACAGCCTCCCCGAGGGAGCTGGGGCTGCTGCTTCCTGCTAGTGAAAAAAAGACCCCGACACCTTGTCAGGGCCTCACAGGTAATATCTCTCAGACCCCTCTCACAACTCTTTTTGCTTGTACTGTAGAAGCAGCAGCACGAGCGGCACGCCAGGCTCAAGCAGAGGATTTGGAGAAAGTAGACATTGAGCATGTAGAGAAAGTGCTGCCACAGCTGGTATGTAACTGGAAGCTGAACTGTACTTCAACAGGATAAGGATGGAGGCTGAAGCAGCTTAATCCTCTTCCTCTCAGGAGACGTTTCAGGGACCGAGCAGACATGCTGACCGTCTTACTGCTCTCTCCTTACAGCTTCTAGATTTCTAGAGGCCTCATGAAGCACGTGTGGCCTGCCAGCTGGAGTTCCTGACCTTACAGAGACCATCTGGCTCATCCTCAGAGTCTAGGTCTAGGAAGAAGTGTCACCTTTTTCTTTCTCTGCCAATTTTGCTTCTCTCTCCTTCACCGAGCATGACCAAGCCCGAGGCAGCGATGCTGTCACATGCTGTTTTCGAAAAGAGGCTGCCACATGCTTGTTTGGGTTGGCCAAGTGTGTAACTGCCTTCCATTACTCCTTTAACAGTAGCCCATACTTCACAGCACGGTAAGATGCTGTTGCCTTCTCAGCTAATGTGAGAAACAGGTGCTGCTTCACAGAGGCATGGAAAGATTTAATGTCTGGAAATGTTGTCCAGGCTTCAGGCTCTCATCACCTCAGCAGGCAGCTGTGGCAGAAACTTTAGGTCCAGCTCCAAGCCTGTCTAATGAATAGGTTGTTAACAGGAGCTTAGTCACAGGCTCTTGCCAAAAGCAGGTAACTGATCTTTATTTTATAAATAAACAGTGTCTGTCCCTCACTACCTTCCAGTATTTCTCCAGGGCTGTGACATCAAAGAATGCTTGGAACCTTTTAACCATTTGATATTCTCCTCAGAAGCTGCTTCCCCTCTGCTATAAATTTGTTCTCACAAAGAAACATCAATAAATTAAAACCAAGTCTCCCTCCCTTGTGTAAGCTCTTTGCTGCAATTAATCATTAAAAGTCAAGTTGCTTCAAAGACTTGCAAAGTTTCCCCCTCACCCACCCTCTTCTTGAAATCTTTGTAGGACGAAAGGAAAAAGGACAGAATAACAAACAGCATGTGTTAGAATCCCACATCATGGGACAGCCTGGCCCCTCAGCCAGCGGGGGGGCTGGGGGGGAAAGCTGTGAAATAAGAAACCTTACACATGTAGTCAGGACCCACACCACTGAACTGGCTTTGTTGGGAAATATGGAGCTGGCTGCACGAAAAGCAGCTGACACCAGCGTGTCTGCAGGACTGCAGGCTGCTGTTGGAGGGCTGCACTCTTCATGATTCGTAATAGCAAACAGTTTTTTTCCCATTGATAGCCGTAGCAGGCAGAGGCTCAGGGGGTCACTGCACTCTTTCAGCAGAGCTATCAAGGTCATCGCTCAGGACACCGGCCGCTTGGAGACTTCAACTAAAACCACAATTTAATACATGTTCTTTCTGATGACAGTACCAGCTTAAGCAGTGCCCCATTCCTCTGCCCTGCAGCCTCTTTGCCAAGGCAACTGTTTGTGCAGCTGTACAATGAAACCAGCGAAGGAACTGACCTAGTTCAGCCTTCAGCCCCACAACCATATGGTAAAAAAAGGCAACAGAAAATATCATCAAAGCAAGTAATACTACCTTTGAATGCTCAAAATCCCCAGAGATGAGTTCAGCTACTACACAGAAGTGGTATAGGATGAATTCCAGCTCATCAGGTATCTGCATATTGTTCTATGTCAAAGTAGGAATCCTTGTAGCAACAACCTCAGTGAAGAGCCTGCAGTTTTAAATACCAGGACATCTTCCTCTTAAATAATTCACTCCTTTTTTGCCTTTTATATATTTCAAATCCTCATCTCTCCCCCTACTCTGAGTCCTAATGACACACAGGTCTCAGTGCTGCCACCCTAAAAAGGCTGAAGTTCTCTCCCCAACATACCTGGTTTATACACAAGGATTCTTGACTGAAGAGGATTGCTGATGTGAATGGTAGTAGTAAAGTAGTATTTTAATAACAGCAGCTAAAACTACCTCTTCTTTGCATAAGGAAAGGGGAATTAAGTCCTCTGGTCTAGCTGTTAAGGTACCAATTTTTCACTCTCCTGAAGGAGAAGTAGATTAAATTGGGTTTGATGCATGGCAGAGTTACACAAGGGATAAGAAGGGGCACAAGTGACTGAGGTAATGCACACAGCAACATAAAGCCTCACTCAACCCATGGAATTGCCCCAGTAATAATAATGCTGTTCAGGTCCCTGCATTTTTCCTTCTGTGTTCCAATATCAGAGGTATAGTTACAGTGCTAGCCCATTGTCAAAACTGGTGGAATCAAAATAGCTCAGCAAAGCAACATAGTGCTGTGCTCTTCAAAAAACAAGACTAGTACATCCGAAAGCAAGCTACGACCTCAGCCAGATTGCTTGTCTTTATTCTAACCCTGTGAGTCAAAGCCACCAGCACAAGTGTATCGTCACTGGTCATTAGCTATGGCTATTAGTTGCCCCTGATATATCCTGCATAAATTCAGCAAAGCAGCCCTAGCTACAGTCTACCTCTGACTGGTGGAATGAGTAAGTCTGACATAGCACCTGAACCAGGATACAGATATTCCTGTGGAGAGTAGGCCCAGCTCATACCTGATCTGCTAAAGTAATAAACTTTAATCATTATTTTAATGGTTTTTTGTTTTGCTGTAGTGTATTTTTATAGCGTGTCAAGTGACAGAAGGGCTGACTGTCCCTGGTGGGGATGTAGAGCAGCAGCTGAACACAGTGTTCTTGCATTCCCCACTGCCAGCAGCTGCACACATTTCCTGTTTGTGTTTGGATGTCATATCAGAAATCAACATTTTTGATACAGCAGTCTGCTCCCTTCACTTTGAGTCTCCTTTTTCCTCTTCCACCTTTCTTTCATGCCTCCCCCTCCCTCTGAGTTTCTTCAAAGCATCTGGGAGCATTTGGAAGTAATTAGACCTGAAGGGAAATGTTGGCCAGGCTGTGAGACAGTGACGAGTGCCAGGAACCCTGGGTGCCCTTTCTAGTCACTTTGAAGTTCATTCAGATGGTACAAAGCTCTGTTTTGCTTTGTTGGGGAAAAAAAAAATAGGAGGAAGGGAATGAGGCATGACAGGCCCATTGAAAAGGGAGCAGGTTCCTGCGAACTGACAGAGAAACTGAGTACCAGGGGAAGAAGCATACTATCAAAGAGACCGACAGAAAGGCCTCCCATGGCCACTCTGCTTTATTACATCTACAAATTGTGCAGATGCCCATGTAGTTCGGGGAACAATTGTCTATACAGAGAAAATGGAAAACATGTTATTACCGTAACGTGGGACCCCAGTTGTCCAACATGAATCACTGATCCATGGAGAAGACTTCCAATAAAATACAGCACCATGGCTACTGTGGCACTATAGAGTTCATCTCCAGTACAAGTGCAACTCTAACCAACAATGTTCATTCCCATACAACATCTACAGGAGGCAAAGGTCTGGACTAGTGCTTCCCACTCTACACTAATTGCAGAGCAGAGCACAGCTACTCTGCCATGGAAATGCTCAAGTGATAGAAGTCCACTGATCAAAGGTCCCGTGAAGAGACCTTTTTTTACTGGATGGAGTATTTTCCTTGCTGTAGCTGTAATTATTGATGTTAATGACACGTAGTGAAAATAAAACATGGAGCTTCTGACAGAAAAACTCCACATGCATTCATTCCCTTCACAGATACCTGTGTTCTTTGTTAACAAGCTTCCGGTAACTGAGAACAACACAAGTGCAGTGGACCAAGAGGTTCACAGGAAAAGCCCATCTGAACTGTTTTAAGTAACCTAAGTGCTTCCTGTTCACCCACTTTCTAGACATATATGCCCAGAACTAGCAGCAGCACTAATCCCAGCCAGAGAGCAGAGAGAAGTCTTTTCCTAGGCAGCACAACTATAGGTAAAACTAAACCATATTGTATCTTGTTTCTAGGATTCAGACAGACAGACTCAAGTTATCTCTGAAGGCAGAACCAGGAAAAAATGAATTTAAAGATATGCATAGAAAAAAAATCCTTCACGGAAAGTACATTTCCCCCTTAGTTCTCTATTTGTATTACTTGCATGCAACAGACCTCAAATTTAACCTCTAACTTTGCTTCTGTAGTCATGAAGATCACAAATAAGCCTTCCATTCCTCCAGAAGATGAAAGTGGCATCTGAAACAGCAATTTTATATTTATAACTAATGTTCATATAGATTAGATCTCTCCAGGGCCACCAACAGCTTCTTACACATTCTGAAAAAGTTCCTGAGGAAAGGGGCACAGCTCACTGATCCAACAGCCCAGAATGGTTCACCTCTTCCCACCTATAAAATAAACGTAAGAGCATTAAAACACTTAGCCACCTAACTTCCACTGTATCATTTCTCAATAACATGATCTGGTTGCTGAGGGTTCTAGACCCTGCTGTGCTCAGGCCACAGTCTGGTAGCACATGAATACATGATAACTTTCAGAGCAGGGAACTTCATCCTACATATTATCAATTTGGATGTTTAGAGCATGTTATTAACCTTTCATATCAGCTGTTAATAAGTAACCTGCAGATGTAGGTGAGATGTTATTTCATACTTTATCCAGATAATCTTTGCTCAGTTCTACTCTTCAGTGGAATGTTTCAAGCACACTGGAAACAGTAAAGATCCTGTTTCCCACACAATCTGCATCAGTATCCCAGTACCCCTCTAAACCAGACCAGACACAGCAGGGAAACACACCAACCCCCTGTTGCACCCTTCCAGCAATCATTTCACACCTTATGCTAAGCCTGCTGGAGCTGATGGCCCCACAGTATCTTCAAGAATCAAACACTAAATTTCTCACTCGGGAAGTTAACATTTGGGACTATTAGCCAGAGAATTCCATATAATTCTTCCCGGGTTTATTGCCATTGAATATTTTGGGTTTTTTCCCTCCTCCTCTTTGTCACTGCATCAAAAAGTGAATATTGCTAATGGTTTACTTCAGGAATCCTAGTGACTTCATATTTTGTATGAATCCTCACATAAAACCACACACTATTAAAACTGTGTGAATTTGTATGAATTCTCACATAAAACCACAAGCTACTGGTTCTGGGATGAAAAATAAGGCTGAAGTTTTCTGATCAATGTAAACCAAAAAGAATCTCTCCTAATGGAAACTTGGTTGCAATCTTAACTATGGAAAACCACTACTGTTTTGCAGTGAAGATTAAAACCAGAAAAGACCAACTCAAAAAAACCAAACCACCCCACCACACCCAAAATATCAAAAGAGAGAAAGAAAAGTACTAAACCAGACTATACCAGCAAAGGAAAAGGAACAGCAAGAGATTTAACAGATGTCACGGGCCCTTGGTATGCAGAGTATCATGCCTATTAGTATCTGAACTACACTAGCATAGCTAAGAACTCAACATGTTAAGCCTAGAATATAGTTTAAAATGCTGCAAGCGTACGGATCGGACATCAGACTCAACAATGTCCAGGGCCTGTGTTCAGGTACACATTCAGGTACTTTTCCAGTGAAGGTTGAGGTTTAAGACACAACCTGATTTGTGATTGGTTAGTGCTGAACCTGATGTCCTGCAAGCCTTATGTTGACACCTTAAAGAACATCCAACATGTTTGGCACAGAGGAACCTGTCCTTCCGGGGAGTTCAGAATGAGAAGAGTTCCCTCTGATTTCATGATACCTGGCAGCTTCAGCCATTTTGGTAGTTTCCCAGGGGCCCTTCTCAACACTTGTGGAGCTCCGTGCACTCTTGCTGGCTCTGACTGCTCATCGGTCTTTTTGTCACTTACTATTTTGGGTTCAGATAGGGATGGAGCTGTTGATTCTAAAGATGATGAAGCAGAAGGAACTAATGGTTTGGACAGAGATCTGAGGAAGAAAATAAACAATTAGAATTAAGTTCCATTTTTTTCCATAATAGCTGCTTGTACCACCACCACCTTCAAACTTATATTCAGCTTGATATTCAGCTTCATTATAAAAGCCCTAGGATTTACCTAATTTAGTCAATGAAATTCTACTTTGCAAAGAAAGAATAAAAAAATTATGAAGTCAAGTATGAGCTTCAGGAGAAAATTAAGTCCTAGTATCTCCAGAACACATTTCTTTGTAGTAAGACGGGCTCATTTCATGCTTCCCATCCCTGAAATGTTCACCCATTTGCAACTCTATTTAGTCCCAACATACCTGGCTACTAATAAATCAGCCGCAGAAGGTGACACTGCAGAGCTCAACAGGTCTGATTTCAGGTAACAATCTGTTTAAAAATGAAACCCAAACACTTGTTTAGTAACATAGAGACTCCAACCACCATAGAGTCCTGTAGCTCTCAGAGCAGCAAACACCCGCTGTCCCCATTGCCTTCCCCCAACTGACAAAGGACACTTTTAAACCGTTTTTGAACAGAGTTTCTTTCATAACTCAAGGTGCCCTATTTCATCATTCAAATCTCAAGATCTTGACGTTTTCTTTCAGTACTCACTGCACCTCAGAAACTTTTCCATGAAGCCAAAGCATGCTTTAATCTCTGAGAGAAACAGAGATTCTAAGCCAGAGATGTCAAAGAATCAAAGATTCAGATCTGTTCTCCCATCTGCAGCCAGTCCGCTACAATAGGAGGTCTGAAAAGTGTTTGTTTCATAGTCATTTGTCTAGTTAACATTTTTAACAACAGGATTTCCTGCTACACAGTCGTTCTATCATTCTTGTCCTCATGGCAGACAATGCCTACTCCATAGCCTAACAAATCTCCTAAGAAATGCACTGTGTTTACATTTGTGCTCTAGTGAACTGACCATGCTAGCTCTGAAAGAGCTTCAGCCTTTCAGAATGGGAACATTTCCCACCATTCTCAATGACTGCACTATCTTTTGTTGGAGGAAGTGTAAACCTAAGGATATAATTCTTCTGGTTCTACTATGGGAGCTACAAGGCCAACTGAAGACAGAGGAAATCCACTCACCCCTGCACTCCTCAGATCCAAAATGAATGACAGCGGTTGGAAAAAGTTTAGCCTGCAGCAAAAGGGGAAAAGAAGATATCACTGATTGTAGGTGCTTTCACAGTTCACTGTGAACATAAGAAACAGGTTAGACAGACAAATTGACAGAGTTCGAGCTGAAACATCTAGAATTCAGAAACGGCCGAGCCTGGGCAGAGCTTAGGCTAAGCTCTAGCTAATGCACAGGGCAGAGTAATATATGAAGCAAAACTCGGTGATCTGTTCTACTGCACTGAGATAATGAGACCTGTACAGCAAGTACTCATTGAGCTGAAGACTTGCCATTTGCTTTCCTCTCTCCCCATAATATAATGTCTCAGGACATTATGTTTCACTCACACTCTCCACTGCTGAGCAGAGAGCATGAGTATGAGTAAGAATTTCCCAAGACCTAAGTACTGATAGTAAGAGAAGGAAAATCCAGCTATGCCCTCAGAAATCTATTTCAAATTATTCACTTACAGCTATACACTGACTCTAGTTGGAAGCTGCCTAATTGCAACAGCTTTCCAGGATGCAGCCTACTCTTTTACAAATACAGCCTGAATTCCTAGTTCCTGACAGAATAACTACCACATTCAAACATTTTTTTAATCCATTTAGCTCATTATGTGACCTAGATAACTACAGGATTGCCTTTCTCATGTCTGCATTTATCAGCCTGATTATCTTAGGCTTCATCTACAAATGTTACTAATGATTATTTTGTATTTACGTATCTACCTCCAAACCACATAAAAATAACAGAGTGTGGCCAGAACTAATTCCAGCAGAACACCAGCATTAAGAGATCTATGTTTTTCAACAATTCCTCTCTGACCTACTGTGTGGCACACCTTAAATAAAAGCCTATTTATAGGTCTTAAAGCAGTGAATCAAGTCAAAGAAAGTCCATGTATGTAAACTTATTGAGGCTGTGATCTCATACGTCCTGTCTCCATATAGAAAGGCCTATGACAAAAGGACAGTGCCACAGTGCCCTGGTTGACCACATCAGTGGAAAGATGGGAGACACTGTCTGTCTCACCGGGAACAGCCCCAGAAAGCTATGCACTTTGAAATCTATCTCTTTACCTACCTTTTCAGTGCTCCACTACAGCAATTTCTGGTCAAAAGCATACACAAAAAAACCACATACACAAAAAACCCACATTCAACAGAGTTCCCATTAGGTTATAATCTAGGAGAACAAACTCTCCCTTCTGCAACTTAGAAGTGCAATGAAGACAGAATCAGCTTTTGCCATTCTATCTATCAACTACCACACTTTGCAGGGGAAAAAAAAAACCACCCCAAAATAATGAAACCACAAACCAAAACCCAAATAAATGGAAATGTCTATAGTTCTAGTCAGCAGGCTTGGTTCCTAATTTAACCTGTCTGTAAAGTTACTACCCTTTACACTGTCTCCCATTTTACAGTTTCCCCCATTTGAAGGTGTATACCCATCACACAGGAAGAATGAGATGGCAACTGATGTCTCTCAAGTTACTCAAAATGTAATGCACCTGACAGCATCCAGCTTGCTGCAGTTCATTTGCGTTTCTCTAATTTTAAATAGCAATAAATCAGAATTATAAAGCTTTTAAAAACTTATGTTGACAATGGCCATTCTCATCATCATCTCCTTTCATTGCTGTACACTCAGTCTCTTATGTCATGGCTAAATAGCTTTATTCAACTACCTCTGCATAAACATATACTGACTAAAATTCAGTACTAAACATTAATTACGTTAAACATACTGATACATTAAATGACACGATACTGCTGAGAAGTCATTTGTCAGCAGCACAAACGATGACCTACTGAACACATAGTTGTAAACAAAATAAATATTTTCAACTGCCCCTAAGTAACATAAAGGGAAAGGTTCAAGCCACTAAGATGTGGTGAGGGATATGGTTTTGATTAGCGATGGGCCTGGCAGTGTGAGGTGAGTGGTTGGACTTGATCATCTTAAAGGTCTTTTCCAACTGTAATGATTCTGTGTATCAAAATTAATTAATCCAATTAAAGAAGTTCAATTACTTCTTTGGATCAGTTTCATCACCAGGAAGACTGAAGGAGAGTAACTGTTCTCAATCAACAACAAAATACAACCTGGTAAGACTGCACAGCTAAAAGGACAGAGATATCCTGCAACACAGGAAAAACTCCTGCAGGGATTAACACTACATAAAGAAACTGGCTGAATCAACTAATTTAATCTTTCAGAAGGCCTTATACTAAGAGACAGGTAGAGAAACCAAATCATGGCAGTGTAAAAGAGGTACGTACTGTCATAGCCAGAACGTGTTCATTAATGTTGATACATTTACCCCGGCAAAATAACAACAGGAAATTTTTCGCTTTGACTCAATTAAAACATAAATAGATAAAAGCAAGCAACTGACCTACTTGGTATCATTAATGCATACTAGGGAATTGTGCAGGGCAGGCTGCCTACTCTTGAGATTCCTTGAACCTTTGTTGCCATCACCAGCATAGCCAGGATACTAGAATGACGGTCCTTGGACCTGATCCAGCACAGCAATTACCAGAACTCAAAGGATCCCTGATCCTCATGGAGGAGTCTGTGGATTGCTGCCTAATACAGACATTGATAAAACTGTATTAACTGAAGGCAATTTGAAACAGCTTCACCTATCTTCCTGACTACAAACTTCAAATGAGTATGTGGTGTTACCACTTTTTTGCATTAATCCAAAAGCTGTAGTAGGCTTTCACATACAGTATGGCTTACACCACGTCAGACTGAAGCAGGGAGACATTCGTCAGTCTGCTTCAAGTCTCAGCCCCTGCTAAAGCAGCCAGGCATCTCCACATCCTTGGACTGACATTTTAGCAGAAATCATTATTTATTAGATCTTTTAACACTTCACTCCTCAGTCAACATGGCCTAAGGTTGCCTGCTCCAGGCACGGCTCTCCATAAACTTTTTTAATTAAAAGTACCAGACACAGTTTAGAAACTCCAGAGAAAACTCTTGCAAGAGCTTTGATGTTTCCGCTGCATTCGTCTGAAGGGATCCCTCTATTTAGGAAATGGGTGCCTTAAAAAGCCCCCCCCCATACACACATATACAACTCAAGCCCTTTTACACACAACATCCTTTTCATGCCAGCTGCAAGTTGGAAAATGAGGTTTTTGTAGCGTGTTAGTGTTGGAATTTTTTAATAACCTCCTCTCTCTTTTTTTTCCCCTCCCAACCAATTATCTTGGTAAATAATTAACATTCTGAAGGAGATAAGTAAGCACAGCATCTCAGAGCTCAAAGCCCCTTAGTTCAAAGCCCTGCCCTTTTCGTTTCCCTGCTGCCACCACTGAAACTTCCTTGTCAATCAAGCACTGGGCACACACATCAAAGCTTCATGTGGGAATGGCCCCAAGGGGTCACAGAAAATTCACGGCAGGGCCTGCATGAGGCACAAAGAGAAAAAGAGAGTTAGAAACACGGACCAAGAGCTAGACAGACACACTCAACCAGACAAACACACAGACAGAACATGCCCCAGTATAAACTTCTACCCTATTTACCCACAGGTTGACAAATAACTATAGTTCTAAGTTTCAGGTTCCACATCCACAACCATTTCTCACTGCTGGCAAAACATCAGTCCAAATGTTTCAGTTCAAAATCTTTTAATTGAAGGAAACTTGAACCAGAAAGCAGGTCAGTAGTATAGAGAATGTAACCTCCTTCTCATGTTTTCTCTGCATCCCTATCCTCTCCTAGGCATCAGCCAACATAAGAGTCTCTTCTTACACAAAAAGTTCCTTTTCTTCAGTTGGCTCATTCATACAGGCCTTTGTCTAGCTTCCTTTGTGCAGAATTCTCAGGTACCATCCCAATTTCATCACTTTCTGAGGATTCAGTACAGAGGCAGCTAGCTACATCTCACTCATCACCCCAGGAATCCTCTAACTAGTCACTGGCAGAACATAATGCTGTCTGAGATTTTTTTGTAATACAAAAGTATTTAAATCAGCACCAATTTCACATAAAAAAAAAAAAAAAACAAGTGGAATGATTCCACCAGCCAAGGAATGTCTTGGCATAAAGATGAGAAGGCTTTAGCAGCTGTGGTCCAGGAAGACATACGAACCCAAAGCTGGAGCCTTTCATACTCTCTAACACTGCTAAGAATGCAAGGATCAAATCCTGAGCAGAGCATCACCTGAAAACTATCACAAATGAGGAAATACCAGCTGACTTGAGAATATAGTTAGAATATAGAACAACAGCTCTGCAGTTCTTAACCTCACTGCATAGGATTCTTACAAGAATAGCTGTGAATCAAAACAGAAACTTCTTAAGAGCCACACTGAGTCTGCCAGATTGACCAAAAGAATCACAGTCTGAAACAAATATTCAAGAAACTCCATTCAATTATATGCAAAGAATTACTACAACACGAATAAGTCAACAGTTAGTTACTATAATCAAATATCTAGCATTTCTCTTCTTTGCTGCTTTGATTTCCTGACAAGGATACAATGCCATTCTGACCGGGAAAATAGATGCTTTTCATCTCTCAAATTGTAACATTCAAATCACTTTGTGCAAGGCACAGTTACAATACACAGATTACTATTTTTATTGCAATAGCACCTAGAAATGAAATTGTAAATGCTGTCCAATTGTGTAATTATATATATGTACTGAGCAGCAACATGTACTAGAAATAAAAATATAAGAAAGTATGAGGTTTTGGGGGTTCCATTTGGTTGGAGGAGGTTGGTACAGATGAAAAACTGAGACCTGAAGAGCTTATGTAACTAATTCAAATTCACACAGGATGGCAGTAGCAGAAAAGAGAACTAAATATGTAAGTCTCCACAGTGCCATCCAAGGCCTTAATCACAGGACAGCATTCCTCTGAAAGGATCACAAAGTCACCGATGAGGCAAGAACTGGAGGAAGCCAATGTCCTGCTCCCTGTCCTCCCCGCTTCAGGAGTATCATCCCAAACGACCAACTCCTCCGATTTTAAAAATATCTAAACACAGCTTCATCGATTCACTTGGTTCAGTCACAGGAGTTTAAATTAACACTTTCCATTTCTGAAATCCGAAGACCAGTCTGTTACTCATAAAGCCACATTTAGTCTGAAACGTTGCAGCTAAGTAACTCAAAGCTTTACTTGAGACACGCAGAGTGCAGTTACTCAGACACCATAGTGGTGAGCGTGGTTTGTGACAGCAGGGCATCCTGGCCATAGAGTGATATCCTGGGGCTCCTGCATCTTGCACTCTGTGATAAAAATATCTACACTAGAACAGTATTCCCCTGTGAATCCAGAGGTGATACACAAGAGAAACATTTCTGCATTGTTCTACTGCACATTTTAGTAACTTGTTCTCTAGAGCACAGAAAAGACTTCAGGCAGAAACTTCCTGAAATGATGTCTCAATATTTCCTCCTTCACTTAGGTATCTCCAGACAAACACCTTAAAAAAATCCTCGAACAGAGTATTACAGAATACATATATATTATTACCATGCAGCTATTCTGTTCACTGACAGAGCGATGCTTTCAGACCAGGCAGAGACTGCTGTCTAAAGGGAACTTGCAGCTGCCAGAATGAAAAGCATTCTTTCCGTTACATGATCTGAAAAGATTAGAGTGCCACAGGTCTGCTATTAGTTTGATGTTAAAAGATGAATAAGAAAATAAGCACTTCAAAGGAACACGCGCATGGAAGGAGAAATCCAAGCTACCAACATGAAATACTGCACAGTACACACACCCCAAACACATAAACTAGCTCTTGGAAAATTCAACCGGAAAGCCGGTGGATCAAAAGCTTCTCCAGTAAGACTGCAAAGCATTGCTGAAACAGAAATAAACATCACAGTCATGGTGAAAGGGGCAAACCGACTAAGTGGTTTGTGTTTATAACCTGAGAACAAAGCTGCTCAATGTGAACTACAACTGCCAAAGAAGATAGATATTCTGCAGCCAATATGGAGGAGGTCTGATCCAGCTAGAGCAGGGGACCTTTAAAACTCATAGGGCAAAGATAAGATTTGAAAGTACTATTTAGAGAAGGAAATTTAAGAAGGAATCCAGGTATAAAGAGCATTCCTTGAATCTAAGCTGAGATCAGAAAGATCTGGCCTCCGAAACTAACAGCAGAGGAGAGAACATTTGCAGCAGAATTTCCACTCTAAGTCACACAAGGAAGGACTCACCTGGACCGAAGTACCAAGCCTTGAAGCCAGAATAAGAAGCAAGCATGGACAGCCTTTGCAAGCATGGCTAACGGATTTCACAAGAAAAACAGGAGGTAAAGAGTGCTAACAAAATCTAGTCAGATGAGAAAGTCCTGATCAGATAAGTAAAGGGCTAAGACTTCACAGAGAAAGGTGAATGCCGTCCTCTGGGCTGGATTAATTTCACTCTTAATTGCAATTTTCTTCCCTGGTGAGTGGAATAACCACAAGGCCTGACAATGGAAATACCTCTGACGGACTGACTCTGATGAAGTAATTGTTTCTGAAATTACATTCAGACTCTTTCCAAAACCAGAGAAGGCTTCACACCGCTCAATTCATAGTCAGCTTCACTGAACAAGCACGCCAGATGTATTGCCCAAAGTGGCATTAACATAGGACATGAAAACAAAACCAAAGGCAAAGAAAGGAACAAACATCTCCTCTGGATTTCTGCTCCACTGTACACACCAGAGCACTCTACACTCAGTGCACTCTAAGATCTGATGGAAGATTCAAATGTTTATGTGGAAGCCTGTGGACTCCTTTTACCCTCCACAAGACAGACGACAGCCCCTTGCTCTCTGCTGCCTTGGCTTTTCCAGTGACTGGTATTCTTACCTTCTGCTAACTCTTTCCTAGTATTAACTCAGCAAACAATGATTTTTTCCACTAACATACCCCTAACACAAATGCTTGTTTCTGAGAGGAGAAAGAAGCTAAGAAGCAACTCTGAAAAGCTCAGCTAGCCTAGAAAAACACAAATAAGCAACCAGAGCTATAAGGAACCCAAAGCCAAGTGCTACAACAGGGAAGCCTGCAGTTGATCAGTTCTGGAGAGCAGAACATTATAAAACACTTCAAGGGACACGAGGGTAAAGCAGCCAGCAAAAACAGCAATAACAAAAAATCAAAGCAATGCCTTGAAGTCTTTATAGGTTCCAAAAACTCCATGTTGCTGCCAATCTGTGTGCTCACTATACTGTAAATACACACACATTTCAGGAGAATTTGCTTCAGACAGTTCTTTCAGCCCAAGAATCTTGGCAAACATTTGTCTTTTTTTTCCCCTAGTTTTGCTAGCAGTGTAGACGTTCTCTCGTCATTGTAAGTGATCATATGCAATGAATGTGGTTCCAATCTTATCAGCTTGAACAGAGTGACAGCGTAGAGAGAGAGCAGAGTGTTGATAATATGGTACTCTACCATCTGCAGTGACTCCTGTTACTGGCCTCAGCACAAATTTCAGTCATTTATAAATATTTCCATGCTCAAAAGTGCTTACATTACTGCCCCAAGCACCATCCATTTTTTTGTTTATAGACAGTACCAAAGCATTCTATAGAGAGGAGGATAGCCTACTGCAAACTAAAGAACTGGGAAAGCTAGGTGCAACTCTGTGATTCATGTCTAACATTGGACAAGCAATCCAAAACAACCAAATCCCAGTCATACCACGGAACAACCAACCCCATCCTCTACCCTAGCAGAGGGTGGGAGTGTGATACCATCAGAAATCACACAGGCTCTGTGACAAGAGGTTTCTAAAACATCCAGGCTGGCAGTAGTTCATGTCCAGAACGCTCTGTGCTTGGGCTCAAGTAGGCTCTAAGTTTCTAGAAAAATCCTTTTGAAATTCATCAAGTTACCATATCCTTGCAGATTGCTGCTAGAATTCCCTATGTACCAAGGCATCTCCCAAAGAAAAGGACAAAATACAAGGCAATTAAGTAGCCCATGACTAAACTGATGGTAATAAACAACAAGATGCTTCTCTGCCACAGTCCTACTTAAAAGCAATAATAGTTCACTAACATTTAGACATGACGTAAATGCATGTCATTGTCACACATCTCGAGAAGATACAAGACCTAGAAAACCAAGAATGAACTGTGCTGAAGCCACAAGCCAACTTCTATTCCTTTACTCTTTGATTTTCTAACTATTTATCATTTTCTGTTTCTCAAGAGCTTGAACATCACGTTTGGGGAACGTGAACCTAACAGGTCCCTGAGAACAAAAGGAGAACAAACTGAATTTTAAAAAATGGAAAAGCATTTATGGAACAGGATAACTGGACAAAACCTCGTGTTTTAAAGGTAGGAACTCTAAAGCTCTTACAATTTCAATTACAGCTCATAGTTATCCTTGAGATAATCAGACTTCTGTGCAATCTTCCTTATGATTGCTTTTGCTTCCTACCTCTATTTTGGTATGCTATCTTCTGCTCAGGCAAGAAGTGTATGAAAGAGTGAACAGCTCGATAAATATGAAAGTTAAAGGTTGAAATGGATGGATAGATACGTGGTAGTATCTGCTTTGGAAAACCTGTTTTGAACAAAAACTTAGATTTCTTACCACCTAAGAAATATCTCATTACAATTAAATGCCATCTTTTTTTTTTTTTTTTGAAAGCATCTTTGTAAGGGAACCACATCAGGTGCAAAGCATTCCAGAGGCTATTGCCAACACTATGGACACAGCACCTGGAGCAAAAGCTGTGAATTTTGGCAGTTACTTGATACAATTTTAAAGAGCTCTACTACTGATCAACAATTCCCCTGCTCAACCTTTTGCATATCCTTAAAAAAAAAAACAAACAAAAAACAAAACCAACGCCAAACTCTCTAAAAAGCTCGAGAAAGGAGCGGTTCCATGACTTTACCTGTGCTCTCTTTTCCCTACAACATCCATGAGAACTGTATGCTCCGCAGCACTTCGTTCACCAAGGGAGGTTTAGATTGGAGAATAGGAAAAACTTTTTCAATGAAAGAGTTGTTAAACACTGGCACAGGCTGCCCAGGGAGCTGGTGGAGTCACCAACCCTGGAGATACTTAAAAGACTTGTAGATGAGGTGCTGAGGGACATGCATTAGTGGTGGGCTTGGCAGTGTTAGGTGAGTGTTTGGAGTTGATGAGCTTAAAAGTCTTTTCCAACTGAAATGATTCTAAGATACCAAAACACATCATCACTCTGGAACATTTTTCATTATTGCTGAGAACTGCAAGGTCCTCTTAGCATAAAAGATCCTCTTCCCCCAGCCCGAAAGCCACAGATTTTACAAAATACCTTAGCCCCATGCCTTCTATCTAAACAGAGCAGCTCTGTCTTTTCATCTCTTCTCTTCCAGATAATGGAAACAGAAGAGGAGCTCTGACTGAAGTACAAAAGGTTTCCCTTCCATAGATCACATGATGCCTGAAAGGGGTAAAGTCTACACCTAACCCACCCATACAGAGCCTAACCCCATCCAGTGCGGGACCAGGCACTGCAGCCTGCTCTGCAGCCCTCAGCCCTGCGCTCTGTGGATACTGACCTGCACAAACTTCTTCCCAGACTGAAGATTTCATAGTTTGGAAACCAATACTAGAGAGCAAGTGAGAAGTGGCGAGCAAGTCCTGCCCTCAGTGCTGCCCTATCTGGCCCAATACCAGAAATATCACCTCTCTTGCTCCTGGTCTGGGCCAGTGTCATTTCTACCAAGAGCATCAAAGCTCAGGCAATGCAGCTCAGGTAGTAACAGCTGCCTATAAAAAGGACATCCAACAATAACACAGTTGCCAAGGACACAAAAGCCAGAGTACCTTCCACACCCGCTTCTCCTCAGAGAAGAAAGCCCCCTTCAGCCCCTGTTAAGCCCTCAGGTCCACAGCAGTGGAAGGGAAAGCCTATCCCAGCAGAAGATGTTACGGCCCAGGGCCTTCACAGACTCAAGGCAAGTTACTGATGAAAAAGGATTTACACTGGTAACAGGGAGCAAAGCTTCACCCACAACCAGCTGACCTGAACTGGGATAAGACACCATCCTAGTAAGTTAAGAGCACTGTGGTGTCTGACAAACAGTACGGGTAACCAGAATGGTATGACAAGCTCTCAGCAAGAGTTGTTTTTGTCCTGTTTGATGTTTCATCCAAATCAAATGTTTATAAACACACAGAATCATTCCTGCCATAACAGACCATGACCTGAAAGGGCTGAAGATCGCAGGCAAGGGACACGGGCTACACGGCATGGCTACTGGCATCAAACACAGCTCTTCCAATCTGCAAACCCGTTTTACGTAATGGCCACTTTACACCCAACTACATCAAACAAACTCAAGGCTTTAATGCACATGCTTGTGTGCTACTCCCCAGCACACATTCCTGGCAGTACCAAAGCCATTGCCCCAGAATATAAAATTCTCAACATACAGTGGAACCCAACCCCGTCCAGGCACACTTTTTGTTCTGCTCTCTCTCTTCACACTGTTTTACCCCTTCAAGTCACTTCAGCCCCTTGCAGCCTTTTCCTGCTTACACCTCACCCTGAACAGTCATGTATTTCTTCACGTAATCATGTAATCCCTCACACCAATCAATTCCTCTGCTGTTTCTTGCCAATTCAGTGACACATCTTCCCTTATTGCTAGAATTCTCTTGAACCACTCTACACTTTTATTATACAGCACCCTGTGACAAGAAACCCTCCACTTCAGTTTTGTGTTGCGTGAACAACTACCTTCTTCCATCTAGTTCAGCTCCTGCTCACCTCACGTGATGCCACTCTCTGTTGTACTGCAGACAGTAAGAAATCAACTCCTTCCACCTTCTCCTTGATATGTTATTTCTTTTACAGTCACCCTTGCCTACTTAGTTTTAATTCATGCAGGAATTATTCCAGACCTCTGATGATTTCATTCCCTTTCTCTGCACCGTTACCAGTTCCTTTTTAAGGTAAGAGACCAGATCCACACAGAGTATTCATGACACAAGCAAAATCTGGTTTCATACAATGACACTTGATATTCTTTATTTTATTACCTATTTTGTTCTGAATACTTTCAGTTTTGGGAAGGAGATCATTTCAGTTTTGACCACTCTTCAGTAATGAGATGATTTCAAGCTTTCAAGCATGATATCTTGAACAGTCACAGTTTTGTACTATAGTCAAGGCTTTGCACCATTGTGTGACACAGCCAAGTGCTTCAGACTCAGGAAAGCTACTGCACAGCAATTCTTGAACTACAGAAGCAAACAGGGCTGAGATACCCCCAAGGGGCTCAGGAGTCCCTAGGAAGCTAAACCTATGACAGGCATGGTGACAATACAAGGAATTCCAACATCAACAAAACCACTCCCAAAACTTCAAATTCTAGCAAAGAATTCTTAACAGGGTATCAGGAACGGGAGAAACTTCCCACTGCGAACACAGAAATTCACACTTTGCTCCCTGAGCATTAAATAGTCTAAAAGCAGCTGCATGTGGATCTCTTCCACATGCCCTGGTCAGGAAGTTGTGGAATTTGGAAAGCTCCATTACAAACAACTTCAGAGGCATGCTAATCCCTACCTAATTCACCATGCTGCCTGAAAAGTCCTTTTCTCTATCCCTCTCTCTGCCCCATGCCTTCTGCTTCCCTGGGGTTATCAAGCAAAACCTCTCACCACAACCTGCTTGACTCTTTACCCTTCAAAGGATCTTCACTGCATCACTCTAAAACGTCCATGAAGTTCTGAATGACAGAACATTCTCAACAGCGTAGGTTTCAGGCAGGGTCACTGGCAAAATCACTCCACCAGTTTCTTAACGCATGTGTGATTCACATAATCAAGAATCTCTGACCTGAGACTTCAAAGACTACCTTGGCACCTGCAAAAAACTTCAAGAATCTTTCAGCCTCTGAGAAAAGTTACATAGAAAGTATGTATTCTTCAACATACAAGATAACTGATTTGATAATCACTATGTGAGAATTTATTTTAAGCTATCAGGTCAGATTAACAAGTCTGACTTTCGTCTAATATAGCCTCTAGCTCCTGCTGTAGAAATTGACAGCAGCTGCCTATCCAAACCCAGCCTCACATCTCTTACTGTACCAGTCCAGCTACAGACATAGCAAATTCACATCAGCTCAGCTCTTCTAATAATGTTTTGAGTTTAAGTACAGTTCAGACTCCATAAAGCACTGAGTGTAGGTATGAAACAATGTGAACCCCCCCCAACCGTGCCAACGATATGCCCGTGCATATTGCTGTACAAGGTGGACCTCTTCTGGTGAAGAGCTTGTGCTCCAAAACACCTGCTTCCATTAGTCTTGGCTACACAGAAGCCTACAGGGGTAACAACATTATACTGCTTCTTACAAAAGTAACTAAAAGTAGCAAGTCAGGGAGAAACACAGAGCACACATGAGTTCTTACCTCAAAAAGTGTCAAACTTTCATTGTTCAAGATGATTCTGGGAGGTGCAACAACTAAAGTTAAAAAACAAGTTACAAAACAGGACCACCCAGCAGTCAAAACAATAAATACAGCAGGTATGAGAAGGATTATTGCTCTTTTAAAGGAGTAACACATTCCCACTGCCCACATAGGCTATTACTGGGCAGAAACATAAGGTGGCTAAGAGAGCATGTTTTACCTTCTTTCCACTTCAACGCTGTCTTTGGGGAAGGAATTCCTCCCCAGGTCACATCTCACGGTATCACCAGATCCCATATGCACCACAGCTAGGAACAGGCTTTGTAAAGTAAGGCTCAATATTACAAATAGCACACTCACACAAGTAAAATGGTAAGTCTTCATCTGCAAGGTGTCTTCTTACAAAGTCTCTCAAAACACCAACTGTGAAAAAAGGAGAATGGTTTGCTGAATTACACTCATTTCCTCAGATGCTGAGCAAAAAGACTAACCTCTAAGAGCAGAACTGTCCTCTACAATGTATGTAGATTGTCTTTTCCCAAAAAGAACACTGTTAATATTAGAAAAATCTTGGAGAAAACAAGCAAACAAACCAACCCAAACCCACTTCTCTCTTAGCAAAATGGAAAGATACCAGTGAAGTTCTCCTTAGGAAATCCAATAGCATCTGCAAGATTTGCAGAGATCAGTCACGTGAGACTGGTGATTAGTTATTAGTTATTGCTCCATATAAAAGCATTAAAACAATTGTGTGGGTAACCATCACTGCCAGCTGAGAGTAAGAGGATCTCCACTAACAACAGTAAGAGCTATCTGGTGTATAGTCCGAATGCTTTTTGTGAACTGATGGAGGCAGAAAGGTTCATCCCCTGTATTCTTACTACAGTATGTAAAGCTGCATCTTCTTCCTGTTATTTTGGTTTTGTTTTCGATCGAGAGGGGGTGGTGGTGTTTTTTGCCCAAAATATTTTAAGCATTAACATAGAGGAAGTGTCCAAACTCTTCTGAGTAACATAGGATTTGGACACAGAGAGAGCAAGGCAACTTCTTGAGCACAAATATTTTGCCATCAAATAGTCTGACAGTCTCCATCAAGTACTACTGGAAACAAACTCCCCTTAACTAAGTTAATTACCCATGACTCTTTTCTCATACCATTCAGGGGCCCCCATAAGGACTGTGTAACTAGCTAATGTTGCTTTTTCAGAGCAGTATTATTTCACCTGCTCCCAAAAGAGAGCCACTCTCTTTTGTCATGCGACTAACTAAGGGAGATCAGCTGCAGCTACAGAGACTGGAGATTGCTCTTACCAGTTTCACTAGGAAGGAAGAACCCCTGCAGAACATGACGGTCTGGAAAATGGACTCTCAACGCCACCTAAGTCAGAAGTAAAGCACATTAGGTCAATTGTTTATGGCTGTTCTGTAACACCTGTCCTTGTCTTAGAGATTGCATGAAAGACTGGGGTCTTTTTGAAGGAAATATTTGAGATTTACTGTGTTGCTCCTCAGAGAACAAGGGCTGTCTGCTTTTCAAAGGCTGTAAGACAGCTAGTGTATAGAAATGGTATGGCATCCAACACAGCAGCACTTAACTCAGAGATTAGGAGCTCTCTGTGCTAAGTGATATACAAAGCAGAAAGGCATGGACAGGTACATACGTATCAGTGCTGCTAGCAGCAGGTATCTTCCTGTCACAGATCTGAAGTAACTCTTGCCATTCTGTTTCCAGCACTGGTCAGAAAGTGCTTAACTTGGAAACTTTGTCTCTCTTTTTTTTTTTTAATCCCATAGAGGACCAAAGACAAAAACTGCATCAGGCCCCTATTTGCAGGGAAAGATATCTCCAGTCTGTAACATTTTATCATTTAACTTGTAATGAGATATTATCCAAAAGTAAGAGTCTATAAAGGGGGGGCAGATAGAGGAAAGCTCAGTCATACAGAATCATGTGCACAACGTAAGGGTTTTGAAATACTTGGAACAAAATAAAAGCAGCTATATCGCCTGTTACTCAGCCGTGTTGGTACAGGTCAGCTGATCTTACATGGCACAAGTGTGATGCAAGTCCCACAATTAACAGGGACAGGAATTCAAAAAGTCATAGAATCATAGAATCACAGAATGGTAGGGTTGGAAGGGACCTTTAGAGATCATCCAGTCCAACCCCCCTGCAGAAGCAGGTTCACCTAGATCAGGTTGCACAGGAACATGGCCAGGCGGGTCTTGAAGACCTCCAAGGAAGGAGCCTCCACAACCCCTCTGGGCAGCCTGTGCCACTGCTCCATCACTCACGGTGAAATAGTCTTCCTAGACGAAGCTCAAGATCCTGTTGCTCACAGCTAATTCCCAAACTTACTCAACCCCTGAGACTGGACTAGCCAGAGGGATCAGAAAAACAACAAAGGCTACCTTTGGGTAACGCTCTAACTTCTCCTTCAGCTGAGCTTCCCTCAAAGATTTTGTCATCAGCGGAGCTTCTTCCAGGCGTTTCCTAGATGCATGGGAAGAAGACAAGCTGTCACTTCAGCAATTTTAAGGTGTATTTGTATTTTACTAAGAAAGTGAAAGCTCCGAGCAGGACTGGTAACTGCTCAACGGTTCCATGTATCCCTCACAGCATTTGCCTCACCTCCTGTGGTTCCTACCCTAAAATCTCATATATGAACTACTGAACATCAGCAATAATAGTGTATAAAATTACTTTACTTGTGCAAGTTTAAAAGTCAGTTCCCTAAAGCAGATGCCAGAAAAGACACTAAGAAGAGAAGGGGAATGTTTGCATAGACCACTCAAGAAGAGATGGACTTACAAATCCAATAAATCAGAGACTAGAGTTGGATGTGATTACTCCAGGGAGGGAGAAGAGCTCCTGAAGCTGAAAAACAATGCTGGCACAAGAAACTAATAGGTATTAATTAGCAACAGAGAATCAAAACAAAAATGAGACACTTCAGGTCATTCAAAGATTGGCATTGTAGACTGGTGTGTTTAAAAGGAGCAGTGGGCAAAAAAAAAAAAATCAAAAAAAGAAATCTACCTGTACTTAAGATGAAACAATAAATTCAAGACAACAATCATATCTTTTCCTGTAAGTAAAGAAGTAAGCTTAGATCCAGCAGATCCCCCGTTCAGCTTTAGTCCCTTCTCCTTGTTTCTGTGTCACTCTGAATAACTAATTCAGTAGGCTAGATTTCGGTGAAGTATTTGATCATGTTACTCTGCCCAGGGATTTGCAGGTTAATCTCTTACACATGTACAGTCTGAAAGACCTCTTTTCTTTTTTTTTTTCCAATCAAGGTATCTCAGGAATAGCTGCTGAACAAAACTACTACAACCTTACATCACCAACTGTGCCCAGACTGTTGGCTGGTACAGCACATTCCAAGATGCTCTGAAAGTGCCAACTCACAACCTGAAAAGCAAACATGAAACTAACCCGCTTCATCCCTTCTTTCTGTACAAATTGCTGTTTCATGACAATCCTCAGCTCTTTATGAAGTCAGAATTAAATTCTAATTGCATTTAAAATACTGCACTGTATGCAGATAATTTTTGTTAAGATTTCATCAGCTGAAATCAGGAACTGGTATCAGTTTAATGTGTAACTGGTCTTTAATTTTATTCCTGGCCATGAAGAAAAAAGGGATTACAAGCATCGGCAAAATTGGAAACTAGGTCTTTTTTTGAGGGGGCTGTAGTTCCAGTAACCCCTAACCAAGCGGTCTTACATTTGTACCACTAAACACTCCAGACCCACAAGTGGCAGAGCAATTTTCAGGTCAGTCTGTGTACTCATATGGAATTAAGTGGCCTGTGCGGGAGAAAAAAAATCAGCTCTAAGTAAAAATCTCAACTCCAGCTTGGTTACAGTGTCCCACTGTCTCAAAAAATGTTTATAATGTTTAAAGGAATGTTATGATCCACTTGAAACTAAACATATTCATGAAATTAATTTCTTTAAGGAATATACAGACACCAAAATGCTGTTGTGATAGGAAGGGTAATTTATCTTAAAATGAGTTTTTTGTTCAGAACTGGCATAAGAGTACAGTAGTAAAACTGTGAATATTTGACAGCAACCTACATGAAGAGTGAGATGCATACTTAGTTCAGCTTCCTACATTTCTTCCTCCTCTTGGTGTATGCTTCAAACATTCTCACATCTCGATTTGTGGCTAAGACTGATTTTGCTTTATATCGATTTAGGTAATATCTCAAAGTTGGTCTTTTCTGACGAGGCCTAATAAAAGGTTCAATCTGTTACTGAAAATACAAGGTGTTTCTTACTGAGTGAAAAAACTGCTAGCTACTGATGAAGTCAATGGGAGTTACTCTTACAAATATGGTTCATTGTGTTCCTGTATTTGTCCATCACAAGTTACAAATTCCATTCGTTTAACTCCTGATAGTTAATGTGAAGTCAGATCAAAACAGCAGGAACTCACCACTGCTTTGGGCCTCCAGCAAATCAGAACACATCTTACTACAAAGGCAGTGTCTTCACTTTCAGAAGGAAGAAAGGCATCATAGACAATTCATGATGATATTTCCAAGATCCTCATAAAACCCTTATCCCACGTGCAAACACTCAACTGAATCACACAAAAACATGCTCTGTCACAGAAACAGAACACAGCCCTTGAACTCAAATAGCATAAAGGGTACAGATTTAAAGTGATGATCATTAATTTCACAGTAACTTATCTACAACCCTCTTCTCAGAGATCACAGACAGCTATAGGTACATAGTGTCACTCAGCTCTACGAAAGGATATGGCACAATCTCAGTCACCAGCAGAAAGGGAACTTGCCTCTCACTCTGCAGCTGTGACAAACGTTTCCGTACATCATCCACTGTGACCTCAAAAAACTCATCAGGAACCTCTTCTGGGACAGCAGGAAGTTGTTCTAGTAGGTCTAGGTGACATACAAGTGGCTCTCGTTCTACAAGCTACAGAATGAAAATGAGTTTCAATTAGTCTTAAATGCATTGCTCAGCTTATGCTATCAGGTTCACAAAAAGAGTAAAAGGACAGTATTTACAAACAGAAATACAATCACTACTGTGGAAATCACATCACTAAGATCAGACTAAGGACACAGAGGTAGTCAGTGTTGTCATTCTTCAGAGTTGATGGAGCTCGGAGCACAATTCCTTCCCACAAGCAGCAGGAATCTGTATTGTCAGATGAGTCACACTATAGCAGTTAGCTGCTCGCCACTGTCAGTACACGAAGCCCAGGTTAATAATCTCTGCAGTCATCTAACATAAGGTGAGATGACTCCTGCCCTGGTAGTGCCCGTGGAATCTCTTCAATACAATATTCTGCAGCTGAACCATACCTCTAGCTAGTTACAAGCTTGAAAAAAGTACTCCGAAATTACCTCAAAATCTCTCTCTGCTCAATGCCAAACCTCCCTCTGTAGATTAACTAGCTCTTTACCAGTCTATAGGCAGTGTACAGCTTACACAGGTGCTATTTTTCATACCACAAACTATAAACTGCCCTTCAAAGCTCTTCATCTGCCATGCATGTCACATCGTATCTTCTGTTATCTTCACATTCTCTTGCCACAGAACCAGGCACTAGTTCCCAACAAGTGCTCACTCCACTTCCTCTAACCTAGACAGTAATCCTTTCTTTATTTGACAATATAGTTTTTGACCTGTTGAGTTTTATGAACTGAGCCACTGAAGAGCTTCATTGTACATGTGCAGAGACTTCCCTTAAGACAGTGAAATCCTCTTGTTAGGACTTGCAAAGTACTTAGCACTGAAATCAGCCTTTGTTGCAGGCAGACAGAGGAAGGGGAGCAGTTCCCTGCAACAGAGGTATTCAATCTGTTTATAGGCAACTTTCCCTACATCCCAGATGCTGAGGACAGGTCATCCAAGCAGCACACTGACCTTGAACAGCCAAGACAGCTGCACAGCAGGCCACAGGCTGACTGGATGCTCTGCTCCCCCTGCCTCCAGAACACAAACTGGGAGCTGGATATTATGACGGCAAACCTTTCAGCACAATTGCGTCCTGGACCATAATTGTGGCTGCAGTTGTCAAAAAGACCCCAAACAACACAAAAATCTACAACTCTCAAAAAACCTCAACTAAATGATCCCCCCTGTCCTCATCAACACCTATTAGACAAACAGCATTTGCCGTCTCTGAAGGGAGAAATTATATTAGGTAACCCTTCCAATCTAAAAAAGGTCAGGTACTGGCTACTTCCCCTCAGGTCAAAAGCAGCAGCTGTGTCAGTATGTGAATATAAACTACTACAAGACTCAACTACACAAGAATCAGTTACACATGTTTGCTCTTGAACAATTCAAAGTTTTAAGGTCACAAAAATGTTTAAACACGCAAAGCCTGAAAAAAGCAGGACAGTGTACTGCAGACTACAGGAGATGCAGGGAGGGGAAGCGGCCCATAACTGAAGGGTCCCAAGAGTACAAACACTTTGATAGTTAATACAGCATTTCTTCACAGTCAGCTGCCACTCTAACACAGCTCTAGGCTCTATGAACAAAATGATGCCCATTTCTTCAACCCCTATTCCCTCTTCATGTACTCTTTCCAATCCTAATTAATGCCTGAATGTCCTCCCTCCATCTGTTCCATCCATTCTTCCTTCCCCCAGGCACGGGCCCCTTGGGAACAGAAGGAGTCTCCCTCAATTGTCAAAAGCACAACACAAATTACAAGGCAATGTTCACTCTGCTTGTGGGCACTAAAGAGTAATTTGAGAAATTAAAAGAGCGAGGTTGTGTGGGTGGGACCCTGGGCTACTTTTAGAAAGTTGAGCAGGGTCAGCTCTAATGAGTGGGTGAAGAAGTCTGATTGCAGCTTTCCCTGAGCTCAGGGGGAGGAATGGCCAGCGCTCAGGAGTGATCTTGAGCATGCAGAGCCACCCTCTGGGAAAGGGCCTGTTGCACAGTGGTCCTAACTGCTGCCCACAGCTGGTCTGGTAAAGTTAGATGGATGCAAGTCACCAGACAAGAATCCACTGGCCTCCCCAACAATCAGGTATGCTTCCATTTCCTCAAGCAGGCTTAAGGTTCATTTCATTATGAAGAGGTACCCATTCCTGTTGCTCTACCAGTCCTCTCCTTCTCCAGAGTCCAGATATCAACTTGCACTTCTTTCTTCATCCATTACCATTTGCTCACTCAGGTATTTTAAGCACAGACAGAATCCAAAAGCTAACTCCCTCCAGGGATTTACTAAAAGGAGGCTACCATGTGCACCAACTCGCTTCCCAGCTCATGACACATCTCGTGTTCTCTGCAGCCCTTGACAAAAGACACCAATCTCCTGTAACCAGAAACAGCCACCACACAGCAGTTTCTACCTGCCACTGCTGTGGCAGAAAGCAAGCTGAGCATTGTGTTGCCACATTTCTCTCATTGATACCTTTTAGAAGCAAAGATAATGCATTATGGTTTGTCACCTCTATTCTTCAAAGTCTCTACTTCTACTACCATAGTTGAGATCAGCAGGCTGAAGCCATCTATTCACAGCAGAGTCTACTAGGCAGTCTGCGTAACTGCAGCCTCTGTGATAAAGCCAGGTGTCAGGAAGAATGCAGTTCACTTGTAGGAACCACCCTGGGCCTAAGTAAGAAGGTAAACTGAGGAAAACTTTCATTTTAAGTGAAGTAGTAGCTATTATGCTTCCCACAACAGCAAGTTCTCCCTGGAGACTCACCTCATCCCCACCTCAGGGAGCTCTAATCTTAGGAGCAATCTGGTGTAAAGTTACCTTCTAATAATTAATGTTCTGACATCAAAGTCAGCATGCAGCTGTCTGTAAACCATCTTTAGACCAAGAAACTAAGGGACGCCGGCACAGATTTTATCCAGCCTCTCTCTTTAGCTTCAAAAGCCACACACAGGCAAAGCATTAATGGGAAGATTCTTTTACAAAAATGGACCTTTGATGTTTAAAAATAATTTGTTTTGTTTTGGGCTTTTTCTTCAGGACTGAAAAGGGACAAAAAGCAGATGCCATGTGGATAGTCCTGCTCTGTTGTTGCTGCTGAGAGCAAGGAGAGCAGAGGATGGCAGGAATGGAGGAGGGAACAAAATGTAATCAATCAGCAGCAAAAGCACCAGAGATCAAAGGGCTTGAAAGTAGCCGTCAAAATCACATGCTGTTTAACACAAGAGCAGAACCCCCCCCAACACAATTTGCAGCTGCTTCCAAAGCTGCTCTCAAACTGGAAGAGAGGTTGGCTTCAGAAGTGCCTCTGAGTGATCTGCCTGGACTGTAATTCTGAGAAAGATGCCAGATCACAGGTCTTTAG